>NC_134354.1:171187741-171491491 GCF_048569485.1 Anomaloglossus baeobatrachus | reverse complement strand
GACAGCAGAAGGTACTTCCACACTTGCATTGAACGGCATCCGTCACAATGCGTTGTGTGACGCATGTGATGGATGCATTGTAAATAGTGTGATATAAGGGCAACGGATTCCTGTGAAATAACACGTTACATTAAGCCGAAAGTGAGAGCGAACCCCCATCATCACCGAACAACCGGCACTATCGCCCCCATCATCATCCCCGCACACACCCCGGCAGTACCGTCCCCATCATCATCCCCAAACACACCCCGGCACTACCGCCCTCATCATCATCCGCGCACACACCCCGGCACTACCGTACTCATCATCATCCCTGCACACACCCCGGCACTACCGCACCCATCATCACCGCACACACGCATGCACTACCCCCCCATCATCATCCCCGCACAAACGCAGGCAATACCTGAGTGAAGTCTCTGGTGACAGCGCGGCTCACTTCAGTTGCTGCGTGGAGCTGACACAGTGCGGTCGTGTTCTACGGCGCTACCTGTCAGCTTCATGTAGCAAAGCTGGATGCGTTTGGATTATTTCGGACCTGGATGGGTGTTTAGGGCTTAATAAAGTGGTAAATGAGGGATTTTTTGTCTTTTATTCCAAATAAAGGATTTTTCGTTATGTGTGTTTATTTACTTTCACTTACAGGTTAATCATGGAAGGTATCTCAGGGAGACGCCTGCCATGATAAACCTAGGACTTAGTGGCAGCTTTAAGCTGCCAATTAACTCCTTATTACCCCGATTGCCACCGCACCAGGGCAATTCGGGATGAGCCGGGTAGAGTCCCGAGACTGTCGCATCTAATGGATGCGGCAATTCCGGGTGGCTGCTTGCTGATATTGTTAGGGTGGTGGGCTCCCCATAACGTGGCTCTCCCCATCCTGACAATACCAGCCTCAAGCCGTGTGGCTTTATCTTGGCTGGTATCAAAATTGGGAGGACCGCAGTTTTTTTTTTTTAATTATTTATTTATTTAGTTTACTGCACAATATAGACGCGCCCACCAGCGGCTGTGATTGGTTGCAGTGAGACAGCTGTCACTCAGCATGGGGCATATCTGACTGCAACCAATCATGGGCACTGGTGGGTGGGGAAAGCAGGGAATACGAGATTGAATAATGAGCAGCTGCCATTTTCAAAAGAGGAAAAGCCGCCGGAGCTTTGTGACAGCCGTGAAGCTGATCGGTGAGTAGGAAAGAGAGAGGGATTATGCTGGGGACGCAGGACGCATGCAAATACGCAACGTGCGCACATAGCCTTACCGTGAAAAGCCACTATGAATCCAGGCTATGAATCATTGCATAGTGCACTACGGCTAGCTGATGCTGCCACATTCAATTCAACATGTGTAAGGTCACATCACATATAGGCTGGAGCTTTGCTAGTCAATTAACCGCTGAATGCAAAAAGTGGAATTGAGCACACAGTGACTGTGCCTTCTGCAGCAATGCATTGAAGCTGGGTCAGTGTCTAGGTTCGCATATTTATAGCACACAGCCTTAAGGCCGCTTTACACACTGCAATATCGTTACTGATATCGCTAGCGTGCGTACCCGCCCTCATCGGTTGTGCGACATGGGCAAATCGCTGCCCGTGGCGCACAACATTGCTCAGACTTATCACACTACTTACCTGCCTAGCTACATCGCTGTGACCGGCGAACCACCTCCTTTCTATGGGGGAAGTTTGTTCGGCATCACAGCGACGTCACTCACTAAGCGGGCGCCCAATAGAAACGGAGGGGCGGAGATGAGCGGAATGTAACATCCCGCCCACCTCCTTCCTTCCTCATTGCCGGCGACCGCAGGTAAGGTGAGGTTCCTCGTTCCTGCGGTGTCACACATAGTGATGTGCGCTGCCGTAGGAACGACGAACTACATCACACACGCAGCAGCAACGATAATTGGGAATAGGGGGGCATGTCACCGATTAGCGATTTTGCATGTTTTTGCGACGATGCAAAATCGCTCATAGGTGCCTCACGCAACGACATCGCTAAAGCGGTAGGATGTACGTCACAAATTCTGTGACCCCAACGAGATCGCTTGAGCAATGTCGTAGCAGGTAAAGCGGTCTTTACATGACTCCAGGTTGAGTAGAGACAGCCATTGCTCAAACTCATCCTGGATATGTGTCCACAAACTGTACAACTGTGTGACTACGTTCTCCAATGCATTTGAAGTTCAACACTACCTGAATGTAGCGGGCCCTGGCTGTGCAATACTGAGTTGGGGTGATTCTCTCTGCACTGTTAGATTGAGGGTCACATTAAAGGCGACTTTGAGGACTCAGGTGGAGGACGTAGAGGAGGTACAGAAGGCAGAACCAGTAGAGCGAGTGGTAGATACAGAAGTTTGTTCCACAATCCTTGGGAATTTAAAGACTTGTGGAGTAGCCCCTTCCCTGCTTAGCCCCCAGCCACCAGTCACCGAGTGCTCAGTCAGCAAGATGTAACGCCCCTAGCAATGCTTGCTCCTCCAGGTGTCAGAGGTGAAATGCACCCTGTGAGACACATATTTTTTTTGGGAATGGGTGATTTTGTAACATGGCCTTACACTGACAACAAATTTTGACAAGAAACAGCTTTATTACAGAAGTAACGGTGACTGGGCATCAAAAGATACTGGGGGACTGCCACGACTATTAGTATTTGGAAACCATCTGTATCCATCAGGCATAAAGTTAACATTTTCGTGGCCAACAGATTGGATATGGTGAAGTTCAAGCTCTTAGCTTTGACATGTATAGGAGGAAAAATCTTTGATATGACCCCAACTCCAGCACCAAGGTCTGGCTGCTGTGCTGAGAGAGGGTGGAGTAAGTGTGTAAATGACAAACTGGTTTACTGTGAGGGAAGTGCAGGTGTAAATGTTATGGAGTATTGAAAAAGATGTGGCTGAGTGATTTTGTAGGGAACAAATTGATAAACTAGAGTGTGTACTCTATTTTTTTTAATAATTTTCTGTTTTCATGTGTTTCAGGTTCGCTTTTAAGGAACATAGTGGGACATCACTATGGATTAAGGCAGACTTTTTTAAAAGAAAAAAAAAGAACAAACAAAAAACTGAAAATGGTGAATGAGGGCTGTAGTTGGGGGGGTTGTTCTAAAACTTCATTGTCCTACTCTCTGTTTTTCACATTACTCATTCTGAGAGTCACTCATTATGATCACCTCCACCCCTGGACACTAATGTCTGTTGGCGATTGTCTGGATTCCACTTGGACTCTACTTCGTCCAGCCCCATATCCAACTGACAAAGATTTTAGCTATTGGTGCAGATTCTTTCCTCTTCTTGAGCTTGTGAATCTTTGAAGCAGACCTCTGATGTCCCATGCAATTGAATTTGTGGGGAGCTCTGCAAACTTGCACATCTGTGGTTCACCACAGTCATTTAGGCGGTTGGAGAGCTGTGACGGGAATCAAGGGTAATTGGGGTGCCACCTTTAAGGACTGTACTCTGTGTGATGTTGAGGTGGAAGAAGAGGAAGAGAGGCCACTTGATGCAGCTTATTTATGTAATGAAGACAAATATTTAAAAATTCGTTTTCTTTTTGTCTTTCATAGTACACTACTGATTTGTCTGGGATTTGTGCAGAAGATACGACTATATAGAGTTTTAATCTCAGATGATTATTATGAATGTCCATAGACTATGTCTTTTTTTAAATTATGTTATATGTTTTATCTAACAAGGCAGTCACCACTCGTTTACCCTACACCCTTTATCCTACAATGGTAAACTACGCTTATGGGGACATGGTTACCACTATTCCTCCTATCGCTTTTATATGGTCTACAGCTGTTACACCACACATAATATTTGGATTTTTAGGTCACCTTCATTTTACTGGCCTTATGTTTGATTTAACCTTCATTTTAGGGCAATACGATTTCTAGACTAATGCTGATTGGGTCTCCTTGTTTTGTGTTGCCTGTCGTAGGAGGGCTCCCAGATTGCAAGGCTAGGTTTCACTCATCCACCTTTCTTACTATCCTAAAATGTGTCCAGTAATAGCAGTATTTCATAAAATCTAGTTATCAGGTATAAGACACAAATGCATAGATCCCTAACTAGAACATAACATTTAATGATATTATTAAAATGGTCCGTAACCACAATACAAAATCATATAACAAATCGGTGCACAGCGGAGAGGAGGAAATAAATCCCTACAATATACACTCCCTCCTGTGCCCTACCGAGCCGTGGAGGTTGGCATCCTAAATGTACGATATGGCGCCCCCACTCACTGATGGCTGTCCCTACTTTTTCCCTATAAACCCCTACAACCAAAGATAAAGTGCAGTGCGCATTGCAGAAAGTGATATAAGTGCAATAACCGGGTTCACAAACCCCCCCAGAACTCCTAGGAGGTCACCAGCGTTCTCTATGAGAACCACAACATAAGCAGGGACAGCCTGTATGATAAGTTATCTTATCATTGCCTCTTGCCTCGGCGCATTTCCCCAACAAATCTAATTCAGCAGGAGGCCGATAATTATCCAATGTGGCTAGATAAACCTAGGTAGCAGTAACCATGCTGCCATATATGGACGATACTAAGGGGCTACCAGGCTAATGAAACCACCTTTTAACCCCACAGGTGTCCTCTGATCTTTGTCTCGTTCAATGCCCATGGAGATATTATGATTGTATTCCTACCTCTCATATTATATCCAATCCGCACATCCTCTATATCCGTATATCAGACTCACCAGGTTACTTCCGTGTTCCACAGTGGAACGCAATAACATCCGTTCCATGATGATAGGGCCGTATATGCGCATTATGCATGCTCAAGAGAGACGTCACATACATGAGAGTAGGACGTGCTCTCGCTTCCGCGTTCCACAGTTTGAACGCACGTGACATCCGGTCATCATTACCGCACTGTGCATGCTCCAGACTCACCTCATATGTAGAATAGAACGCATAGAACGCACTGATACTGTCGTGTTAACAGGAGATATCCACACAATATTGTGAATGCTCTCAGTATGCGTTCCTCCCTAGAATGTGGAACACTCTGCACATGCTCAAATTATGGTACCCAAAACCAGGATCCAACCATAATCTAAGTCCCATCCACCTAACATCTTAATCCATCATATGTGTATTAGGATATCCCAAATAGGTATTTCTTGATCTAGCTAATCCATAATTATATACCTCCCACATAGACCAATCACATATTATAGGCGTACAGACAGCGCTAAGTAGTTGATCATGCTGTCCATATTCATGTCTCCCTGTATTAATAAACATCAAATCCATAAAAATATGCATATTATATCATGGAAACAAAACCTAGGGGTAAAAATGTGTTTGATTAAACCACCAATATGTGGGTGTCATATGATGGGAAACACCATAAATTATGAGTATTATACAGTTAGGTCCAGAAATATTTGGACAGTGACACAATTTTCGCGAGTTGGGCTCTGCATGCCACCACATTGGATTTGAAATGAAACCTCTACAACAGAATTCAAGTGCAGATTGTAACGTTTAATTTGAAGGTTTGAACAAAAATATCTGATAGAAATTGTAGGAATTGTACACATTTCTTTACAAATACTCCACATTTTAGGAGGTCAAAAGTAATTGGACAAATAAACCAAACCCAAACAAAATATTTTTATTTTCAATATTTTGTTGCGAATCCTTTGGAGGCAATCACTGCCTTAAGTCTGGAACCCATGGACATCACCAAACGCTAAGTTTCCTCCTTCTTAATGCTTTGCCAGGCCTTTACAGCCGCAGCCTTCAGGTCTTGCTTGTTTGTGGGTCTTTCCGTCTTAAGTCTGGATTTGAGCAAGTGAAATGCATGCTCAATTGGGTTAAGATCTGGTGATTGACTTGGCCATTGCAGAATGTTCCACTTTTTTGCACTCATGAACTCCTGGGTAGCTTTGGCTGTATGCTTGGGGTCATTGTCCATCTGTACTATGAAGCGCCGTCCGATCAACTTTGCGGCATTTGGCTGAATCTGGGCTGAAAGTATATCCCGGTACACTTCAGAATTTATCCGGCTACTCTTGTCTGCTGTTATGTCATCAATAAACACAAGTGACCCAGTGCCATTGAAAGCCATGCATGCCCATGCCATCATGTTGCCTCTACCATGTTTTACAGAGGATGTGGTGTGCCTTGGATCATGTGCCGTTCCCTTTCTTCTCCAAACTTTTTTCTTCCCATCATTCTGGTACAGGTTGATCTTTGTCTCATCTGTCCATAGAATACTTTTCCAGAACTGAGCTGGCTTCATGAGGTGTTTTTCAGCAAATTTAACTCTGGCCTGTCTATTTTTGGAATTGATGAATGGTTTGCATCTAGATGTGAACCCTTTGTATTTACTTTGATGGAGTCTTCTCTTTACTGTTGACTTAGAGACAGATACACCTACTTCACTGAGAGTGTTCTGGACTTCAGTTGATGTTGTGAATGGGTTCTTCTTCACCAAAGAAAGTATGCGGCGATCATCCACCACTGTTGTCATCCGTGGACGCCCAGGCCTTTTTGAGTTCCCAAGCTCACCAGTCAATTCCTTTTTTCTCAGAATGTACCCGACTGTTGATGTTGCTACTCCAAGCATGTCTGCTATCTCTCTGATGGATTTTTTCTTTTTTTTCAGCCTCCGGATGTTCTGCTTCACCTCAATTGAGAGTTCCTTAGACCGCATGTTGTCTGGTCACAGCAACAGCTTCCAAATGCAAAACCACACACCTGTAATCAACCCCAGACCTTTTAACTACTTCATTGACTACAGGTTAACGAGGGAGACGCCTTCAGAGTTAATTGCAGCCCTTAGAGTCCCTTGTCCAATTACTTTTGGTCCCTTGAAAAAGAGGAGGCTATGCATTACAGAGCTATGATTCCTAAACCCTTTCTCCGATTTGGATGTGAAAACTCTCATATTGCAGCTGGGAGTGTGCACTTTCAGCCCATATTATATATATAATTGTATTTCTGAACATGTTTTTGTAAACAGCTAAAATAACAAAACTTGTGTCACTGTCCAAATATTTCTGGACCTAACTGTATAATAAAAACAAAACCCAGGGGTATGCAATCATTTATCATCAGCTGAATCCAGAGAAGAAAGGAGGATGGCACTTCATGGTGGGATTCTGCAGTTTTAATGACTTTATGTAAACATCTAATAATGAGTGAAGGCCAATTATGGTCCTTCAAAATATATGATGGAGGGCTGCCTAATGGCCTTCTAATGATTATGAGTGAGGGCTGACTATGATCCTTCAAAATATATGCTTGATCGCCGCCTGATAGCCATCCAAAATGTATGAGTGAGCGCCACCTAATGACCCTCCACAATGTAGGAATATAGGCCGCCTTATAGCCCTCCAGAATGTATGAGTGAGGGCTGCCTTATTGTCCTCTAAATTGTATGAGTGAGTACCAAAAATTTGGAGTGAGGGCCACATGAAGACCCTGTTGATATGGTGTTGGAGGAGGACAAGAAAAAGAAGAAGCTGTGAACTGTGTATTCTTTGTTTGGATGTGTAGGGATGCATAGGAATCCATCACAAATAAAAGAACATTTGATTTGGCTTCATATTCCACTGTTGTCATCCAGTGGGGTTGAGAAGTCAGGCCTAATTCAGGTATTGGTAATTTTGAGAACAGTCAGCCTGTCAGCATTTTCAAATAATATGTCTGCGGTGGCACTAAAAACCCAGAAAATCCATCGATCTGTGGATCGGGGGATTTTCCTGAGGAAGAAGAGGGGATATCTCTTCAAAACGCGTAGAATAAACCATCCACATTGCTTTTATTTTTTAGAGCGCTTCTTTGTACAGCAGCGCGGAGTATACCACAATTATCCTGGTTTTTGTTGCCTCTGCCTTTGGCACGTGGGATCAGCTGCTGTTATATGTCTCTATACTGGTTGTGAGTGTCACAACCATTCCAGGTGAGGAGCGGTTTTCCTATTAAAGAGTCACCATATTTTACACTGGTAAGACCCTATTGCGTTCCTGATATCCAAAGGTTGTTTCTAGGGATGATCAAATATCCTATTATTTGCTCCACCGAATATCCAACGAATACCTCACTGCTATTCGAGTATTCGCGAATATCCGACACCCAATTCAAGTCTATGGGAAACCAGAATAATTTCATGTTGGACCTGTCGGTGACCTGTGATGACTCAGGAAAAGGCTGAAATGGATGGGAAAAGGCAGAAACAGTGTAAACACAGCCTGTAGAAGGTGCCTCACTGCATTTTTGCATCCTCCCGAATCATCCAAGGTGACAGGACGCACACTAATATGCCGCCTGCATTCACTCTTTTCCTCTGATCTCTGTCACATGTGCCATGACACATGTGACAAAAAACTACTCCCCAGGTCCAGCTAAGTCCACCCCATACCTACCCAGTGTCTCCCGGTGTTCCCCTGCTGTTTTTACCTTTTTTCAGCGCTGATTCCCCGCATCCCTCCTCCTTCACAATGAACGCTGGGTGCATAGGCAGAGCACGGCTGTCAGACTCAGCTAAGCTTCCTGTGTTCCCTGAGAACGACAGTGAAGCTGCGCTGGCTGCACGCACTCAGCTTCTGTGACCCGGGGAGAGTAGGTGCAGATTCTTTGCACCCACACTCCTCACATGGATGGTCTGCACTCCTAGAAAATAAGGGACACGTTCCCTGAGCATGTCTCCCATATTCTAGAAGGTCCAGAGTCGTCGTGGGACTTCCAAAATGGATTACAGGAGATTTTCTTTTTTTTCTTTACTATAAATTGGTGAAAGAGGGAGTGTTTTGGGGAGTGTTTTTTCAATTTTTTTTTGTTGTCTACTTTTATTACTGACAGTTTGTGATGTCGGGTATCTGATAGACGCCATGACATCACCAACTGATGGGCTTGATGTCAGGTGACATCACACATCTGGTATCAACCCCATTTATTACCCCGTTTGCCACTGCATCAGGGCAATGGGATGAGCTATAGCAAAGTGCTAGGATTGGCACATCTAATGGATGAGCCACTTCTGGGGTGGCAGCAGCCTGCTATTTTTAGGCTGGGTAGGGCCAATAACTATGGACCTTCTCACCCTGAGAATACCAGACCACAGCTGTCTGCTTTACCTTGGCTGGTGAACCAATTTGGGGGAACCCCATTTTTATTTATTATTTATTTATAAATAATTATAAAATAGAGCCTGGGGGCCCTCCAAATTGGATCCCCAACCAAAGTAAAGCTGCCAGTTGTGGTCTACAGGCTGCAGCCATCTGCTTTACCCTAGCTGGCTATCAAAAATGGGAGGTACCCCACGTCACTTTTTTTTTTAATTATTTTTTTTTTTCACTAAATACAAGACTAGGCACCCTTTAGTGCCATATGAAAGTCACTAAAGAGTGCCAGCTTAGAATATGCAGGGAGGTAGGACATTATATATGTGTTTGACATCTGTCTGCCTGTCTATCTATCTATCTATCCTTTTTTATCTATCTATCCATTATCTATCTATCTATCTATCTATCTATCTATCTATCCATCTTTATATCCCTCTATCTATCTATCCCCCTATCTATCTATCTATCTATCTATCTATCTCTTTATCCCTCTATATATCCATTATCTATCTATCTGTCTATCCATCTATCTATCCAGTATCTATCTATCCCTCTATCTCTCTATCTAACCATCCATCTATCCATCTATTCCTCTATCCATCCATCTATCCATCCATCAATCCCTCTATCTATCCATCAATCCATCTATCTATCAATCTATCTATCTATCTATCCATCCCTCTATCTAACGAACTATCTATCTATCCCTCTCGCTATCTATCTATCTAACTTTAAATATATCCCTCTATCTATCCCTCTATCTATCCCTCCATCTATCCATCCATCTATCCATCCATCTATCCATCCATCTATCCATCCATCCATCCATCTATCTCTCTATCTATCTATCTATCTATCTATCCATCCCTCTAGCTATACCTCTATCTATCCCTCTATCTATCCATCCATCTATCCATCTATCTATGTATCTATCTATCCCTTTCACTATCTCTCTATCTATCCCTCTCGCTATCTATCTATCTATCCCTCTATCTTTCTATCTATCATCCATCTATCCCTCTATCCATCCATCCATCTATCCCTCTGTCTATCCATCTATCTATCTATCTATCTACCTCTCTCGCTATCTATCTATCTCTAAATATATCCCTCTATCTATCCCTCTATCTATCCATCTATCTATCTATTATCTATCTATCTATCTATCCCTCTCGCTATCTATCTTTAAATCTATCCCTCTGTCTATCCCTCTATCTATCCATCCATCTATCTATCTATCTATCTATCTATCATCTATCTATCTATCTATCCCTCTATCTATCCATCTATCCATCCATCCATCTATCCATCTTTCTATCTATCTATCTATCTATCTATCATCTTTGTAGCTGAATAATCTGCTTCTGGTTTCTCTACTGCAATACAGAGGTCAAGATTACCAAATCTTCATATGTTTTTCGTTGCAGGCAGTGGCTCAATGGGTAGATCTGATGCCTATGGACAATTAGTTCACGAGTTTGAGTTCCGGTCGTCCCGGTAAAGAATTTCATTTATTTTTAATTACAATTATTATTTATTTATAATTAGAATTTAATGTAATTATTCACTGAGGGGAGGAGCCGGACATCAGCTGTGAGCCGCGGGACACACCTCTAAAATCGGAACAGTTCACAGAATGAGGCTGCATTGAGCACTCGCTCACAGACGTCACCGAGTGTGGATTACGCTGGACCTGGATATTAGGGGGCTTAATAAAATGGTGACAGAAGGGCTTTTTGGTGTTTTATTTCAATTAAAGGATTTTTTGGTGTTGTGTTTATTTACTTTACTTACAGATTAGTGATGGCGTGTCATAGACGCTGCCATTACTAATCTTGGACTTAGTGACAGCGATGCGCTGCCATTAACTCCTTATTACCCTGATGGCCAAGGCATTACGGCAATCAGGAAGGGCCGGTGACACGCCAGGACTGTTGCATCCAATGGATGTGACATTCTAAGAACAGCAGTGGGCAGTAGTGATGAGCGAGCATGCTTGTTACTACTCGGTACTCGCACGAGTATCACTGTACTCGGTCTACTCGGCGGGGACCGAGTAATCTCGCGATACTCGTGCTGTACTCGTGGTCTTCATTTCTGCATGTTGGCGCTCTTTTGAGAGCCAGCCCTCATGCAGGGATTGGCTGGCAGACCACTGCAATGCCACAGCCCTGTTAGTTGTGGAATTGCAGTGATTGGCCGGCCTGCACAGCGTGACCGAGCCTTTATACCGGCCGGCGCGCTGTGCTCTGCTCACAGCTATCCAGACAGTCAGTGCAGGGAGAGTGTCGCTGATTCAGGGAAAGCTTTGCGGCCCTTTATAGCTTTTTCAGTTGCAGGGCTGCAAACAGTGTGACCAAAAGTCCTTCTCAGGACTATTCTAGTTGTATACAGACAGGCAGGGTATAGCCAGGTCGGAGTACAGTAGCAGAGTCCTTCTCAGGACTATTGTTGCTATATACAGGCAGGGTATAGCCAGGTCTGAATACAGGCTAGTGACCAGAAGAGTCCTTGTCAGAACTATTGTACCAGTATACAGGCAGGCAGGCAGGCAGGCAGGGTATATATAGCCATTCCTAGTGGTGACCGTATACCAGCCTTCATCATATCTGGGGCTGGTGTATACAGTCTAAAACAGTCCAGATAGTGTCTGACTTGTCTGTACTTGTCGCTCCCCAAAAAAACCTGTTAGGTTCTTAGTGCGTCCGTGCTTGGTTTTTAAAACCGCATGTGTGTGCCTGTCGGTGGCAGCGTACAGGTGCACTTGTGTGCAATTTCCACAAACTTTGATATAACGCACAAGTAGTGAATAGACGTCAGCACAGCATTGCAAAATGCGCAAGGGCATTGGCAAGGAACAAGGAAGTGGACGTGATGGTGGTGCAGGCAGAGGCCGAGGTCGTGGGCAAGCTCTAATTTCGCCACAACAAAGGGCCACATCTACTCGCTCGCACGTCCTGTCCCAAATTCTTGGGGACCGCAGCAGTACACCGCTCTTGAACCAAGACCAGTGTCAACAGGTTGTTAGTTGGATAGCAGATAATGCTTCCAGTCAGATTGGCACCACCACAAACACTCTGTCTTCCACACGGTCAAGTGTCAGTAGCCGTGATACTGCACCGCACATTTCTGAACCTGATCCTCCTTCCTACCACCAGGCTGAGTACACGACCTCCTCGGACATTAATGATCCCACACTTGGACACTCGGAAGAGCTGTTCACGTTTCCATTCACACATTCTGGCCTCTCGCCAGCTCATATTGAAGTGGGTCATGAGGAGATCGTCTGTACAGATGGCCAAATATTTGAGCAGCCACGTTCTCACGAAGTTGGCAACGTGTCTCAACAAGTGGTGGACGATGATGAGACACAATTGTCAGGAAGTCAGGAGGAGGAGCAGGGTGCGGAAGAGGAAGACGACGTGGTGGATGATCCAGTAACTGACCCAACCTGGCATGAAGATATGCAGAGCAAGGACAGCAGTGCACAGGAAGAGGGAGGCGTAGCATCACAACAGGCAGTAAGAAGCAGGGTGGTGGCCCCAGGCAGAAGTCAGGCAACCGTTCCCCGGAACAACACGACGACACAAGGTGCCTGTACAAATGTTAGGTCTTCCCGAGTCTGGCAGTTTTTTAAGTTGGCTCCAGATGATTCTAAAAAGTAGAGTTGAGCGCGGTTCGTGGTTCGTGGTTCTCCAGTTCGCGGCTCGAGTGATTTTTGGGCTGTTCGAGATCGAACTAGAACTCGAGCTTTTTGCTAAAAGCTCGATAGTTCTAGATACGTTCGAGAACGGTTCTAGCAGCAAAAAGCAGGGCTTTTTACAGCTACAGTGAGCAGGAGCCATCGCTGGCAGCCTGCCACAAGCTGGTAACCAAGATAAACATCGGGTATCCAAGCAAAGCGCTTTGGTTAGTAACCCGATGTTTATCTTAGTTACGTGCAGGAAGCCCACACTTTCCCGCTCAGCTCGCTCCACCCCCTCCTGCCCGCGGCATGTACACATACATACACATACACAAACACACACACACACACACATCCACCCCCCCCCCCCGCCCGCCCGCCCGCCCGCTCGCTCGCTCGGCTTACCTGCGGTGATGAAGTCCCGCCATCCCGACCTCAGCGCTGTCACTGTCCTCCATGGCCGCCGCTTGTCACATCACCTCTCGCTTCCGACCCGAGACTGACACTGGCGGTGACGTCACGGACCTCTCGCGATACTTGGTGTGAAGGCGCCGGTCATTGACCTCAGTGACAGGGGCTGTCAGTGTGCTGGAGATCAGCGCAGGTAATGTACCTCACTGACAGCAGCACTTCTCATGCCCTGCAGTGACCTGGGCTGACCCATTGATGTTAGCTCAGGTCACTGCACTGCTCTCCCAGCCAATGGGGAACATCCTGCTCTTCATTGACTGGGACAGTGTGCATCGTCATGGCAACCCCTTGGATTACACCAGACCTGGATTTGTTTTTCAATCTAATAAATTGGTTAAAGAGGGAATGTTTTGGGGAGTGTTTTTTCAAATAAAAATGTGTTTGTCGTGTATTTTTTTTTATTACTGACTGGGTTGGTGATGTCGGGTATCTGATAGACGCCTGACCTCACCAACCCCAGGGCTTGATGCCAGGTGACATTACACATCTGGTATTAACCCCAAATATTACCCCGTTTGCCACCGCACCAGGGCGCGGGATGAGCTGGGGCGAAGCACCAGGATTGGCGCATCTAATGGATGCGCCACTTCTGGGGCGGCTGCGGCCTGCTATTTTTAGGCTGGGGAGATTCCAATAACCATGGACCTCCCTAGTCTGAGAATATCAGGCCCCAGCTGTCTGCTTTACCTTGGCTGGTGATCCAATTTTGGGGGACCCCTACGTGGTTTTTTTTTTTAATTATTTATTTAATTTAAAATAACAGCGTGGGGTGCCCTCAGTTTTGGATTACCAGCCAAGGTGAGGTTGCCAGCTGTGGTCTGCAGGCTGCAGCCGTCTGCTTTACCCTAGCTGGCTACAAAACTAGGGGGAACCCTATGTCATTTTTTTTTTCATTTTTTTGGCTAAATACAAAGCTAAGCACCCCTTAGTGCCACATGAAAGGTACCAAAGGGTGTTCCACTTTTTCTCCATTTTTTTCTCCACTTTCTCTCCACTTTTTCTCCACTTTTTCTCCATTTTTTTCTCCACTTATTCTCCACTTTTTCTCCTCTTATTCTCCACTTTTTCTCCACTTTTTCTCCACTTTTTCTCCTCTTATTCTCCACTTTTTCTCCACTTTTTCTCCACTTTTTCTCCATTTTTTTCTCCACTTTCTCCACTTTTTCTCCACTTTTTTCTCCACTTTTTCTCCTCTTATGCTCCACTTTTTCTCCTCTTAATCTCCACTTTTTCTCCACTTTTTCTCCACTTTTTCTCCACTTTTTTCTCCACTTTTTCTCCTCTTATGCTCCACTTTTTCTCCACTTTTTCTCCACTTTTTCTCCACTTTTTCTCCACTTTTTCTCCACTTTTTCTCCACTTTTTCTCCTCTTAATCTCCACTTTTTCTCCTCTTATGCTCCACTTTTTCTCCACTTTTTCTCCACTTTTTCTCCACGTTTTCTCCACTTTTTTCTCCACTTTTTCTCCTCTTATGCTCCACTTTTTCTCCACTTTTTCTCCACTTTTTCTCCACTTTTTCTCCACGTTTTCTCCACGTTTTCTCCACTTTTTTCTCCACTTTTTCTCCTCTTATGCTCCACTTTTTCTCCACTTTTTCTCCACTTTTTCTCCACTTTTTCTCCACGTTTTCTCCACGTTTTCTCCACTTTTTTCTCCACTTTTTCTCCTCTTATGCTCCACTTTTTCTCCACTTTTTCTCCACTTTTTCTCCTCTTAATCTCCACTTTTTCTCCACTTTTTCTCCACTTTTTCTCCACTTTTTCTCCACTTTTTTCTCCACTTTTTCTCCACTTTTTCTCCTCTTATGCTCCACTTTTTCTCCACTTTTTCTCCACTTTTTCTCCACTTTTTCTCCACTTTTTCTCCTCTTAATCTCCACTTTTTCTCCTCTTATGCTCCACTTTTTCTCCACGTTTTCTCCACTTTTTTCTCCACTTTTTCTCCTCTTATGCTCCACTTTTTCTCCACTTTTTCTCCACTTTTTCTCCACTTTTTCTCCACTTTTTCCTCCACGTTTTCTCCACGTTTTCTCCACTTTTTTCTCCACTTTTTCTCCTCTTATGCTCCACTTTTTCTCAACTTTTTCTCCACTTTTTCTCCTCTTAATCTCCACTTTTTCTCCACTTTTTCTCCATTTTTTCTCCACTTTTACTCCACTTTTTCTCCACTTTTTTCTCCACTTTTTCTCCTCTTATGCTCCACTTTTTCTCCACTTTTTCTCCACTTTTTCTCCACGTTTTCTCCACTTTTTTCTCCACTTTTTCTCCTCTTATGCTCCACTTTTTCTCCACTTTTTCTCCACTTTTTCTCCTCTTAATCTCCACTTTTTCTCCACTTTTTCTCCACTTTTTCTCCACTTTTTCTCCACTTTTTTCTCCACTTTTTCTCCACTTTTTCTCCTCTTATGCTCCACTTTTTCTCCACTTTTTCTCCACTTTTTCTCCACTTTTTCTCCTCTTATGCTCCACTTTTTCTCCACTTTTTCTCCACTTTTTCTCCTCTTATGCTCCACTTTTTCTCCACTTTTTCTCCACTTTTTTCTCCACTTTTTCTCCTCTTATGCTCCACTTTTTCTCCACTTTTTCTCCACTTTTTCTCCTCTTATGCTCCACTTTTTCTCCACTTTTTCTCCACTTTTTCTCCATTTTTTTCTCCACTTATTCTCCACTTTTTCTCCTCTTATTCTCCACTTTTTCTCCACTTTTTCTCCACTTTTTCTCCTCTTATTCTCCACTTTTTCTCCACTTTTTCTCCACTTTATCTCCATTTTTTTCTCCACTTTCTCCACTTTTTCTCC
Organism: Anomaloglossus baeobatrachus; assembly: GCF_048569485.1. NCBI lineage: Eukaryota > Metazoa > Chordata > Amphibia > Anura > Aromobatidae > Anomaloglossus > Anomaloglossus baeobatrachus. Next base: position 171,475,440 of record NC_134354.1, on the reverse strand, counting down.
ACTTTTTTCTCCACTTTTTCTCCTCTTATGCTCCACTTTTTCTCCTCTTAATCTCCACTTTTTCTCCACTTTTTCTCCACTTTTTCTCCACTTTTTTCTCCACTTTTTCTCCTCTTATGCTCCACTTTTTCTCCACTTTTTCTCCACTTTTTCTCCACTTTTTCTCCTCTTAATCTCCACTTTTTCTCCTCTTATGCTCCACTTTTTCTCCACTTTTTCTCCACTTTTTCTCCTCTTATGCTCCACTTTTTCTCCACTTTTTCTCCACTTTTTTCTCCACTTTTTCTCCTCTTATGCTCCACTTTTTCTCCACTTTTTCTCCACTTATGCTCCACTTTTTCTCCACTTTTTCTCCACTTTTTTCTCCACTTTTTCTCCTCTTAATCTCCACTTTTTCTCCACTTTTTCTCCACTTTTTCTCCACTTTTTCTCCACTTTTTCTCCACTTTTTTCTCCACTTTTTCTCCACTTTTTCTCCTCTTATGTTCCACTTATTCTCCACTTTTTCTCCACTTTTTCTCTACTTTTTCTATGGTCGGTCTACCCATTAGCTCTGCCATGCATAGTGTAGCTCTACACCTACTGCACATGTTACTTTATGATTGACATCTCTTTCGTACCAGAGCTGTCTAAGTCTACTCTGACCCCATATTTGTCATTACTATATTGTCCTTGTACTGTATTATGACATTTGTATCATGTGTTTCATTTCTTGCTGTGTTGCAATTTTTTTGCTGCATCCCAATTGTACCTCTACATTGTTCGAGTTTATGTTATTGTTCTCTCACTCTTATGTGATACTGATTATTGTCATTTTTCATGATTACATGCAGATAAGTCCAATCTGACGAAGGCTCAGGCCGAAACGTCATTTGTAACTTGTTTTGGACAAAAACATATATGCTTATGAAAAAAAAATTTTCTTAATACGGACCAATAAAGAGTGATTTTGCATTACTATCCGTTGTGACTTACTGACTTAGTCTGGGAGATATAGAGTGCCGAGGTTACTCACTAATTTTATCTATTATTACCTCTGAGCACCTATATACCAGTGAGCAGAGCTTCCTCTACAGTAGTTCTCCTGATTAGGCATGCCCTTACCTCATGAGCAGGGCATTGCAGCTTTGGTAGCAACCATTACGACATGGACTCTGCTGCTGTGGACCCGGGGAGAGTGAGTGCAGATTCATTGCACCCACACTCCTCACATGAAGGGTCCGCACTCCTAGAAAATGGGGGATACGTTCCCTGAGTGTCTCCCCCCCCATATTCTAGACGGTCCAGAGTCGTCGTGGGACCCCTTTATTTTTTTTCTTACAATAAATTGGTGAAAGAGGAAATGTTTTGGGGACTGTTTTTTCAAATAAATTTCTTTTGTCGATTTTTTGTTTTTGTTAGTACTGACAGTTTATGATGTTGGGTATCTAATAGACGCCATGACATCACAAACTGCTGGGCTTGATCTCAGGTGACTTTACAGCTAGTATCAACCCGATTTATTACCCCGTTTGCCACTGCACCAGGGCACGGGATGAGCTGGGGTGAAGCGCCAGGATTGGCGCATCTAGTGGATGCGCCACGTCTGGGGTGCCTGCGGCCTGCTATTTTTAGGCTGTGAAGGCCCAATAACTATGGACCTTCCCACCCTGAGAATACCAGACCACAGCTGTCCGCTTTACCTTGGCTGGTGATCCAATTTGGGGGGTCCCCTACTTTTATTGTGTAATTATTAATATTTATAAAATAATTATAAAAAAGAGCCTGAGGGGACCTCCACATTGGATCCCCAACCACGGTAAAGCTGCCAGCTGTGGTTTTCAGGCTACAGCCGTCTGCTTTACCCTAGCTGGCTATCAAAAATGGGGGGACCCAACGTAATTTTTTTTTTTTAACTATTTTTTAAATAGAAAAAATTAATGGGCTTCCCTGTATTTTGATTGCCAACCAAGGTAACGGCAGGCAGATGGGGGTGGCAACCCATAGCTGTCTGCTTTATCTGCGCTGAGAATCAAAAATACCGCGGAGCGCTACGTCATTTATTTAAAGATTTATTTTTACAGCACTGTGATGTCCAGCAATCAAAATACAGGGAAGCCCATTTTATTTTTAGTTATTTAAATAAATAATTAAAAAAAATATATGTTAGCTCCCACTGCATTTTTTGTATTGCTAGCTAAGGGTAATCCAAGCAGCTACTGGCTGCTAACCCCCACTGCTTGGTGTTACCTTCACTGGCAATGGAAAATCCAGGGAAGCATTTTTTTTTTTTTTTTGCCAAAAAGCTACAAAAAAAGGACGTGAGCTTCGCCATATTTTTGTATGCTAGCCAGGTATAGCAGGCAGGTGCTGGAAGAGTTGGATACAGCGCCAGAAGATGGCGCTTCTATGAAAATGCCATTTTCTGAGGCGGCTGCAGACTGCAAATCGCAGCAGTGGGGCCCAGAAAGCTCAGGCCAACCTGTGCTGCGGATTCCAATCCCCAGCTGCCTAGTTGTACCTGGCTGGACACAAAAATGGGGCAAAGCCTACGTCATTTGTTTTCTAATTATTTCATGAAATTCATGAAATAATAAAAAAAGGGCTTCCCTTTATTTTTGGTTCCCAGCCGGGTACAAATAGGCAACTGGGGGTTGGGGGCAGCCGTACCTGCCTGCTGTACCTGGCTAGCATACAAAAATATGGCGAAGCCACATAATTTTTTCAGGGGGCAAAAAACTTCTGCATACAGTCCTGGATGGAGTATGCTGAGCCTTGTAGTTCTGCAGCTGCTGTCTGTCTGTATGGAGAAGAGCAGACAGCAGCTGCAGAACTACAAGGCTCAGCATACTCCATCCAGGACTGCATGCAGAAGTTTTTTGCCCACCAAAAAAATGACGTGGGCTTCGCCATATTTTTGTATGCTAGCCAGGTACAGCTGGCAGCCACGGGCTGCCTCCAACCCCCAGTTGCCTATTTGTACCCGGCTGGGAACCAAAAATATAGGGAAGCCCGTTTTTTTTTAATTATTTCACTTATTTCATGAAATAATTAAAAAACAAATGACGTGGGCTTCGCCCTATTTTTGTGTCCAGCCGGGTACAACTAGGCAGCTGGGGATTGGAATCCGCAGCACAGGTTAGCCCGAGGTTTGTGGGCGCCTCTGCTGCGGATTTCAGTCCGCAGCCGTCCCAGAAAATGGCGCTCTCATAGAAGCGCCATCATCTGGCGCTGTATCCAACTCTTCCAACAGCCCTGGAGCCGGGTGGCTTGTTGGGTAATCATGAGTTAATACTGGCTTTGTTTTACCAGCCAGTATTAAGCCAGAGATTCTTAATGTCAGGCACGTTTGACCCGGCCATTAAGAATCTCCAATAAAGGGTTAAAAAAAGACACCACACAGAGAAAAAATACTTTAATAGAAATAAATACACAGACACATTAGAGACTCCATCTTTATTACCCCTGTCAGCCCTCCACGATCCTGCTCTTCTGTCTTCTTTCTTTCTAGTGTAGTAGTAGTGACGATTGTAGTGAGGGGCATCACTTGGGGCTGGGGAACCTCCATCCTAACTACAATGCTCACTACAATCGGGAAGCAGCGTGCAGCCTTCACTCCGTGAGTGATCACTGCTGGCTGCTAGCGGTAACAGCGGTAACGCTGACAGACGCGTTACCATAGCAACGGTGCTCCCGGAGCCGCGGTTAGCGGTGACGTCACCGCTAACTGCGTTGCTATGGCAACGGTGATCTCCGTTAATGACCGGCTGTGTCAGCCGGTCCCTAACGGAACGGGGAGTCGACCGTGTGCTAGAGCATGTCGCCGGTACACGGCGATACACATATGTGCACCGTGTACCGGAGAGATGCACTCGCAGGTCCTACATGACGTGTCATAGTCATGTGACCAGTCTGTAGCCAATGAGATAATAGCCACGTGACTGGTCACATGGCTATTTTGACGTCACGATAGGTCCTGCTTCTCTGCTGGCAGTGCAGGTCACCGGGAGGATTCAGCGATCATCGGATGGAATAGCGGCAGGAGACAGAGTGCAGAAGGGATCGCGAGGACCGGTAAGTGTTATGGCAATGTTTATTAACTGTTTGTGTACATTTATAATGCATTTTTATGTGTTTGTGATTGCCTCCCATTATAGCCTATTGGTTCTAGTTCGGTTCGTCGAACGTTCGACGAACCGAACTCGAACGGGACCCCCGTTCGGCGAACCGGCCTCGAGCCGAACCGGGACCGGTTCGCTCATCTCTACTAAAAAGGCCATTTGCAACACCTGCCGTGCCAGCATCAGCAGGGGTACCAAAACTAGCAGCCTGACCACCACCAGCATGATAAGGCACATGTCAGCCAAGCACCCGACTTTGTGGGAAGTACAACAGAGTCGAGGAGCAGTGCTTGCTGATGTCACTGCTACGTCTTCGCTGGTTGTGCATGCGAGCCAATCCCCTGTCCATGCTGCCTGCAAACAAGCCTCCTCCACTCCTGCACCTGCAGTTGCCTACGCAGAAAGAACACCATCATCAAGCACGTCCTTGTCCCAGCGCAGCGTTCAGTTATCCATTCAGCAAACCTTTGAACGCAGGCGCAAATACACTGCCAACACCCCACATGCCACAGTTCTAAATGCTAACATTTCGCGACTGCTTGCGCTGGAAATGTTGCCTTTTAGGCTGGTGGAGACAGAAGCATTCCGCGACCTGATGGCGGCAGCTGTCCCACGTTACTCGGTCCCCAGCCGCCACTATTTCTCCCGGTGTGCCGTCCCCGCATTGCATAACCACCACGTGTCACAAAACATCACACGTGCCCTGAACAACGCTGTTTCACCCAAGGTCCACCTAACCACAGACACGTGGACAAGTGCTTGTGGGCAAGGCCGCTACATCTCGTTGACGGCACACTGGGTTAATATTGTGGAAGCTGGGACCCAGTCTGAGCGAGGGACGGAACACGTCCTTCCCACACCAAGGTTTGCAGGCCCTACCTCAGTCAGTGTTTCACCCACACTCTACAGCTCAGGAATGTCATGCTCTTCAGCCTCCTTCTCCTCCTGCGCATCCTCATCCACTGTACCCTCCACACCAGTCCCAAGCTGGAAGCACTGCAGCACTGCCTCGGCGAAGCGGCAACAGGCTGTGCTGAAGCTAATCTGCATCGGTGACAAACCCCACAATGCAGAAGAGGTGTGGACAGCTCTGAAACAGCAGGCAGATCACTGGCTCACACCTCTGAACCTAAAGCCAGGAAAGGTCGTGTGTGACAATGGCCGGAACCTGGTGGCGGCTTTGAGGCGAGGCCAGCTGACACATGTTCCATGCGTGGCCCATGTGCTCAACCTCGTGGTTCAGCGGTTTATAAAGTCATACCCAGAGCTGTCTGATCTGCTGGTAAAAGTTCGCCGCCTGTCTGCACATTTTCGAAAGTCACCTACTGCTTCAGCCGGCCTTGCCGGCTTTCAGCGCCGTTTGCATCTTCCGGCTCACAGACTGGTGTGTGATGTCCCCACGCGTTGGAATTCAACTCTGCACATGTTGGTCAGGATATGTGAGCAGAAGAGGGCAGTTGTTGAGTACCTGCATCACCTAAGCCGTCGGGAAATGGGTCAAACTCCACACATAACACCTGAGGAGTGGAGATGGATGTCAGACCTATGTACCATCCTCCAAAACTTTGAGGACTCCACCAAGATGGTGAGTGGTGATGACGCCATTATTAGCGTCACCATACCGCTACTCTGCCTTCTAAAATGGTCTCTGCTGAAAAACAAACATGATGCATTGCAGGCGGAGCGCGATGAGTTGCAGCAAGAAACAGTAGTGGGTGTGGGTGATAACACACAGCCCAGCCTCGTCTCATCACAACGTGCAGTGGAGGACTATGACGAGGAGGAGGATGAAGACATGGAGCAACTCTCCGGCCAAATTGAGGATATGACATGCACACCAGTCATATCCTCGGTTCAGCGTGGCTGGCCAGAGGACAGGGTAGATGAGGAGGAGGAGGAGGAGGAGGAGGAGGAGGACAGCATGTTCAGTCATCTTGTTGGTCAGGCTACTGAAGTCCTGGCTGTTAAGAGTCTGGCGCACATGGCTGACTTTATGGTAAGCTGCCTGTCTCGTGACCCTCGCGTTAAGAACATCTTGGCCGACAATCATTATTGGTTGGTAACACTGTTAGACCCACGCTACAAGGAGAACTTTTTGTCTCTTATTCCCGTGGAGGAGAGGTCAACCAAAATGCAGCAGTTCCGGAAGGCCATAGTCACGGAAGTAGGCAAAGCATTCCCCTCACAAAACGCTAGCGGCATAGGTCAGGAATCAGTGGACAACCGAGGCGTACAGCCGAGAGAGGCACAAGTCCAATCCGCCAGAGGTAGGGGAACAGTCTTTAAGATGTGGGACAGTTTTCTCAGCCCCTCACGTACCACAGCCCCTGAGGTGCGGGGTAGTGCCACAAGAAATCCTAAGTTTGCCCAGATGCTGAAGGAGTACCTTGCAGATCGAACAACTGTACTCCGACATTCCTCTGTGCCTTACAATTATTGGGTATCCAAGCTGGACACGTGGCATGAATTGGCTCTCTACGCCTTGGAAGTCCTGGCCTGCCCTGCTGCTAACGTTTTGTCAGAGCGTGTTTTTAGTGCCGCAGGTGGAATCATTACAGATAAACGCACCCGCCTGTCAACTGAAAATGCTGACAGGTTGACTCTGATCAAGATGAACAAGGGTTGGATTGGGCCAGACTTCACCACACCACCAGCAAATGAGAGCGGAATTTAAAGTTTGCCATGTACCTCCACTCACCCATGGGTACACACTTCTGGACTTTGGATAATCACTGGACTGCTCCTCCTTCTCCTCATGCGCCACCATGATGACCGTTACAAAATGCAATACTTAGGCCTTTGTTTCAGGTATACCCCCAGTGGTAAATTTTTTCGCCCATTCTTTGCAGAATGGACATTACAACGACAGGAGACCCGCTCCTTTGCAATGGGAACAATGTTTTGAGGCCCTCATGCACGTCTCTACCCAGGGACAACGTGGAGCCTCCCAATTTTTGGCTGCCCTGCCTAAGGGCTATACTATAATACACCCACTTCCTGACAATGGACACTTAATGTTTTGAGGCCCTCATGCACGTCTCTATCCAGGGACAACGTGGAGCCTCCCAATTTTTGGCTGCCCTGCCAAAGGGCTATACTATAATACACCCACTTCCTTACAATGGGCACTTCAAGTTTACAGGCCCTCATGCACGTCTCTACCCAGGGACAACGTGGAGCCTCCCAATTTTTGGCTGCCCTGCCTAAGGGCTATACTATAATACACCCACTTCCTGACAATGGACACTTAATGTTTTGAGGCCCTCATGCACGTCTCTATCCAGGGACAACGTGGAGCCTCCCAATTTTTGGCTGCCCTGCCAAAGGGCTATACTATAATACACCCACTTCCTTACAATGGGCACTTCAAGTTTACAGGCCCTCATGCACGTCTCTATCCAGGGACAATGTGGAGCCTCTCAATTTTTGGCTGCCCTGCCAAAGGGCTATACTACAATAGACCCACTTCCTTACAATGGGCACTTCAAGTTTACAGGCCCTCATGCACGTCTCTACCCAGGGACAACGTGGAGCCTCCCAATTTTTGGCTGCCCTGCCAAAGGGCTATACTATAATACACCCACTTTCTTACAATGGGCACTTCAAGTTTACAGGCCCTCATGCACGTCTCTACCCAGGGTCAACGTGGAGCCTCCCAATTTTTGGCTGCCCTGCCTAAGGGCTATACTATAATACACCCACTTCCTGACAATGGACACTTAATGTTTTGAGGCCCTCATGCACGTCTCTATCCAGGGACAACGTGGAGCCTCCCAATTTTTGGCTGCCCTGCCAAAGGGCTATACTATAATACACCCACTTCCTTACATTGGGCACTTCAAGTTTACAGGCCCTCATGCACGTCTCTACCCAGGGACAACGTGGAGCCTCCCAATTTTTGGCTGCCCTGCCAAAGGGCTATACTATAATACACCCACTTCCTTACAATGGGCACTTCAAGTTTACAGGCCCTCATGCACGTCTCTATCCAGGGACAATGTGGAGCCTCTCAATTTTTGGCTGCCCTGCCAAAGGGCTATACTACAATAGACCCACTTCCTTACAATGGGCACTTCAAGTTTACAGGCCCTCATGCACGTCTCTACCCAGGGACAACGTGGAGCCTCCCAATTTTTGGCTGCCCTGCCAAAGGGCTATACTATAATACACCCACTTCCTTACAATGGGCACTTCAAGTTTACAGGCCCTCATGCACGTCTCTATCCAGGGACAATGTGGAGCCTCTCAATTTTTGGCTGCCCTGCCAAAGGGCTATACTATAATACACCCACTTCCTTACAATGGGCACTTCAAGTTTACAGGCCCTCATGCACGTCTCTATCCAGGGACAATGTGGAGCCTCTCAATTTTTGGCTGCCCTGCCAAAGGGCTATACTACAATAGACCCACTTCCTTACAATGGGCACTTCAAGTTTACAGGCCCTCATGCACGTCTCTATCCAGGGACAATGTGGAGCCTTTCAATTTTTGGCTGCCCTGCCAAAGGGCTATACTACAATAGACCCACTTCCTTACAATGGGCACTTCAAGTTTACAGGCCCTCATGCACGTCTCTACCCAGGGACAACGTGGAGCCTCCAAGTTTTTGGTTGCCCTGCCAAAGGGCTATACTATAATACACCCACTTCCTTACAATGGGCACTTCAAGTTTACAGGCCCTCATGCACGTCTCTATCCAGGGACAATGTGGAGCCTCTCAATTTTTGGCTGCCCTGCCAAAGGGCTATACTATAATACACCCACTTCCTTACAATGGGCACTTCAGGTTTACAGGCCCTCATGCATGTCTCTATGCAGGGGCATTGGTGAACCTCACAATTTTGGACTGCCCTGGCAAAGGAAAATACTACAAAGACTCACTTCCTCAAAATGGGCACATTAGACTCAAGAGGCCTTCATGTACGTCTCTTCTCAGGGACATCGGAGTGCCACACAATGTTTTCACGTAAAATCTTTCATGTATTAATCTCAAAAAGTAACATACACCAGCTCTATCTCACTATTGGGTATGTGCCCTTAACATTTCTGCCATGAAAAATCATTTTGGGGTCATTTTGGAAGGTTTTCTGGTGAGTCCGTAAAAATGGCGTGAAACGCGGACAAAATTGTTCACAGCTGTGACTTTTGAGTGATAAATGCTTCAAGGGGTCTTCCCCATGCTGTTGCCATGTCATTTGAGCACTCTTCTGAGACTTTTGTGCCATTTTTAGGGTTTCTCCATGCTGCCGGGGGGTCATTTCACAAAAATACTCGGGTCTCCCATAGGATAACATTGGGCTCGTTGCTCGGCCCGAGTACACGAGTATCTTGGGAGGCTCGGCCCGAGCTTCGAGCACCCGAGCTTTTTAGTACTCGCTCATCACTAGTGGGCAGATATTCTCGGCTGCGAGGGGAGGGGGCCGTAACCATGGCCCTCAACCTCCCCAGGCTCAGAATACTGGCCCGCTGCTGTGTGCTTACCTTGGCTGGGTATCATTTGGGGGGGACCGCACGTCGTTAATTTACATTATTTATTTATTTTACTACACGATATAGTGATTGGTTATAAGACAGCTGTAACTCAGCATGGGGGCGTGTCTGACTGCAACTAATCATAGGCGCCGGTGGGAAGGGAAAGCAGGGAATACGAGATGGATTAATGTGTGGCTGGCATTTTCAAAAGCTGGAGAATCCGCCACAGTGTGACAGCCATGCAGCGCCGCGCCCGTGATCAGTGGGTAAGAAAGAGAGAGCAAGAGACCGACTGACCATAATGGCCGCTGGCTTATATAGCCCCTATGACGCCGTGTGGCCAAGCCAATCACAGTAACACCACAACAAAGATGTCTGCGGCGTTACTGTGAGGTCAAGCAACATCAGATGTGTTCATTGGTTAGAAAATGGAGCCAGGAAGTCCAGAAACGAAAATGAAAGCATCGGAGCGAATACCCTATTAGCCGTCGGATACCGAATAGTGGCGAATACATTCACTCATCACTACTTGTTTCCTGTCCAATATAAATTAATACTAAGATAAAAAATGTATAGACTTTGTGGCTTTATAATCATTTATTAAACTAAACTCTTGAATGTTAAATCTAATAAAGACAATCTAATGAAACATTTATATTGCAACCACCAGATTTGCATTTAAGTGAGTTTCCTTTTATTTCTATATGGGTATTATCTTTCAATGTCAAGGAGAGAAAGTTGCATTGAAAACTTGGCAAGTCTTTTATGTATTTAATCTAAGACAAATGCTTTTTATTTTTTACTGCAGAAGATCAAAGATAAAATATTAGGAAAATATGTCAAAACGAATCTTTCAAAACCAATGAGGTTTAAATAATTAGTAAAAGTAATTTTGTTTCTTATTTCATAACTAATTGAAATTGGAATCAAAAGCCAGTCAGTTTATGTAAGAAATTCTAAATAGTTTAATCTGTGGAGGAAAATGAATAATGATAATAAATTTCAAACATTAGGGTTGTTATGGTGCTATTTTCTTTGGACACTTAATTTATTAATGTTATACGAGTATATTTCATTTCAGCTATTGAATATGATATACACTAGAAATCCAATAGCATATAGATGTAGCAAAATCATATCCAGGGTCAGATTGGTCCACTTGAGTACCATTTTCTTGGTAGTTTAGGCTATAACATAATAATGGGCCAGCAGAAGACACTTAGGGATACTTTACATGGTGCGACATCGCTAATGATTTATCGTTGGGGTCACGGTGTTTGTGACACACATCCGGCGTCATTAGCGACATTGCAGCGTGTGACACGTATGAGCGACCTACAACGATCGCAAAAGTGGTAAAAATCGTTGGTGTTGTGGAGGTCGTCCAAACACCAAATATCATTTTCTGGTGAGTAGTTGTTCGTCATTCCTGCGGCATCACATATCGCTATGTGTGACACCGCAGGAGCGACGAACATCTCCTTACCCGCCGTCCACCGGCAATGAGAAAGGAAGGAGGTGGGCAGCATGTTCCAGCCGCTCATCTCCGCCCCTCCTCTGCTATTGGACGGCTGCCGTGAGACGTCGCTGTGACAATGCATGAACCGACCCCTTAGAAAGGAGGCGGTTCACTTGTCACAGCGACGTCGCTAGGCAGGTAAGTGCGTGTGACGGTGTAAGCGAGGATGTGCGACACGGGCAGCGATTTGCCCGTGATGCACAACCGACGGGGGCAATATCGCAGTGCGTAAAGTACCCCTTAGAACTAGCTATTGAATCAATCCTTTGATTTAGAATTAACCTTATTGACCTTACTGATAATTAATCGGTATGTCCAATGACAACAAAGTTATAGGGAAGCTATCATATCGGAAAATGCTATTAACCTGTAGATATGGGATAAATCTGCAAGTTAATAGCGTTCTTAAGCTGCTTAGCCACCATACTGAAAACTCAGCTACTGGGAGGAAAGGAAATTCAAAACTCCCGGCAGCCTCGGGCTTTCATAGTCATGACCAGAGCAATTCAAAATTTACAGATAGGAGGGATTTCCAAGGAAATTTGATTTGCAACAAAGTTATTCTCCATTAATTAAATACCCCCTATGCTCTGTGGTCTCTCCAGAAATCAGATCATAATAAACATAGTATCTAAAAAAGAAAAAAAAATATTTACACCGTGTGCAGAATTATTAGGCAATAATAAAAGCGAAATATATTCCCATCTCACTTGTTTATTTACGCCAGGTAAACCAATATAACTGCGCAAAATTTAGAAATAAACATTTCTGACATGCAAAAACAAAATCCCAAAAAATTAGTGACCAATATAGCCACCTTTCTTTATGATGACACTCAACAGCCTACCATCCATAGATTCTGTCAGTTACTTGATCTGTTTATGATCAACATTGCGTGCAGCAGCCACCACAGCCTCCCAGACACTGTTCTGAGAGGTATACTGTTTTCCCACCCTGTAGATCTCACATTTATGAGGAACCACAGGTACACTATGGGGTTCACATCAGGTGAACAAGGAGGCCATGTCATTATTTTTTTATCTTTTTGACCTTTACTGGCCAGCCACGCTGTGGAGTAGTTGGATGCATGTGATGGAGCACTGTCCTGCATGAAAATCATGTTTTTCTTGAACGATACCGACTTCTTCCTGTACCACTGCTTGAAGAAGTTGTCTTCCAGAAACTGGCAGTAGGTCTGGAAGTTGAGCTCCACTCCATCCTCAACCCAAAAAGGTCCCATAAGTTAATCTTTGATGATACCAGCCCATACCAGTATCCTGCCTTCACCTTGCTGGCATCTGAGTTGGAGATCTCTGCCCTTTACTGATCCAGCCTCTGGCCCATCCATCTGGCCCATCAAAAGTCACTCTCATTTCATCAGTCCATAAAACCTTTGAAAAATCAGTCTAAAGATATTTCTTGGACAATTCTTGAAGTTTTATCTTACGTTTCTTGTTCAAAGGTGGTCATTTTTCAAGGTAAACAAGTATTCCCAATTTTACAAAATTTATTACAATAAAATTTCCACACCAACAGTGTAAACAAACATACGACCATATAGGCCATGTACATAAATACATAGATTAATAAGTTTCAGGAAATTAGCAGTGGTTCACACTCAGAGAAGGGTCAAAGGACTTAACTCATAGGCTAGAATTAGTTATTCATTCAGCACCAGTGATTTTGGAGCATAGCAGTCCATACAGTCCATTATACTTGTTGCTCTGTAGACATCCTTTTAATGGAATTGAACCATCAGCTTAATACTTCCATATGGCAAATTCCACCTCAGTACTCCACCTCGACGCGTTTCCCCACACAGAAAGTGCGGTTCATCAGGAGGCCAGTAAGATGTATGAGTCAGGTGTGCAGATCCATGGCGTTAGATGACAGAATCAGCGATGGCACAGATGATGCTGTACAGATGACCACCACAGTCCCAAATGATCGCCATCATTTTTCAGCCTTCCTTACCTTGGCCATGTCCCTGAGTATGGCACACCTTGTGCTTTTTGATACTCCAGTAATGTTGCAGCTCGGAAATATGGCCAAACTGGTGGCAAATGGCATTTTGGCAGCTTCTCGCTTGATTTTCCTCAATTCATAGGCAGTTATTTTGCGCCTTTTTTGCTCAACACGCTTCTTGTGACCCTGTTGGCTATTTGCCATGGAACGCTTGATTGTTTGGTGATCATGCTTCAAAACTTTGGCAATTTTAAGACTGCTGCATCCCTCTGCAAAACATCTCACAATTTTGGACTTTTCAGAGCCCGTCAAATCTCTCTTCTGACCCATTTTGCCAGAGGAAAGGAAGTTTGCTAATAACTAAGCACGCCTTATATAGGGTGTTGATGTCATTACACCGCACCCCTCCTCATTACAGAGATGCAAATCACCTGATTTACTTAATTGGTAGTTGGCTTTCAAGCCTTTACAGCTTGGAGTAGGACAACATATATAAAAAGTATCATGTGATCAAAATACTCATTTGCCTAATAATTCTGCAGGCAGTGTATACTCAACTTACCGCTCAGCTCTCTGGCCCCTGTGCTCCTCACAGTCACCTGTTCAATCTTTATCTCAGCTTTTAATCATCAAAAAGACAGAAAATTGGGGATCGTCTAACAGGTATTTTGCTGTTTTTTGGGAATTTGATCTGTTCAAACAAATCTGAAATGTTTAGTCAAAATTTTCTAGCAAATTTAACTCATTGTGAATCAGTTTGCTCACCTGTTGTCTTATTTAATATTGTAATATATTTTTTCAACAAATTGAATTGAAATATTGTGTTCATGATGTTCTGAAGTAGTCGAGTTTGAACATTCAAGTTGACATTAACAGATGTTGAACATATGGAATTCTTCTACTACTGATAATTTTAATTGTGTTTAAAAAATAAATATATTTTATGAGCTTGTAAAGGTAAACAAATCTCTACATTCTAAGCAAAAATGTTAATAATATGAAGTAGTTCATTCCAATAAAACCATTATTTACAATCTTTTTTGGCTATATATGAATTATATGGGATTTAAAAATTGATGAAGCTATAAAACAAAAAATTCTAAAAGGAAACTGTCATCCTCATCAATCCCACAAACTGCTTTTATGGGCATGTTGGTCTTTTATAACTAAAGCATTGACACCTTTTCATCTTTCATCTTTTGCTGTATTCCCAACAAATTTGCATTTTAAATATGCAAATAAGTGTTCTGGATTTAATAGAGTACTTCCCACTCCTTTGGCTTTTGAAATAGTTTTTCCTAACTAGCACCAGCCTCATTAGCCTGATTAAAAGCTCACTACCTGAGAAATGTCACAATGAGACCGTAGGATAGCTAGGGAAAGAGGGCTCCTATTCTGTTTCTAATGCTAGGCGACCCAAGCTATCCCTAACTTGAGGGTTAGTGGAGATGCCAAAGTCCTGTGCCTGGCTATTTTCCTGACCATATCTAATCTGTTACCCCCCCAGGGAAGGAAAGGCAGGAATGTGATGATACCACAGATTAAGACAGGTAGGGGAAAATCAAAACCAAAACTCAGACACATCATCAACGCACAGGAACAAACAGTAAAAGACTAAGTTGAAAAGCAAAAGCAGAAATATAGCAACAAAAAGACTACAAAGGTTAACACCACAACCTCTCACAGCACTAGTACATAACAACCACCAGTAAGTCTTGATTACAACACCTCACCAGACCAGTATAGGTGAACTATAGCTGGCATTGATGAAATAGTCCAGCCAGCATATGTAGTAAGGGGAACACATGTGAATTTCCCTCCCACAGTTTGTGATCAAAGAGATTAACAAGCAGCCCAGAAGAGATAACTCTTGCTAGCCTACCTAAGCCAGAGATCATACCCTCATCTCCATGCGCTTACCACAGACCTAAGAGTAGTTAGCAGGCAGACTGCCAGAATCGGTAGTTTCCAGAGGTCCTGATGCCGCCATGACAGTTGGTAATGCCAGCAAAAGTCTTGTAATGCCCATGCCGGCGTTCTCGAACTCGCCTGCTTTCCCCATCCAGTGAAATCGCCGATTCCCTCACCTGTCCAGGAGTCCCGCAGCAGCGGTCTCGCCCCCATCCCATGCTAAAGCCCCATGGAGCATTTGTACTTCTGACAGGCTCCAGGCCTCGGCCTGTAGGGCATGCCCCTGGCCACTCCCCTATTGATTTTTAAAGGGTCAGCATCCTCCTAACTCAGAAGTGCCTCCCAGGTCAGCTGGGAGGTTGCAAGTATTAATGGCAACTCTGGCCTTTTCAGAGTTGGCTGGGCAAGTCAGGTTCCCTAGCACTGTACTGCTGCTGTCTTTTTGTGCTAGTTTTGTTTCTTACACCTGTTTGCATTACAGAGTGCTGCTGCCGTCATTACCACCAGGTACTACTGCCGTAGCCATCTGTCCATCCATCCCGGACAGATCTATTACTCCTGTTGCTGCAAACATCCTCTCCAGCTGCTGCTATTATATCCATCCATCCATCCAAAATGATCCAGAGGCAGAGGGGAGAGCGTGGCCACGAGATGATGGGCGGGCACTTGCGATGCAATCACAGCACCGCCCATAACCTCGTGCCTGCGCACACGTGACCAGCAGTCCTCGCGTGCACGGGACCTCGGGCGCAGTGGGCAGCGTCCTGAAGTATGGAATGGAGCAATGGGGGACGGCCTAAAATGACAGGAGGCAGACTAACGGCCACCAGAGAGCCCACCCCCATGTACCATTATCAAGATTTGAATACAAAAAGGTACCACTTTACAAAGTCTTTATTTTGGTCCGAAAGGGGGCACATAAACAACAGGAACATTGCTAGAATGCAGCCCAGGAGCTGCAGAGGGGGAATCTTTTAGGTTTCAAGCTAAATTTCTGATGACAGGTTACCTTTAAACATGTATAGTTGCTGTATGTAGAAGAAATCAGAGTCTCCTATGAAGGCTAGCCACAGGCTGGTTTTCACAGGAATACTGTGATGACAGACACAGGGGTCTTCAGCAAACCTCTGGCTATCATAACAACACTTCGGTGTCCTGAAATCATGCCAATGAGGGGTTAAAAGGGGTTAAAAGAGAGTGCTCCCAATACCTGCATGCATTAGTACTACTGTCAGAAACTGATAGCAGCATTTAACATGTTAAGCTGTTAGAGGCATGATGGCTGTTAGAGACAGATGAAGGCTGAATAATTCAGCCTTCATCTGCAAGGAAAAATGCAGGCTCAATTTTGTGAGCCTGCATCAAAGTCAGGAAGATAACTTATGATGTGCATAGCACATTCTAAGTTGTTAATGGGTTACGTTCACAGCTGAATACCTTCTATTTAGCTTTTTATTCCTTTGGTACAGGATCCTTGACCTCCTGAGAAAAAATATTTGGCTTGAATATGAAGAGTGAAACATCTTGTAGTTGTGCAGATATGTCTTGGTAGCTTAATTTGTGCTATTGCTGAGAAGAGAGGCATACATTAGAAATGTGCAAATCTTTTGAAATTCAACTTTGCCAACTTTGCTAAATTTTACGAAAAACTTTAATTTGCAGTAAATACATTTGCGCATATATTAATTCTGTTAAGCTTTTAATCTAAAAAAATCAAGCTGAGTGTATGTATGTGTGTGTGTGTGTGTGTATTTGTGTATGTCCGCTAAAGGAATCTGCAACGTCTTATTTACAATCACAAATTTTGCACAGACACCCCATATGACTCAGGGAACATCATAGACAGTTTTGAGAAGAAAATGTAACCCTGCGCTTTACAGTTATTTATCAAAAACCTGCTTACATTAAAGTCAATGGAGCTGGGAGCTACAGATCGTTAATAGGAGCTCTGATTGGTTGCTATAGGCAGAAAAGAACATTCTTAGCATAAGACAGCTTATATGTGAGGTAATATTATGTCGTTGGAGAGACATATAGAGAGAAAGAGACAGACAAACACAGACAGACAGACATAGGCACAAACAGACAGATAGACAGAGACAGAAACACAGAAACAGACAGACAAACAGAGAAAGAGGCAGACAGGGAAATAGACCGACAGACAGAGACAGACAGGGAAAGAGACAGATACAAACAGACAGAGACAGACCGGGAAAGAGGCAGACAGGCAGATACAGACAGACAGGGGAAAAGGCAGACAGACAGAGACAAACAGACAGGGAAAGAGACAGACAGGGAAAGATACACACAGATTGAGACAGACAAAGAGAAAGACAGACAGAGGAAGAAAGGAAAATAGACAGACAGAGACAGACAAAGAAAGAGACAGACAAGGAAGATACAGATATAGACGGACAGACAGAAAAAGAGACAGACAGAGACCAACAGACAGGGAAAGATACAGACAGACAGAGACAGACAGACAAAGAGACAGACAAAGAGACAGACAGAAACAGACAAACAGGGAAAGAGACAGACAAGGAAAGATACAGACAAACAAAGACAGACCGACAGGGAAATAGGCAGACAGGGAAAGAGACAGACAGGGAAAGATACAGACAGGGATAGATACAGACAGACAGAGAAAGACAGAGACAGACAGGGAAAGAGACAGAAAGGGAAAGATACAGACAGGGAAAGATACAGACAAAGAGACAGACATATAAAGAGACAGACAGCCAGAGACAGATAGTGAAAAAGACAGACAAAGAGACAGACAGATAAAGAGACAGACAGACAGAGACAGACAGTGAAAAAGACAGACAAACAGAGATAGACAGACACAGACAGACAGAGAGACAGATAGTGACAGACAGAAAGATAGATAGACAGACAAAGACAGAGACATACAAAGAAAGAGTCAAACAGACAGAGAGACAGACTGAGAGATAGAGAGAGACAGACAAACAGAAAGACAGATAGAGATATAAAGAGACAGACAGACAGAGACAGACAGGGAAAGACAGACAGAGACAGACAGACATACAGAGACAGAGAGATACAGACACA
Organism: Anomaloglossus baeobatrachus; assembly: GCF_048569485.1. Classification (NCBI taxonomy): domain Eukaryota; kingdom Metazoa; phylum Chordata; class Amphibia; order Anura; family Aromobatidae; genus Anomaloglossus; species Anomaloglossus baeobatrachus. The sequence goes on along the minus strand of NC_134354.1, from coordinate 171,457,404 downwards.
TAGACAGACAGACAGGGAAAGAGACAGACAGACAGAGACAGAGAGAGACAGACAGAGAGACACAGACAGAGACAGACAGACAAAGAGATGGACAGACAGAGACAGACAGGGAAAGAGACAATTAGACAGAATGACAGACAGACAGAGAGACAGATAGAGAGAGACACACAGACAGAGAGAAAGACAGAGAGGTAGACAGACAGAGACTGGGAGAGAGGGAGAGTGGGAGAGAGACAGAGATACAGCTACTATTCTGGTAAATGCCGGGTACTACAGCTAGTTGTTCATAAAATACACAGGAGAGAGAGGAGAGAGATAAGGAACCTTACTGACTATAGGAGCTTACACTCTAAAAAGAAGAGAGAGGACTCTGCTGACCATAATAGCTTACACTATATAAGATATAGAGAGAGGACCATACTGATCATAAGAGCTTAAACTCTACAGAAGAGAGAGACTTATTCAGTGACTAAGCAGATTGAAAACAACTCTTGTCATACAAAATGTGCTCCACTAGAAATTGCTGATCTTTGATGGCCCAGGTACTGAAATTCAACTCAAACTTGTCAGGTGTAGCAAGCATGGCGGGATGTATTCAGACCTACGTGCGTCTGAAGCACAACAAAAAAAAAAAACAAAAAAGGGGGGGCATCGGGGACACACAAACAATGGGAGTCCCTGGAACTAGTAAGAGGGGTAGATGGGGACCTCTTAACATCACCTGCAACTGTCCCTTCTCTCGTCACCAGTTTCTATACAGTCTCCGCAACTGTCATCGAACAGGAACCTGGGACCCTATAAGAGCCCTATAGTAACCCTGACTAGTAAGGGGCAGGTAGGTTTCACTAGACCTCGCCATTGCACTAACAACACACCAGAAAAACAAAGACAAACAGGGTAAAAAATAGCAATAAAAGGATATTGCCTGAGCACAGGAACCAAACTAGTACAACCTTTCTCACAGGCAGCCAGGACACAAATGAGTTTGTATCTTCAGCAGGAAATGCTGGGATACATTACAATTTGAAGCTGAAGGGCATGGCTACTCAGTAAGTGCATCTGATCATTCAGCAAGGAACTGTTTAGGAAAAGCTGCAGTAGCAAAACAGGCACTTAACCACTGCAATGCCAATAGAAATTAAACCCATTTAAATTAAAAAAAACAGATGAGAGGCTCTCGTTCAAAGGCTGTGAGTGGTCTTAACTAGAGATGAGCGAACCTTTAGAGGCTCCAGTTTGGCTCGGTTTGTCGAACGGAAGCCGCGTTCGAGTTCGGTTCAGCGAGTCATTCGACGAACCTCTCGAACCCCATTGAAAACAATGGGAGGTAATCACAAACACCTAAAGACACCTGGAAAACACCCTCAAAGGTGTCCAAAAGGTGACAAAAAACTCCAAAGACAACACAAACACATGGGAAACTGACAAGGACAAATACCCATGCGAAAACTAAACAGCTGGACGAGGAAAAAGAGGAGGAGACACAGATATAGGCATGGCATGCCCTTCTAAAATCATGTAAAACACCGAAAGGTGACTCAAAGCAGAGTCTCCCTTTTTTCCCAAAATTGGGCCACACAGACACCCCTTCAGTGGCATCACTTGTGCCTCAGTTGCAAACTTGACAGGTAGATTTGCATCAAACACATTCAAAAATACGCCAGCCTTAACTGTCACTGGGATGACACCGGGGTAGGTAGCAAAGTCTTTGCTGATCCATAATTTGTTCATCTTGCATCATTTATAAAAGCACAGCAAAGGGACTCCAAGCAGAGTCTCCCTTTTTTCCAATAATTGGGCCCAACAGACACCACTTCAGTGGCATAACTTGTGCCCTAGTTGCAAACTGGATGTTTTGATTTGCATCAAGCACATTCCAAAATATGCCAGCCTTAACTGTCCCCGGGATGACACCGGGGTAGGTAGCAAAGTCTTTGCTGATCCCAGATCTGTTCATCTTGGATCATTTTTAAAAACACTGCAAGCAAGCAAACTCCAAGCACAGTTTCCTTTATTTACAAAAATTGGGCCCCACAGACACCCCTTCAGTGGCATCACTTGTGCCCTAGTTACAAACTTCACAGGTAGATTTGCATCAAGCACATTCAAAAATACACCAGCCTTAACTGTCCCTGGGATGACACCAGGGTACCAAAGTCCTTGCTGATCCATGATTTGTTCATCTTGGATCATTTTTAAAAGCACAGCAAAAGGGACTCCAAGCAGAGTCTCCATTTATTCCAAAAATTGGGCCCCACAGACACCACTTCAGTAGCATCACTTGGGCCCTATTTGCAAACTGGATGTTTTGATTTGCATCAAGCACATTCCAAAATACGCCAGCCTTAACTGTCCCCGGGATAACACCGGTGTAGGTAGCAAAACCTTTGCTGATCCATGATTTGTTCATCTTGGATCATTTTTAAAAACACAGCAAGTAAGCGGACTCCAATCAGACTCTCCCTTTTTTCCAAACATTGGGCCCCACAGACACCCCTTCAGTGGCTTCACTTGTGCCCTAGTTGCAAACTTCACAGGCAGATTTGCATCAAGCACATTCAAAAATACACCAGCCTTAACTGTCCCTGGGATGACACCGGGGTACCAAAGTCTTTGCTGATCCATGATTTGTTCATCTTGGATCATTTTTAAAAGCACAGCATAAGGAAACCAAGCAGAGTCTCCCTTTTTTTCCAAAAATTGCGCCCCACAGACACCACTTCAGTGGTACCACTTGAGCCCTAGTTGCAAACTGGATGTTTTGATTTGCATCAAGCACATTCCAAAATACGCCAGCCTTAACTGTCCCCAAGATGAAACCGGGGTAGGTAACAAAGTCTTTGCTGATCCCAGATCTGTTCATGTTGGATCATTTTTAAAAACACTGCAAGCAAGCGGACTCTAAGCACAGATTCCTTTATTTCCAAAAATTGGGCCCCACAGACACCCCTTCAGTGGCATCACTTGTGGCCTAGTTGCAACTTCATAGGTAGATTTGCATCAAGCACATTCAAAAATACACCAGCCTTAACTGTCCCTGGGATGACACCGGGGTACCAAAGTCCTTGCTGATCCATGATTTGTTCATCTTGGATCATTTTTAAAAGCACAGCAAAGGGACTCCAAGCAGAGTCTCCCTTTATTCCAAAAATGTGGCCCCACAGACACCACTTCAGTGGCATCACTTGCACCCTAGTTACAAACTTCACAGGTAGATTTGCATCAAGCACATTCAAAAATACACCAGCCTTAACTATCCCTGGGATGACAGCGGGGTACCAAAGTCCTTGCTGATCCATGATTTGTTCATCTTGGATCATTTTTAAAAGCACAGCAAAGGGACTCCAAGCAGAGTCTCCCTTTTTTCTAAAAATTGGGCCAAACAGACACCACTTCAGTGGCAGCACTTGTACCCCATTGGCAAACTTGCCAGGTAGATTTGCATCAAGCACATTCCAAAATACGCCAGCCTTAACGGTCCCCAGGATGACACCAGGGTAGGAAGCAAAGTCTTTGCTGATCCATGATTTGTTCATCTTGGATTATTTTTAAAAACACTGCAAGCAAGCGGAATCCAAGCACAGTTTCCTTTATTTCAAAAAATTGGGCCCCACAGACACCACTAAAGTGGCATCACTTGTCTCCCTGTTGCAAACTTGAAAGGTAGATTTGCATCAAGCACATTCCAAATCCACAAGCCTTTACTCTCCCCAGGATGACACAGGGGTAGTAAAGTCCTTGCGGATCCATGACATGTTCATCTTGATGACCGTTAGTCTTTCCACATTGTCACTGGACAGACGCGTGCGTTTATCTGTCAGCACACAACCAGCAGCACTGAAGACACGTTCAGAAACAACGCTGGCAGCTGGACACGACAAGATCTACAAGGTGTAAGTGGCAAGCTCAGGCCAATTTTCAAGATTTGAAGCCCAAAAGGAGCAAGGCTCCAGTTGCAAAGTCATGGCATCGATGTTCATTTGGCGATACTCCTGTAGCATCCTCTCCAGCCATTGACTATGTGTCAGACTTGTTGTCTCTGGTGGCCTTGCAAAGGATGGTCAAAAAAAATTATGAAACGATTCAATAAAATTGCTGTTACCAGCACCAGAAACGATGCTGCTGGTACGGTTAGACTGTTGATGACGAGACAGTCCCATGGTTGTCAAGTTACAACTGAGAGATTCACTCCGTGCACCACTGGTGTTTGCTGGAAAAGCTGAGCTAAGATCGAGTAACAGCCTCTGCTGATACTCCTGCATACGTCCCATTCTATGGCTGGAATTATTTCACAAAATTTGGACTTGTACCAGGGATCTAATAGTGAGGCAACCCAGTAGTCATCATCACTTCTAATTTTGACAATCTGAGGGTCATGTTGTAGGTAGTGCATCAAGAAGGCGCTCATGTGTCTTGCGCATCCATGCAGACCAAGTCCTCACTGTGTTTGTGGCATAGAGGTGCTAACTGTGCTTTCTTCCTCTGACATCTCCCCCAACCTAGTTCAACCGAAATTTGACCAAGGTCTCCCTCATCTGCTGAGTCTTCCATGTCCATCGAGAGTTCGTCCTTCCTTTCTTCCTGGTCTCCTGCACCTTCCTCAACATTTGTCTGCCGCCTTGGTGATGCTGAACGTTGTAGATGTTGGTATCCCTTGCACATATGAATCCTCCTGTACTTCCCCCCTTCCTGTTGTCCCACTCCCTGACTCCGAATAGTGTTTAGCGTGTGCTCCAGCATGTAAATGACTGGAATTGTCATGCTGATAATGGCATTGACAGCGCTAAACATATTCGTCGCCATGTCGAAACTGTGCAGAAGGGTGCATGGGTCCTTGATCTGAGACCACTCCATCAGCGTGATCTGCCCCACCTATGCATCTCGTTGGCCCAGGCTATACGTCATAACGTATTGCACCAGGGCTCGGCGGTGCTGCCACAGGCACTGTAACATGTGGAGAGTCGAATTACAGCATGTCGGCACATCGCATTTCAGGCGATGAACCAGCAGGCCGAAAGACTTCTGGAAAGATGCAAGTCGGTCAGCTACGGCGGTTGAACGGCGGAAGTGAGCAGAGAGTGACCGTGCCCTGTGCAGAAGCCCATCTAGGCCGAGATAGTGGGTTAAAAATTGCTGGAAAACAAGGTTCAACACGTGAGCCATACAAGGCATGTGTGTCACCTTGCCCCGGCGAAGGGCCGCACCCAGGTTTGCAGCATTGTCACACACAGCCTTCCCTGGCTGCAGGTTGAGTGGAGACAACCATTTAAGAAATTCGGACCACAGAGCTGACCACAACTCATCCGCTGTGTGACTCTTATTTCCAAGACATTTCAAGCTAAAGACCGCCAGATGCCGTTGAGCTCTGCTGCCAGCATAGTAAGGAGGTGTATAGGATTCCTTGTGTGCAGTTGCAACGCAGGTTGCCTGACCAGGCAGGCTTGGGGCGGAGGTGGAGGACCCAGACGAGGTTGAGGAGGCAGAAGCAGTGGAGGAACTTCGACATACAGAGGATTGACGCACAAGTCGTGGGGACAGCAAGACTTGTTCAGCAGACCCTTCTCCATCTATCACCATAGTTACCCAGTGCCCTGTCAGCGACATGCAACGCCCCTGTTTATGCTTACTTGTCTAATTATCGGTGGTGAAATGCACCTGGTCACACAGAGTTTCTCAAGGAAGCGGTGATGTTGTGTGCGAAATGCTGGTGTAGCACAGGCACATCTTTCTTGGAGAAGTAGTGGTGACTGGGCATCTGGTACTGGGGTACTGCGACGATCATAAGGTCTCGAAAATCCTCTGTGTCCACCAGGTGGAAAGGCAGCATTTCCGTAGCCATAAGCTTACAGAGGGATAAAATCAACCTCTTAGCTTTGTCATGGTGCGGAGGAAATGGCCTTTTATTTTTCCACATCTGAGGGACCTAGATCTGGCTGCTTTGTGGAGATGGTGATGAGTAGGGTGTCCCTGCAAAACTGCAGGTTTGTGAGGAAAGTGCAGGCGGAGACATGATGTTGCCTTCATCCAAAGTTGGTGCTCTCGATGTCTGAGAGAGCTTTACACTAGCACTTATTTCCCCTTCCAAACCAACTGACGACCTACCAAGCAAACTACCTGTTGTGGTTAAAGTGGTGGAAGGTCTGCGTGGAAGAACAGGTCTGACAGCTGTCCCCACAGTCATAGAAGATGAAGAGCGCGCGGATGCACTGGAAGGGGCAGATGGTGGATGGCCCACTCTTCTAGGCCGCATTGCAGCACAGTGAGCTTCCCACTGGGACTTATGCTTGTTATTCATGTGACGATTCATGGAAGAAGTTGTCAAACTGGTGAGGTTTTGGCCTCTACTTATATATTGCCGACACATTTTACAGATCACATGATTTGGGAGATCCTTTGCAAGGTCAAAAAAGGACCAGGCTAGGCAAGGCTTAGAGGACATGCGACCTGCAGAGCAACCCCGACTTGTGCTCAGAGGCAGAGTGGTGGCTGAGGATGCACTTGTAGACGTGCATCCAGTACTCCGACTCTGTCCAGGAAGGCGCAAGGTAACTTCGTCGTCAGTTGCATCCTCCTCCACCGCCTCTGGTGACCTCCTCAAATGCCCGACTGAGGGTTGACAGTATGTGGGATCTAGAACTTCATCATCCAGCGTTATGCTTGGACTCCCCTCACCCTCAGACCTAATCTCTTCCTGCACTGACTGAATAGTTAAGTTGTGATCCCAATCTGGTATCTACGTATCATCGTCATCAGTATGTTCCTCATTGTCTCCACCAACAAGTGTTACAGTTTGGGAATCAGGGTCTACATTATGCTCAGAAACCTGGTCATCAGGGCCAGAATCTGACTCACAAGGCTTCTGGGCATCACTGCAGACCATTTCCTGGTCTGTACTCACTGTAGCTTGGGAGCCGGCCTCTGATTCCCAGCCTATAGTGTGACTGAACAGCTCTGCAGACTCAGCCATCTCAGTTCCACCATACTCTGCAGGGTGGGTGGAGATTTGAGAGCTGGGAGAAAGCAAGTGCGATTGGGATGACAACTGAGTTTAATGTTGTTTTTTGGATTTTGAAGTTGAGATGGAGGAAAGGCCACTTGTTGGAGCACTTGAGATCCATTCAAGCATGTGTTTTTTGTGCATTGTCAACCTTTGATCCAGTTGTTTTGTTCCGTAAAAAAAGGAGCACATTGGACTGTCCACGGAAAGTAGCAGACATCTTACTTTTGCTAAAAGATGGCCTATCTTCAGCAGATGTTAATGTACCTTTCCCACCTTCCCCACGGACACAAACATTTTTTCCTTTTCCAACATGCCTGTTCCCTTTTCCACTAGCATCTATCCTTTTGCCACTCATTTTGGTAGCGACAAGATTGGACACTTAAAATGTGGTAGCAAAAATTGAGAGATGGTGTAGATTGCAGAGGTAGTCTAGCTTTATTGACAGCGGCAGAACCAAAACTGACTATCCCTGACAATGCAACTATGGCCCTAAAACTTGCAGCACTGTTTGCTATAAAAATAGCGTAGCTAAATGTGCAGGAGGGTAGAATTCAGAGGTGGTGGAACTTGCTTGGCACCAGTAGGACACTAAGTTACTATAGCAGACACTTTGTGGATGCCACTAAGTTTCAGCACTGTTTGCTATAAAAATAGTGTAGCAAAATGTGCAAGAGGTTAAAATGCAGAGGTGGTGGAACTTGCTTGGCACCAGTAAGACACTAAGTTACTATTGCAGACACTTTGTGGATGCCACTAAGTTTCAGCACTCTTTGCTATAAAAATACCATAGCAAAATGGGCAGGAGGGTAGGATTCAGAGGTGGTGAAACGTATTTGGCACCAGTGGGACACTAAGTTACTATTGCAGACACTTTGTAGATGCCACTAAGTTTCAGCACTGTTTGCTATAAAAATAGCGTAGCAAAATGTGCAGGAGGATAGAATGCAGAGGTGGTGGAACTTGCTTGGCACAAGTAGGACACTAAGTTACTATAGCAGACAGTTTGTGGATGCCACTAAGTGTCAGCACTATTTCCTATAAAAATAGCGTAGCAAAATGAGCAGGAGGGTGGAAGGCAGAGGTGGTGGAACTTGCTTGGCACCGGTTGGACACTAAGTTACTATAGCAGACACTTTATCGATGCCACTAAGTCTCAGCACTGTTTGCTATAAAAATAGCATAGCAAAATGGGCAGGAGGGTAGAATGCTGAGGTGGTGGAACTTGCTTGGCACCAGTAGGACACTAAGTTACTATAACAGACAGTTTGTAAATGCCACTAAGTTTCAGCACTATTTGCTATAAAAATAGCGTAGCAAAATGGGCAGGAGGGTAGAATTCAGAGGTGGTGGAACTTGCTTGGCACCAGTGGGACACTAAGTTACTATAGCAGACACTTTGTGGATGCCACCAAGTTCCAGCACTGTTTGCTATAAAAATAGCGTAGCAAAATGTGCAGGGGGGTATAATGCAGAGATGATGGAACTTGCTTGGCACCAGTGGGACACTAAGTTACTATAGCAGACAGTTTGTGGATGCCACTAAGTTTCAGCACTGTTTGCTATAAAAATAGTATAGCAAAATGTGCAAGAGGTTAAAATGCAGAGGTGGTGGAACTTGCTTGGCACCAGTAAGACACTAACGAAAAATGGAGGGGAGCCAGCACTGCTTATGAGTGGCATGCAGCAATGAAAAAGTAAAAAGTGTAATATTCACCTACTTCTCAGGTAGGTGATGTTCCTATATGGTCCTGCGCATTATACGAGACCTTATGGTACGTTTGTATATTATAACTGTAGTGTAGGGACCCCCCTTATAGAGATTTGCCGTGACGGGGCAGGGGCTCAAATCATTGATCAATTATTTGCCAAAAATCTCATTGAATTGTTACAGTAGGAATGAATTTGTGAATATTACACTTTTTACTTTTTCATTGCTGCATGCCACTCATAAGCAGTGCTGGCTCCCCTCCATTGCTCGTTTACTGGTCAGGTGGGTGACCGCCACCATGCCGTGCACGCCCAGTGTGGTTTGCAAATTCCTTCTGTTGCCATCAAAATTTATGTTGGTGCCTGTTCACATACAGCCACCGCCTCCTGTTCCATAGGCATTATTACTTAAGCACCACCTGCCTGGGGCTGTTCCGCCCTTCATCCATGTCTGCTGGTCTGACACTGTGGGGGCTAGTTCTGACATTGTGCTGGTGTGTGTGGTTCTGCCGCACGCACTGGCACCTGGACTGCCCTTCTACTCGCAGTTGTCAGCCCTCTTTTGCAACATAGAAGCGGTTATATATACAGGTTACAGGTATGTGTGCTCCATTATGGTTCTGCTTTTAACTTTATCTAGGAGGCCGCATGGCACATGAAATACAGAATATAGAGTAGGACCCCCCTATTGAGATTTGCCGTGATGTTGGCAGGGGTGGCTCAAAGAATTGATCAATTATTTGCTAAAAATCTCATTTATATTACAGTACAGTTGGAATAAATCTGTGAATTTGCACTTTTTATATGATGCATGCCATTTTCAGATCGTGCTGGCTCCCCTCTCTCTCTGTTTGGTTGTAGTTATGCTACAAATGTCTGGTGGCTGGTCACCACCATGCTATGCACGCCTGATCTTGGTTTGCAATATATTCCTCCTGTTGGTAGCTGTACACATTCAGTTGCCTCACCCTTTCCACAGGCATTGCTAATTAAGCACCATACTTGGATCTGGTCCGCCTTTATCGATGGTTGCTCTCTGGCACTGGGAGGGTCAGTTCTGATATAGTCCTGGTATGTGTAGAGCTTGCTCCACATGCTGGGACCTGGGCTGGCCTCTATCCACAATTGCCTCTTTTGCAACATAGAAGCGGTTATATATACAGGTTACAGGTATGTGTGCTCCATTATGGTTCTGCTTTTAACTTTATCTAGGAGGCCGCATGGCACATGAAATACAGAATATAGAGTAGGACCCCCCTATTGAGATTTGCCGTGACGTTGGCAGGGGTGGCTCAAAGAATTGATCAATTATTTGCTAAAAATCTCATTTATATTACAGTACAGTTGGAATAAATCTGTGAATTTGCACTTTTTATATGATGCATGCCATTTTCAGATCGTGCTGGCTCCCCTCTCTCTCTGTTTGGTTGTAGTTATGCTACAAATGTCTGGTGGCTGGTCACCACCATGCTATCACGCCTGATCTTTGTTTGCAATATATTCCTCCTGTTGGTAGCTGTACACATTCAGTTGCCTCACCCTTTCCACAGGCATTGCTAATTAAGCACCATACTTGGATCTGGTCCGCCTTTATCGATGGTTGCTCTCTGGCACTGGGAGGGTCAGTTCTGATATAGTCCTGGTATGTGTAGAGCTTGCTCCACATGCTGGGACCTGGGCTGGCCTCTATCCACAATTGCCTCTTTTGCAACATAGAAGCGGTTATATATACAGGTTACAGGTATGTGTGCTCCATTATGGTTCTGCTTTTAACTTTATCTAGGAGGCCGCATGGCACATGAAATACAGAATATAGAGTAGGACCCCCCTATTGAGATTTGCCGTGACGTTGGCAGGGGTGGCTCAGAGAATTGATCAATTATTTGCTAAAAATCTCATTTATATTACAGTACAGTTGGAATAAATCTGTGAATTTGCACTTTTTATATGATGCATGCCATTTTCAGATCGTGCTGGCTCCCCTCTCTCTCTGTTTGGTTGTAGTTATGCTACAAATGTCTGGTGGCTGGTCACCACCATGCTATGCACGCCTGATCTTGGTTTGCAATATATTCCTCCTGTTGGTAGCTGTACACATTCAGTTGCCTCACCCTTTCCACAGGCATTGCTAATTAAGCACCATACTTGGATCTGGTCCGCCTTTATCGATGGTTGCTCTCTGGCACTGGGAGGGTCAGTTCTGATATAGTCCTGGTATGTGTAGAGCTTGCTCCACATGCTGGGACCTGGGCTGGCCTCTATCCACAATTGCCTCTTTTGCAACATAGAAGCGGTTATATATACAAGTTACAGGTATGTGTGCTCCATTATGGTTCTGCTTTTAACTTTATCTAGGAGGCCGCATGGCACATGAAATACAGAATATAGAGTAGGACCCCCCTATTGAGATTTGCCGTGACGTTGGCAGGGGTGGCTCAAAGAATTGATCAATTATTTGCTAAAAATCTCATTTCTATTACAGTACAGTTGGAATAAATCTGTGAATTTGCACTTTTTATATGATGCATGCCATTTTCAGATCGTGCTGGCTCCCCTCTCTCTCTGTTTGGTTGTAGTTATGCTACAAATGTCTGGTGGCTGGTCACCACCATGCTATCACGCCTGATCTTTGTTTGCAATATATTCCTCCTGTTGGTAGCTGTACACATTCAGTTGCCTCACCCTTTCCACAGGCATTGCTAATTAAGCACCATACTTGGATCTGGTCCGCCTTTATCGATGGTTGCTCTCTGGCACTGGGAGGGTCAGTTCTGATATAGTCCTGGTATGTGTAGAGCTTGCTCCACATGCTGGGACCTGGGCTGGCCTCTATCCACAATTGCCTCTTTTGCAACATAGAAGCGGTTATATATACAGGTTACAGGTATGTGTGCTCCATTATGGTTCTGCTTTTAACTTTATCTAGGAGGCCGCATGGCACATGAAATACAGAATATAGAGTAGGACCCCCCTATTGAGATTTGCCGTGACGTTGGCAGGGGTGGCTCAAAGAATTGATCAATTATTTGCTAAAAATCTCATTTATATTACAGTACAGTTGGAATAAATCTGTGAATTTGCACTTTTTATATGATGCTTGCCATTTTCAGATCGTGCTGGCTCCCCTCTCTCTCTGTTTGGTTGTAGTTATGCTACAAATGTCTGGTGGCTGGTCACCACCATGCTATGCACGCCTGATCTTGGTTTGCAATATATTCCTCCTGTTGGTAGCTGTACACATTCAGTTGCCTCACCCTTTCCACAGGCATTGCTAATTAAGCACCATACTTGGATCTGGTCCGCCTTTATCGATGGTTGCTCTCTGGCACTGGGAGGGTCAGTTCTGATATAGTCCTGGTATGTGTAGAGCTTGCTCCACATGCTGGGACCTGGGCTGGCCTCTATCCACAATTGCCTCTTTTGCAACATAGAAGCGGTTATATATACAAGTTACAGGTATGTGTGCTCCATTATGGTTCTGCTTTTAACTTTATCTAGGAGGCCGCATGGCACATGAAATACAGAATATAGAGTAGGACCCCCCTATTGAGATTTGCCGTGACGTTGGCAGGGGTGGCTCAAAGAATTGATCAATTATTTGCTAAAAATCTCATTTATATTACAGTACAGTTGGAATAAATCTGTGAATTTGCACTTTTTATATGATGCATGCCATTTTCAGATCGTGCTGGCTCCCCTCTCTCTCTGTTTGGTTGTAGTTATGCTACAAATGTCTGTTGGCTGGTCACCACCATGCTATGCACGCCTGATCTTGGTTTGCAATATATTCCTCCTGTTGGTAGCTGTACACATTCAGTTGCCTCACCCTTTCCACAGGCATTGCTAATTAAGCACCATACTTGGATCTGGTCCGCCTTTATCGATGGTTGCTCTCTGGCACTGGGAGGGTCAGTTCTGATATAGTCCTGGTATGTGTAGAGCTTGCTCCACATGCTGGGACCTGGGCTGGCCTCTATCCACAATTGCCTCTTTTGCATCATAGAAGCGGTTATATATACAGGTTACAGGTATGTGTGCTCCATTATGGTTCTGCTTTTAACTTTATCTAGGAGGCCGCATGGCACATGAAATACAGAATATAGAGTAGGACCCCCCTATTGAGCTTTGCCGTGACGTTGGCAGGGGTGGCTCAAAGAATTGATCAATTATTTGCTAAAAATCTCATTTATATTACAGTACAGTTGGAATAAATCTGTGAATTTGCACTTTTTATATGATGCATGCCATTTTCAGATCATGCTGGCTCCCCTCTCTCTCTGTTTGGTTGTAGTTATGCTACAAATGTCTGGTGGCTGGTCACCACCATGCTATGCACGCCTGATCTTGGTTTGCAATATATTCCTCCTGTTGGTAGCTGTACACATTCAGTTGCCTCACCCTTTCCACAGGCATTGCTAATTAAGCACCATACTTGGATCTGGTCCGCCTTTATCGATGGTTGCTCTCTGGCACTGGGAGGGTCAGTTCTGATATAGTCCTGGTATGTGTAGAGCTTGCTCCACATGCTGGGACCTGGGCTGGCCTCTATCCACAATTGCCTCTTTTGCAACATGGAAGCGGTTATATATACAGGTTACAGGTATGTGTGCTCCATTATGGTTCTGCTTTTAACTTTATCTAGGAGGCCGCATGGCACATGAAATACAGAATATAGAGTAGGACCCCCCTATTGAGATTTGCCGTGACGTTGGCAGGGGTGGCTCAAAGAATTGATCAATTATTTGCTAAAAATCTCATTTATATTACAGTACAGTTGGAATAAATCTGTGAATTTGCACTTTTTATATGATGCATGCCATTTTCAGATCGTGCTGGCTCCCCTCTCTCTCTGTTTGGTTGTAGTTATGCTACAAATGTCTGGTGGCTGGTCACCACCATGCTATGCACGCCTGATCTTGGTTTGCAATATATTCCTCCTGTTGGTAGCTGTACACATTCAGTTGCCTCACCCTTTCCACAGGCATTGCTAATTAAGCACCATACTTGGATCTGGTCCGCCTTTATCGATGGTTGCTCTCTGGCACTGGGAGGGTCAGTTCTGATATAGTCCTGGTATGTGTAGAGCTTGCTCCACATGCTGGGACCTGGGCTGGTCTCTATCCACAATTGCCTCTTTTGCAACATAGAAGCGGTTATATATACAGGTTACAGGTATGTGTGCTCCATTATGGTTCTGCTTTTAACTTTATCTAGGAGGCCGCATGGCACATGAAATACAGAATATAGAGTAGGACCCCCCTATTGAGATTTGCCGTGACATTGGCAGGGGTGGCTCAAAGAATTGATCAATTATTTGCTAAAAATCTCATTTATATTACAGTACAGTTGGAATAAATCTGTGAATTTGCACTTTTTATATGATGCATGCCATTTTCAGATCGTGCTGGCTCCCCTCTCTCTCAGTTGTCAGCCCTTGCAGCATGGGAGCGGTTCTGACACTTCTCAAGTAGGTGATGTTCCTATATGGTCCTGCGCATTATACGAGACCTTATGGTACATTTGTATATTATAACTGTAGTGTAGGGACCCCCCTTATAGAGAATTGCCGTGACGGGGCAGGGGGGCTCAAATCATTGATCAATTATTTGCCAAAAATCTCATTGAATTGTTACAGTAGGAATGAATTTGTGAAAATTACACTTTTTACTTTTTCATTGCTGCATGCCACTCATAAGCAGTGCTGGCTCCCCTCCATTTTTCGTTAGTAAGACACTAAATTACTATTGCAGACACTTTGTGGATGCCACTAAGTTTCAGCACTCTTTGCTATAAAAATAGCGCAGCAAAATGAGCAGGAGGGTGGAGGGCAGAGGTGGTGGAACTTGCTTGGCACCAGTTGGACACTAAGTTACTATAGCAGACACTTTAAGGATGCCACTAAGTCTCAGCACTGTTTACTATAAAAATAGCATAGCAAAATTGGCAGGAGGGTAGAATGCTGAGGTGGTGTAAATTGTTTGGCACCAGTAGGACACTAAGTTACTATAACAGACAGTTTATAAATGCCACTAAGTTTCAGCACTATTTGTTATAAAAATAGCGTAGCAAAATGGGCAGGAGGGTAGAATTCAGAGGTGGTGGAACTTGCTTGGCACCAGTGGGACACTAAGTTACTATAGCAGACACTTTGTGGATGCCACTAAGTCTCAGCACTGTTTGCTATAAAAATAGCGTAGCAAAATGTGCAGGAGGGTAGAAAGCAGAGGTGGTGGAACTTGCTTGGCACCAGTGGGACACTAAGTTACTATAGAAGACACTTTATGGATGCCACTAAGTCTCAGCACTGTTTGCTATAAAAATAGCATAGCAAAATGGGCAGGAGGGTAGAATGCTGAGGTGGTGGAACTTGCTTGGCACCAGTAGGACACTAAGTTACTATAGCAGACAGTTTGCAAATGCCACTAAGTTTCAGCACTATTTGTTATAAAAATAGCGTAGCAAAATGGGCAGGAGGGTAGAATTCAGAGGTGGTGGAACTTGCTTGGCACCAGTGGGACACTAAGTTATTATAGCAGACGCTTTGTGGATGCCACTAAGTTTCAGCACTGTTTGCTATAAACAATAGTGTAGCAAAATGTGCAGGAGAGTATAATGCAGAGGTGGCGAAACTTGCTTGGCACCAGTGGGACACTAAGTTACTATAGCAGACAGTTTGTGGATGCCACTAAGTTTCAGCACTCTTTGCTATAAAAATAGCATAGCAAAATGAGCAGGAGGGTGGAAGGCAAAGGTGGTGGAACTTGCTTGGCACCGGTAGGACACTAAGTTACTATAGCAGACACTTCATGGATGCCACTAAGTCTCAGCACTGTTTGCTATTAAAATAGCATAGCAAAATGGGCAGGAGGGTAGAATGCTGAAGTGGTGGAACTTGTTTGGCACCAGTAGGACACTAAGTTACTATAACAGACAGTTTATAAATGCCACTAAGTTTCAGCACTATTAGTTATAAAAATAGCGTCGCAAAATGGGCAGGAGGGTAAAATTCAGAGGTGGTGGAACTTGCTTGGCACCACTGGGACACTAAGTTACTATAGCAGACACTTTGTGGATGCCACTACGTTTCAGCACTGTTTTTCTATAAAAATAGAGTAGCAAAATGTGCAGAAGGGTAGAAAGCAGAGGTGGTGGAACTTGCTTGGCACCAGTGGGACACTAAGTTACTATAGCAGACACTTTGTGGATGCCACTAAGTTTCGGCACTATTTACTATAAAAATAGCATAGCAAAATGAGCAGGAGGGTAGAATGATGAGGTGGTGGAACTTGCTTGGCACCAGTAGGACACTAAGTTACTTTAGCAGACAGTTTGTGGATGCCACTAAGTTTCAGCACTATTTGCTATAAAAATGGCATAGCAAAATGTACAGGAGGGTAGAAAGCAGAGGTGGTGGAACTTGCTTGGCACAAGTAGGACATTAAGTTACTATAGCAGACACTTTATGGATGCCACTAAGTCTCAGCACTGTTTGCTATAAAAATAGCATAGCAAAATGGGCAGGAGAATGGAATTTAGAGGTGGTGGAACTTGCTTGGCACCAGTGGGACAGTAAGTTACTATTGGAGACACTTTGTGGATGCCACTAAGTTTTAGCATTGTTTGCTATAAAAATAGCGTAGCAAAATGTGCAGGAGGTTAAAATGCAGAGGTGGTGGAACTTGCTTGGCACCAGTAAGACACTAAGATACTATTGCAGACACTTTATGGATGCCACTAAGTCTCAGCACTGTTTGCTATAAAAATAGCAGAGCAAAATGGGCAGGAGGGTAGAATTTAGAGGTGGTGGAACTTGCTTGGCACCAGTGGGACAGTAAGTTACTATAGGAGACACTTTGTGGATGCCACTAAGTTTTAGCACTGTTTGCTATAAAAATAGCGTAGCAAAATGTGCAGGAGGGTAGAATGCAGAGGTGGTGGAACTTGCTTGGCACCAGTAGGACACTAAGTTACTATAACAGACAGTTTGTGGATGCCACTAAGTTTCAGCACTATTTGCTATAAAAATAGCATAGCAAAATGGGCAGGAGTGTTGAATTCAGAGGTGGTTGAACTTGCTTGGCACCAGTGGGACACTAAGTTACTATAGCAAACATTTTTTGGATGATACTAAGTCTCAGCACTGTTTGCTATAAAAATAGCGTAGCAAAATGTGCAGGAGGGTAGAATGCAGAGGTGGTGGAACTTGTTTGGCACCAGTAGGACACTAAGTTACTATAACAGACAATTTGTGGATGCCACTAAGTTTCAGCACGATTTGCTATAAAAATAGCATAGCAAAATGGGCAGGAGTGTTGAATTCAGAGGTGGTTGAACTTGCTTGGCACCAGTGGGACACTAAGTTACTATAGCAGACACTTTTTGGATGATACTAAGTCTCAGCACTGTTTGCTATAAAAATAGCGTAGCAAAATGTGCAGGAGGGTAGAATGCAGAGGTGGTGGAACTTGCTTGGCACCAGTAAGACACTAAGTTACTATAGCAGACAGTTTGTGGATGCCACTAAGTTTCAGCCCTATTTGCTATAAAAATAGCGTAGCAAAATGTGCAGGAGGGTAGAATGCAGAGGTGGTGGAACTTGCTTGGCACCAGTAAGACACTAAGTTACTATAGCAGACAGTTTGTGGATGCCACTAAGTTTCAGCACTATTTGCTATAAAAATAGTGTAGCAAAATGAGCAGGAGGGTGGAAGGCAGAGGTGGTGGAATTTGCTTGGCACCGGTGGGACATTAAGTTACTATAGCAGACACTTTGTGGATGCCACTAAGTTTCAGCATTGTTTGATATCAAAATAGCATAGGAAAATGGCAGGAGGGTAGAATGCTGAGGTGGTGGACCTTGCTTGGCACCAGTGGGACTCTAATTTAGTATAGCAGACACTTTGTGGATGCCACTAAGTTTCAGCACTGTTTGGTATCAAAATAGTGTGGCAAAAGTGGGCAGGTGGGTACAGTGGCCGGGTTCTGTTGGTCAATGGACAGGAAAGGAACACTAAATTAGTATTCCAGACACTTTTAGGATGGTAGAAAAAGTGTCAGCTCTTTGGGCAAATAAAATAGCGTTGCAAAGATAGGCAGGTGGATACAGTGCCTGGGTTCTATGGGTACCAGGACAGGAAAGGAAGCCTCACTTTCTATCCCTCCTAATGATGAAATGCAGCAAGAAATTCCCTGAGTGTAGGTACACAGACGCTGTTATCTGAAGCTGTATACAGCGTTTCCACGGACCTGCCTTTCAGCTATGGCTCTGAGCGCCTGGAAATCAGCCCTATAAAGGGCTGAAAAAAACTGCAGTCCCTATTCTCTACAGCGCTGTGTGTATAGCGTACACAGCAGGAGCGGCGGCAGGAGCAGCGTGAGCGGTGACTGTCACCCACACGCAGAAAGCAGATATTTTTGCGGCGTGAGGGAAAATGGCTGTATTTACAAGGCAAGGACATGTGACATTCACAGCCTATGACACATGTCCTTGCTTCTCTGGCAAAAAGTACACTTAGCTGTGTGTGTGTCTGTGATTGGCTGACATTCTGTCCCGCCCCAATGCACGCGCGCTTAGGAAAAAAAAAAAAATGGCGATCGGCATTCTATCAGCATCACAGATCTACACCGCTTCCCCCCCACACACTATACGCTGAAATTTGATAATAGTGTGAATTACACTGACTCACACTATTACAGTGAAAAGCCAGCTAGTAGCTAGCTAGGCTTTTTGCTGATCGAGCCGTTCTCGAACGTAAGTCGAGCTATCAAGCTTTTAGCAAAAAGCTGGTGTTCGAGTTCGATCTCGAGCACCCCCAAAAATCACTTGAACATGAAATTGGCGAACCTCGAACATCGCTCATCTCTAGTCTCAACATGTAGATGAACTAAAATGGGGAGACAAAAGGGCGCAATAGGGTCTTACCCGATATAACATATGATGTTAGAGAAGGTACAGTAACACTCACCTGGTGGGGTTGTGCCAGTCACAACTCCTTCAAAGACATGTGAGTGTCCGCGTGGTTCAAGCAGCGGCCCCGTAGGCACGATATAAAAATAATGGTGGACAAAAGAAAAACGGGTATATGCCGCGCTTAAAAACCACTGAGTTGGAAGTGATATAATATTTCTCTTTTATTTACAGCATTCCTACGCGTTTCAGAGACAACAGACCGTCTCCTTCTTCAGGGAAAAAAGAAATCATACAGACAATCAAAGGCTGACATCTTATAAAGAATCCATACTGCCACGTTAGCAGCTATGACGTCAATCACCCCCTCAGGATTGCAGGGTGATGACTCAACAACACGTGGAGACAATGGACACATTGAAGGAAAAAAAGAGAAAAAAAGGGGAGGGTTTTTTTTTATATATATACATATAAAATTTCCATATCATTACTCATTTATTGTTTGGCAATAAAAATGCAAATAAATCTGGATTTTTTTGTGGTTATTTCTTGTGTAGGAAAAAAAATATATTTATGGACTTATAAAATGAAAAGAAAAGAAAAAAAGAAAAGAAAAAAAAAAAAATATAGGTTCGCACCATTTTTCTTTTCATTTTATAAGTCCATAAATATATTTTTTTTCCTACACAAGAAATAACCACAAAAAAATCCAGATTTATTTGCATTTTTATTGCCAAACAATAAATGAGTAATGATATGGAAATTTTATATGTGTATATATATAAAAAAAAACCCTCCCCTTTTTTTCTCTTTTTTTCCTTCAATGTGTCCATTGTCTCCACGTGTTGTTGAGTCATCACCCTGCAATCCTGAGGGGGTGATTGACGTCATAGCTGCTAACGTGGCAGTATGGATTCTTTATAAGATGTCAGCCTTTGATTGTCTGTATGATTTCTTTTTTCCCTGAAGAAGGAGACGGTCTGTTGTCTCTGAAACGCTTAGGAATGCTGTAAATAAAAGAGAAATATTATATCACTTCCAACTCAGTGGTTTTTAAGCGCGGCATATACCCGTTTTTCTTTTGTCCACCATTATTTTTTGTCTCAACATGTAGGGAGACGATCGTGACACCTTTGCTGCAGAAGTCTTGTTTGCTCTACTGAAAAACTCCTAGGCTGGTTATTAATACTACATTATTTTTGCTTACAAGCTGATTGTATAAGAGGTCTTCCAAATAATATTCATCCACTAATGCGTAGATCTTCATAAGTGGGACTTCATAAATTAAAGTTTCTGGCTAGAGTTGTGCAAAAGCTAAATGTTCAGCTTAATCATGTAGTATTACTTTTTTTTTTCCATTTGTTAAACCATGTACACAAAAGTTTTCCATCAAGTTGTCAGTATGCTTGTAAATTGAATAGAATGCCAAACTTGAAAACTAAATATTAAATATAAAATGCCAAATAAATGATTACTCATTTAAATTTTAGATTACATATAATATGTTTCTGTAGTATTTTAACTATAGAATGTAAGAACCTTGTATCATACATTTTACACAGAGAAATGTCATTCAGCCCTGAGATATGCTCAAACAAAAATAGATAAAAGGTTACATATAAGATGCTGGCTGTGGTTCAAGGTGTCTTACAAGTCTCTGTTCTAACCAGAAGGCTAGACTTAGATGTTTGTTTTAAATCAGATAATGTCACTATTATTTCGTGAGATGTGATGAAACATAAGACACTGCAAGCCAAAGGCAACATTCTGCATGAGTTAGGTTGTGATGAATATTTATAGCTATGGAATCATACATCATGGTTGAAGAAGAGAAAAAAAACTACTATACCTGTTCCAGAAAAATATTGTTGTACAGTGCAAAAGTTATTGGACCTTTAATAATGCAATTAATCAACAATGTGAGTCTAATTTTGGTTGACAGTGCTAAAAGAAATCAAGGACCAAAGTAGCGAAATGCATTTTTGGCAATAAAGGACAAATCCAAAAGCAAATTTCAAAATGAGCCTTAAATGTTAACTTGAAGTCCATGAGTTTCTGTTTTAATGTTGCTCTGGTTTGGGGGAATACACATTTTATTATTAATACAACAATTATTTGAAAAGATTTTACTTGAAATGAAGAAGTGAAAAATTAGAAAATAAACAGGCGCATCTTACTGTAAAGCCATCTTGATTTGGGTAGCCAAAGCTTGGGCACATACTGTATGTATATGTGATTTACTGCTCTCAATACTGCAATGCCACTCGTTTTAATACTAAGTTTTAGAATGTCTGTGAACTGATTTCAAGATGATTAACTCTTTTTCTTATTCCTAGAAATGAACTATTAAATTAATTTGTGGTTTATATATATATAATGTTCTAGCTTCTGTCTACAACCTGTTACACACTCTCTTTTCTTTCAGGACTTCTTGTAGTAAATTTGCAATTCTTCAGATATCTTTTTTCTACAGTGTATTTAAGTTTACTATTTTGAGCCTGAAAGATACTATATCTCTACATTTTCAAATAATTAGAGTTAATGAATGAATGAATGAATGAATGAATAAAACTGTAAATTTGAGTAGTGGCAAGACATTTTATTACAAGTTTAGAGGGGACTGGTAAATTGCTTGGAGCCCCCAATTTTTTGGAATCCCCAGCATTTCTATTCTGAGGTTAAAACTCGTTAAAGACCTTTGGTGACATCAGGGTCATGTGTCTATGATTTCCCCAAAAATCCTTTGACTGCAGGAATATAGAGGAATCAAAGAGGAGTCAGGCTGGTATGCATTAGGTGGAAGCTGAGGCAAAGTGGGTAATTTTTTAGGGCCCCCACTCTCTTAATGGTTCTCAGCATTTCTATTTTGAGGTTAAATACCATTATTGACATCAAAGTAATGTAGCCATGATATAACCAAGGGTCCTTTAACTGCAGGAGTCTAGATTAACTGAAGAATAAACTGGCTGGTTTGTACAGTATGTGCAGCGTGTGCGAATTTACATGTGTATGCGCAGTGTATGGGTGTATGTATGTCTCTGTGATGACATAATTATATTTGAATATATAAATCTGTTTGTATAGGCTATTATTATTGGGCTTAGTGCCATTGACCTCACATAAATTCTGCTTTATATTTAATCTAAGTCACATATGACATGGTTCTACACTTACTTTTGTTTGTCATGTTTTAAAATATTTTATTCCTTCATACAAACTGGCAATCTATGGGATATATGAGTCACACAGTGTTCAGCTCTAAACTCATCAGATATCACGGCAAATTCTTACCATGTTCACACTGCAAAATCTGACATGCCACCTGGTGCTTTTGAGTTGCTCAGTCAGACTCTGGCATCGACCAGTTGTGTGCTTACTAGTGATCAGTCTAGCAGGAGTTAACTTCTGCTGACATGTGGATTGCTGCTTTTTTCACAGGTTATTGGACTCCTATCATGGCCACTTCTACCCTTTAAAACCGTGTTTCTTAACTGCAGTCCTCAAGACCCAACAACAGATCATGTTTTCAGGTTTTCCTCAATATTAGACGGGATAATTCCATCACCTGTGCAACATTAATGAAAGCCTGAAAACCTAATTGAGGAAAACTTGAAAACATGATCTGTTGGTGGGTCTTGAGGACTGGAGTTGAGAAACACTGCTTTGAAAGATGATGGAGGCTTTTCCTGTTATAATTTCAAATGTGGATACTGGTCCTTGTGCTGTTGTGAATCTCTTTTGGTGAACTTCTGTATGTTATTTGGTGGGTTGTCAAAATAACTTCTTTGTTTGTTTGTTTCTTCTTGATTCTTAATACCTCCTGAACACATATTGTCTTAACACTTTGTGTGTGCAATGAGTTTCAGTTTTGTTTTTTTTCCTGTCTGTCTATTTGTATGGTATATACCACTCTTGTCCCGGGCCTCTCGGGGGTAGAGGAAAGGGGGTATAGACAAGAGCTATTCAGGAGTTAGGATTAGGCTGGCGGTCCAGACCTCTTCACAATCAGAGGTAGCACTGGGATAAAGTACAGCTAAGGCCCCCTAGCCCAAAGGCCAGTGTAGGCACCCCTATTCCTATTCCAAGTTACCTCATCACACCAATATTTGTTTGTATGTATTTTGCATACTGATTGAACCTAAATCTCCACTCCTTTGGATGTTTTCTGGATTTTTCTTTGAAATACCTTGTCTCAAAGAAAGTTTATTACATATTGTGAATTCATGTTGTAATTGTCATAATAAAGGCTCTTGTATTTTTATATAAGAATATAATACTCCAATTTGTGGAACGTTCGACGAACCAAACTCGAACCTATAGGCTATAATGGGAGGCAATCACAAACACATAAAAATGCATTATAAATGTACACAAACAGTTAATAAACATTGCCATAACACTTACCGGTCCTCGCGATCCCTTCTGCACTCTGTCTCCTGCCGTAATTCCATCCTAAGATCGCTGAATCCTCCCGGTGACGGCACTGCCAGCAGAGATGCAGGACCTATCGTGACGTCAAAATAGCCATATGACCAGTCACGTGGCTATTATCTCATTGGCTACAGACTAGTCACATGACTATGAAGCGTCATGTAGGACCTGCGAGTGCATCTCTCCGGTACACGGTGCACATATGTGTATCGCCGTGTACCGGCGACATGCTCTAGCAAACGGTCGACTCCCCGTTCCGTTAGGGACCGGCTGACACAGCCGGTCATTAACGGAGATCACCGTTGCCATAGCAACGCAGTTAGCGGTGACGTCACCGCTAACCGCGGCTCCGAGAGCACCGTTGCTATGGTAACGCGTCTGTCAGCGTTACCGCTGTTACCGCTGACAGCCAGCACTGATCACTCACGGAGTGAAGGCTGCACGCTGCTTTCCGATTGTATTGAGGATTGTAGTGAGGATGAGGTTCCCCAGCCCCAAGTGATGAGCTGGTGAACCTCATCCTCACTACAATCGTCACTACTACTACACTAGTGAGGATTGTAGTGAGGATGAGGTTCCCCAGCCCCAAGTGATGAGCTGGTGAACCTCATCCTCACTACAATCGTCACTACTACTACACTAGAAAGAAAGAAGACAGAAGAGCAGGATCGTGGAGGGCTGACAGGGGGTAATAAAGATGGAGTCTCTAATGTGTCTGTGTATTTATTTCTATTAAAGTATTTTTTCTCTGTGTGGTGTCTTTTTTTTAACCCTTTATTGGAGATTCTTAATGGCCGGGTCAAACGTGCCTGACATTAAGAATCTCTGGCTTAATACTGGCTAGTAAAACAAAGCCAGTATTAACTCATGATTACCCAACAAGCCACCCGGCTCCAGGGCTGTTGGAAGAGTTGGATACAGCGCCAGATGATGGCGCTTCTATGAGAGCGCCATTTTCTGGGACGGCTGCGGACTGAAATCCGCAGCAGAGGCGCCCAGAAACCTCGGGCTAACCTGTGCTGCGGATTCCAATCCCCAGCTGCCTAGTTGTACCCGGCTGGACACAAAAATGGGGCGAAGCCTACGTCATTTGTTTTTTAATTATTTCATGAAATAAGTGAAATAATTAAAAAAAAACCGGCTTCCCTATATTTTTGGTTCCCAGCCGGGTACAGATAGGCAACTGGGGGTTGGAGGCAGCCCGTGGCTGCCTGCTGTACCTGGCTAGCATACAAAAATATGGCGAAGCCCACGTCATTTTTTTGGTGGGCAAAAAAATTCTGCATACAGTCCTGGATGGATTTGCATGATTTGTCAAGTGATAGTGGTGCCAGATCTAATTCACATTGTGCGGTTTCCCACTTTAATGTTCCTAATCCAAGTTTTTATCCCATCCCTTCGAGGTGTGATCAGATGACTGATTTCCAGAATATAGTAGAAAAAGAATTAACTACTCTTTCTCAATTACAAGAACCCATGGTTCAAAATTTGTCTAAGACTGAGAAGGATGCGGTTATTTCCCTGCAAAAAAACTTGAACATCATAATAAAAAATTCTGACAAGGGGGGGGGGGAGTCATAGTTTTGGATACAGGACTTTATGAAAGGGAGGTATTGACTATGTTACAGGATTGTGATACCTACAGGAGAGTCGATTATGACCCCTCTGCAGATATAAAAAAATCCTTGGAAAAAATTTTAGAGGAAGGCTTACATTTGGGTTTAATGGATGAAAAATTGAGAGATTATCTTAATCCCTCTTATTGTTTAATACCACTATTGCATGCCTTACCCAAGTCACATAAAAACCAATTTCCCCCAAAAATGAGACCAATTGTCTCAGGTATTGATTCTTATACTGAACATTTGGCAGAGTGGTGGGATAACCACCTCCAATTTCTTCCCAAAATGTCTCCTGGCTATGTCCTAGATAGCAAACATGTGTTGAATATTGTCTCTCAGATGAAATGGCAGGATAATTACAGTTGGTTAACTTGTGATGTGCAATCACTTTATACATCCATTCCACACTCCCTTGCCATTTTAGCTTTGAAAGATTTGCTCAAAAAATATTCTGACTACTCACTTGAACTACAAGATTATTTGGTGGATGTAACTGAATTTTTACTTAAGAACAACTATTTCACCTTTCTAAATAAAGGATATATTCAGTTGCAGGGATGTTCAATGGGCGCACATTTTTCCCCCTCTCTAGCAGGCATATTCATGTTTTGGTGGGAAGAGCAATATATTTTTAATCAATGTAATCCTTTTTTCTCGGATATAGCATTATATCTGAGATTTATAGATGATGTACTTATTGTATGGCAAAATCCAATAAAAAAATTGAGGATTTTATATTTTACATGAATAATAATGCCCACAATCTTTTTTTCACTTTTTTTCATGATGTATCAAAAATTAATTTTTTGGATATACAATTTCATGGGAAGGGTGACAATGGAGAAATTAATTGTAGTCTTTACAGAAAACCTATATCAGGCAACTCGCTACTACATGCGGGAAGCTGCCATCCAAAGCATGTTATAGATAACATCCCTACAGGTGAATATGTCCGTGCTAGGAGGTGTTGCAACACCCAAAATGGTTTTGAGGTGGAATGCAGCACTATTGAAAAAAGGTTTTTGGCAAGAGGTTATAAAATGAAAAATCTCCAGAAAGCCAAAACCAAGGCAATCAATGTGAGTAGGTCACAATATTTGGACATGAATAAAATCAAAGATAGTCCCCAGAAAGAATTGTCAGTTGTTTTTTCAACAACATACAGTAAGAACTATTATGATGTAATTAAAATTATCAAAAAATATTTACCCATTTTATCTACAGATGACACATTATACCAAATCTTAAAAAATGGAGTTAAATTTGTTTCAAAAAGGAACATTACATTGGGATCCATGTTATCACCTAGTGATCACATGAATAGGTGCGGTTCCACTAAAAAAGAAAATAATACCGGCAATTGGTTACCCAGCACAGGCTCTTTTAAATGTGGCCACAGATCGTGTGGACTATGCGGTTATATGTTAAATGTGAAGGATTTTTCTTCATTTACTGATAAAAAAAACGTATAAAATAATGTCACTCATAAACTGCGGTTCAGACCATGTGGTTTATTTAATATCTTGTACTATTTGTCAGTTACAATATATAGGCAGCACTTGTCGTTCTCTCAGAAAGAGGATATCTGAACACATTTATGATGTGAATAATGCCACCACAAGAAAATTATCAGGAGTGTCTCAACATTTTCGCGACGCACATGCAGGTGATTTGAAAGGCATGAAAGTCAATGCCATTGAAAAAATCAAACTACCTAGAAGAGGTGGAAATTTGAAAGATATCCTCTTTCAGAGAGAAATAAAATGGATGTTTTTAATGGGCACAAGATCTCCTAAAGGTCTAAATAAAAGAAATGAATTGATGTTTGCGTATTAAGCTTGCTTAAATACTATGTATGTATATAAGTGTTATGGCATTATATGGAGTGATCCAACTTAAGGGGTTAATGTTTTTGTAATTGTCTTGCTCTCTCCTTGCATTTGATCACATGTTTGGGTTCAGCCCTTTTTAAACAGTTCTGTGACTAGATGGTTTAGAGACTGAATAAGAACTGGATGTTCGAAACGCGTCCTCTCTGACTTAGGCTTGACCACTATAGCATGGACTTTTTAATGATAAGAAAATAAAGAAGTTTTTATTTTAAAGAACAAAGTGCCTGAAGTTTTGTGCTGGTGAAATCCCTTAAACACTTTCAGTCCTGGATGGAGTTTGCAGAGCCTTGTAGTTCTGCAGCTGCTGTCTGCTCTTCTCCATACAGACAGACAGCAGCTGCAGAACTACAAGGCTCAGCATACTCCATCCAGGACTGTATGCAGAAGTTTTTTGCCCCCTGAAAAAATTATGTGGGCTTCGCCATATTTTTGTATGCTAGCCAGGTACAGCAGGCAGGTACGGCTGCCCCCAACCCCCAGTTGCCTATTTGTACCCGGCTGGGAACCAAAAATAAAGATAAGCCCTTTTTTATTATTTCATGAATTTCATGAAATAATTAGAAAACAAATGACGTAGGCTTCGCCCCATTTTTGTGTCCAGCCAGGTACAACTAGGCAGCTGGGGATTGGAATCCGCAGCACAGGTTGGCCTGAGCTTTCTGGGCCCCACTGCTGCGAATTGCAGTCTGCAGCCGCCTCAGAAAATGGCATTTTCATAGAAGCGCCATCTTCTGGCGCTGTATCCAACTCTTCCAGCACCTGCCTGCTATACCTGGCTAGCATACAAAAATATGGCGAAGCTCACGTCCTTTTTTTGTAGTTTTTTGGCAAAAAAAATAAAAAATGCTTCCCTGGATTTTCCATTGCCAGTGAAGGTAACACCAAGCAGTGGGGGTTAGCAGCCAGTAGCTGCTTGGATTACCCTTAGCTAGCAATACAAAAAATGCAGCGGGAGCCCATATATATTTTTTTTAATTATTTATTTAAATAACTAAAAATAAAATGGGCTTCCCTGTATTTTGATTGCTGGACATCACAGTGCTGTAAAAATAAATCTTTAAAAAAATGACGTAGCGCTCCGCGGTATTTTTGATTCTCAGCGCAGATAAAGCAGACAGCTATGGGTTGCCACCCCCATCTGCCTGCCGTTACCTTGGTTGGCAATCAAAATACAGGGAAGCCCATTAATTTTTTCTATTTAAAAAATAGTTAAAAAAAAAATGACGTTGGGTCCCCCCATTTTTGATAGCCAGCTAGGGTAAAGCAGACGGCTGTAGCCTGAAAACCACAGCTGGCAGCTTTACCGTGGTTGGGGATCCAATGTGGAGGTCCCCTCAGGCTCTTTTTTATAATTATTTTATAAATATTAATAATTACACAATAAAAGTAGGGTCCCCCCCAAATTGGATCACCAGCCAAGGTAAAGCGGACAGCTGTGGTCTGGTATTCTCAGGGTGGGAAGGTCCATAGTTATTGGGCCTTCACAGCCTAAAAATAGCAGGCCGCAGGCACCCCAGACGTGGCACATCCACTAGATGCGCCAATCCTGGCGCTTCACCACAGCTCATCCCGTGCCCTGGTGCAGTGGCAAACGGGGTAATAAATCGGGTTGATACTAGCTGTAAAGTAACCTGAGATCAAGCCCAGCAGTTTGTGATGTCATGGTGTCTATTAGATACTCAACATCATAAACTGTCAGTACTAACAAAAAAAAAAAAATCGACAAAAGAAATTTATTTGAAAAAACAGTCCCCAAAACATTTCCTCTTTCACCAATTTATTGTAAGAAAAAAAATAAAGGGGTCCCACGACGACTCTGGACCGTCTAGAATATGGGGGGGAGACACTCAGGGAACGTATCCCCCATTTTCTAGGAGTGCGGACCCTCCATTCATGTGAGGAGTGTGGGTGCAATGAATCTGCACTCACTCTTCTCGGGTCCACAGCAGCAGAGTCCATGTCGTAATGGTTGCTACCAAAGCTGCAATGCCCTGATCATGAGGTAAGGGCATGCCTAATCAGGAGAACTACTGTAGAGGAAGCTCTGCTCACTGGTATATAGGTGCTCAGAGGTAATAATAGATAAAATCAGTGAGTAACCTCGGCACTCTAAATCTCCCAGACTAAGTCAGTAAGTCACAACGAATAGTAATGCAAAATCACTCTTTATTGGTCCGTATTAATAAAAAAAATTTTTTCATAAGCATATATGTTTTTGTCCAAAACAAGTTACAAATGACTAGAGTTGAGCGCGGTTCGTGGTTCGTGGTTCTCCAGTTCTAGGCTCGAGTGATTTTGGGGCATGTTCTAGATCGAACTACAACTCGAGCTTTTTGCAAAAGCTCGATAGTTCTAGAAACGTTCGAGAACGGTTCTAGCAGCAAAAAAACAGCTAAATCCTAGCTTGGTTTCTGCTGTAATAGTGTAAGTCACTCTGTGAATCACACTATTATGACATTTCAGTGTATAGTGTGCGTGAACAGCGCCTTCAGATCACTGCTGTTTCTATAATGGCGATCGCCATTTTTTTTTTTTTTCTTGTCTTCCTTCCCTAAGCGCGCGCGTCTTGTGGGGCGGGCCAGCATGTCAGCCAATCCCAGACACACACACAGCTAAGTGGACTTTTAGCCAGAGAAGCAACGGCATGTGTGATAGGATGTCCATGTCACATGTCCCTGCATTATAAAAATGGACATTTTCCTCCAGGACGCCATTATCTGCCTTCTGCGTCTTTGGTGTCAGACATCACTGTCGCAGCTCCGTCCTCCTGAGTCCTATCGCCGATACAGCTGTATGCGCTGCATACACAGCGTTAGACAGCTTAGGGAGAGCACTTTCTAGCAGTCCTTTTAAGGGCTCAAACCGGCAGGGTCAGAGAGCCATAGGTGACAGGTCCTGAAAACAGCAACAGCGTCTGTGTAGCCAAGGTCAGGGATTTCCTCCCTGCATTTCACCATTAGGAGGGAATAGAAAGGCAGGCTTCCTTTCCTCTACCCAGAGCCCCACAATCCTGGCACTGTACCCTCCTGTCCTCTGCACACTCCAACTCATTATAACTAAGCCATTATACTAGCAAACACTCAGTGTACCTAGTGGCATCCTAAACGTGGCTATTGGACTTTGCTATAGTCCCACTAGTGCAAAGACATTTGCAGAGCACGTCTGCCTGCATTGCAGACTCCAACTCTTTTTAACTAAGCCATTTTTCTAGCAAACAGTCAGTGTACCTAGTGGCATCCTAAACGTGGCTATTGGACTTTGCTATAGTCACACTAGTGCAAAGACATTTGCAGAGCGCGTCTGCCTGCATTGAACACTCCAACTCATTATAACTAAGCCATTATACTAGCAAACACTCAGTGTACCTAGTGGCATCCTATACGTGGCTATTGGACTTTGCTATAGTCACACTAGTGCAAAGACATTTGCAGAGCGCGTCTGCCTGCATTGCACACTCCAACTCATGATAACTAAGCCATTATACTAGCAAACACTCAGTGTGCCTAGTGGCATCCTATACGTGGCTATTGGACTTTGCTATAGTCACACTAGTGCAAAGACATTTGCAGAGCGCGTCTGCCTGCATTGCACACTCCAACTCATTATAAATAAGCCATTATACTAGCAAACACTCAGTGTACCTAGTGGCATCCTATACGTGGCTATTGGACTTTGCTATAGTCACACTAGTGCAAAGACATTTGCAGAGCGCGTCTGCCTGCATTGCACACTCCAACTCATTATAACTAAGCCATTATACTAGCAAACACTCAGTGTACCTAGTGGCATCCTATACGTGGCTATTGGACTTTGCTATAGTCCCACTAGTGCAAAGACATTTGCAGAGCGGGTCTGCCTGCATTGCACACTCCAACTCATTATAACTAAGCCATTATACTAGCAAACACTCAGTGTACCTAGTGGCATCCTATACGTGGCTATTGGACTTTGCTATAGTCACACTAGTGCAAAGACATTTGCAGAGCGCGTCTGCCTGCATTGCACACTCCAACTCATTATAACTAAGCCATTATACTAGCAAACACTCAGTGTACCTAGTGGCATCCTATACGTGACTATTGGACTTTGCTATAGTCACACTAGTGCAAAGACATTTGCAGAGCGCGTCTGCCTGCATTGCACACTCCAACTCATTATAACTAAGCCATTATACTAGCAAACACTCAGTGTACTTAGTGGCATCCTATACGTGACTATTGGACTTTGCTATAGTCACACTAGTGCAAAGACATTTGCAGAGCGCGTCTGCCTGCATTGCACACTCCAACTCATGATAACTAAGCCATTATACTAGCAAACACTCAGTGTACCTAGTGGCATCCTATACGTGGCTATTGGACTTTGCTATAGTCACACTAGTGCCAAGACATTTGCAGAGCGCGTCTGCCTGCATTGCACACTCCATCTCATTATAACTAAGCCATTATACTAGCAAACACTCAGTGTACCTAGTGGCATCCTATACGTGGCTATTGGACTTTGCTATAGTCACACTAGTGCAAAGACATTTGCAGAGCGCGTCTGCCTGCATTGCACACTCCAACTCATGATAACTAAGCCATTATACTAGCAAACACTCAGTGTGCCTAGTGGCATCCTATACGTGGCTATTGGACTTTGCTATAGTCACACTAGTGCAAAGACATTTGCAGAGCGCGTCTGCCTGCATTGCACACTCCAACTCATTATAAATAAGCCATTATACTAGCAAACACTCAGTGTACCTAGTGGCATCCTATACGTGGCTATTGGACTTTGCTATAGTCACACTAGTGCAAAGACATTTGCAGAGCGCGTCTGCCTGCATTGCACACTCCAACTCATTATAACTAAGCCATTATACTAGCAAACACTCAGTGTACCTAGTGGCATCCTATACGTGGCTATTGGACTTTGCTATAGTCCCACTAGTGCAAAGACATTTGCAGAGCGGGTCTGCCTGCATTGCACACTCCAACTCATTATAACTAAGCCATTATACTAGCAAACACTCAGTGTACCTAGTGGCATCCTATACGTGGCTATTGGACTTTGCTATAGTCACACTAGTGCAAAGACATTTGCAGAGCGCGTCTGCCTGCATTGCACACTCCAACTCATTATAACTAAGCCATTATACTAGCAAACACTCAGTGTACCTAGTGGCATCCTATACGTGACTATTGGACTTTGCTATAGTCACACTAGTGCAAAGACATTTGCAGAGCGCGTCTGCCTGCATTGCACACTCCAACTCATTATAACTAAGCCATTATACTAGCAAACACTCAGTGTACCTAGTGGCATCCTATACGTGACTATTGGACTTTGCTATAGTCACGCTAGTGCAAAGACATTTGCAGAGCGCGTCTGCCTGCATTGCACACTCCAACTCATGATAACTAAGCCATTATACTAGCAAACACTCAGTGTACCTAGTGGCATCCTATACGTGGCTATTGGACTTTGCTATAGTCACACTAGTGCAAAAACATTTGCAGAGCGCGTCTGCCTGCATTGCACACTCCAACTCATTATAACTAAGCCATTATACTAGCAAACACTCAGTGTACCTAGTGGCATCCTATACGTGGCTATTGGACTTTGCTATAGTCACACTAGTGCAAAGACATTTGCAGAGCGCGCCTGCCTGCATTGCACACTCCAACTCATTATAACTAAGCCATTATACTAGCAAACACTCAGTGTACCTAGTGGCATCCTATACGTGACTATTAGACTTTGCTATAGTCACACTAGTGCAAAGACATTTGCAGAGCGCGTCTGCCTGCATTGCACACTCCAACTCATGATAACTAAGCCATTATACTAGCAAACACTCAGTGTACCTAGTGGCATCCTATACGTGGCTTTTGGACTTTGCTATAGTCACACTAGTGCAAAGACATTTGCAGAGCGCGTCTGCCTGCATTGCACACTCCAACTCATTATAACTAAGCCATTATACTAGCAAACACTCAGTGTACCTAGTGGCATCCTATACGTGACTATTGGACTTTGCTATAGTCACACTAGTGCAAAGACATTTGCAGAGCGCGTCTGCCTGCATTGCACACTCCAACTCATGATAACTAAGCCATTATACTAGCAAACACTCAGTGTACCTAGTGGCATCCTATACGTGGCTATTGGACTTTGCTATAGTCACACTAGTGCAAAGACATTTGCAGAGCGCGTCTGCCTGCATTGCACACTCCAACTCATTATAACTAAGCCATTATACTAGCAAACACTCAGTGTACCTAGTGGCATCCTATACGTGGCTATTGGACTTTGCTATAGTCACACTAGTGCAAAGACATTTGCAGAGCGCGTCTGCCTGCATTGCACACTCCAACTCATTATAACTAAGCCATTATGCTAGCAAACACTCAGTGTACCTAGTGGCATCCTATACATGACTATTGGACTTTGCTATAGTCACACTAGTGCAAAGACATTTGCAGAGCGCGTCTGCCTGCATTGCACACTCCAACTCATGATAACTAAGCCATTATACTAGCAAACACTCAGTGTACCTAGTGGCATCCTATACGTGGCTATTGGACTTTGCTATAGTCACACTAGTGCAAAGACATTTGCAGCACCTCTGCCTGCATTGCACACTCCGTTTAAGGGCCGTAGTTGCATTGTCAGGGATATTTATTCTTTATTATTCTGCTGTTAATAAAGCTAGACCACCACTGCAATCTACACCACCTCTCAATTTTTACTACCACATTTTCAGTCCACAATCTTGTCGCAAGCAACATGAGTGGCAAAATGACAGATGCTGCTGGAAAGGGGAAGAGGCGTGGTGGAAAAGGCAAAAAAGGTATATTTCTGTGGGGAAGGTGGCAAAGCTCCATTATCATCTGCTGAAGATAGACCATCTACCAGCAAAAGTAAGATGTCTACTACTTACCGAGGACAATCCGATGTGCTCCCTTTTTTACGGACACGAACAACAGGAACAAAGGTAGATGATGGGCAAAAAAGGAAAATGCTTGAATGGATCTCAAGTGATCCAACAAGTGCCCTCTCAGCCACTTCAAGTACCGCATCCAAAAAACACCAGTCCTCTGAGTTGTCATCCCAATCACACTTGCTTTCTCCCAGCTCTGAAGTCTCCATCAGCCCTGCACAGTATGGTGGAACTGAGATGGCTGAGTCTGCAGAGCTGTTCAGTCACACTATAGCCTGGGAATCAGAGGTCTGCTCCCAAGCTACAGTGAGTACAGAACAGGAAATGGTCTGCAGTGATGCCCAGAACCTTTGTGACTCTGATTTAGGCCGCGAGGACCAAGTTTCTGAGCATAATGTTGACCCTTTGTCACAAACTGTAACACCTGTGGTTATAGACAATGAGGAACATACTGATGAAGATGAGACGCAGATACCCGATTGGGATGACAACTTAAATATTCGGTCAGGGCAAGAAGAGGCTCGGTCTGAGGGGGAGGGGAGTGCAAACACAACAATTGATGATGAAGTTCTAGATCCCACCTACTGTCAACCCACAGTCAGACACTCGAGGAGGTCAACAGAGGTGGTGGAGGAGGATGCAACCGACGACATAGTTACCTTGCGCCTTCCTGGACAGAGTCGGAGCACTGGTAGCACGTCTACAACTGCATCCTCAGCCACCACTCTGCCTATGAGCATTATTCGGGGTGGATCAACAGGTCGCATGGCCTCTAAGCCTTGCCTAGCCTGGTCCTTTTTTGACATAGAAAAAGATCGCCCAAATTATGTGATCTGTAAAATTTGTCATGGTTCTCTTAGTAGAGGTCAAAACCTCAGCAGTTTGACAACTTCTTCCATGAATCGTCACATGAATAAATATCATAGGTCCCGGTGGGAAGCTCACCGTGCTGCAATGCGGCCTAGCGGAGTGAACCATCCACCGCCTGCCCCTTCCAGTGCATCCGCGCGCTCTTCATCTTCTAGGACTGTGGGGACAGCTGTCACACCTGTTTTTCCACGCACAACTTCCACCACTGTAACCGCAACAGGCAGTTTGCTTGGTAGGTCATCAGTTGGTTTGGAAGGGGAAACAAGTGAGTGTGTACAGCTCTCTCAGACATCGATAGCACCAACGTTGGATGAAGGCAACATCATGTCTCCGCCTGCACTTTCCTCACAAACCTGCATTTTTCCAGGGACACCCTACTCAACACCGTCTACACACAGCAGCCAGATCTCTGTCCCTCAGATGTGGTCAAATAAAAGGCCACTTCCTGCGACCCATGACAAAGCTAAGAGGTTGACTCTATCCCTCTGTAAGCTGTTGGCTACCGAAATGCTGCCTTTCCGCCTAGTGGACACACAGGATTTTAGAAACCTTATGTCTGTCGCTGTGCCCCAGTACCAGATGCCTAGTCGCCACTACTTCTCTAAGAAAGGTGTGCCCGCGCTACACCAGCATGTCGCACACAACATCACCGCTTCCTTGAGAAACGCTGCGTGTGAACGGGTGCATTTCACCACCGATACTTGGACCAGTAAGCATGGACAGGGACGTTACATGTCGCTGACTGGGCACTGGGTAACTATGGTGATAGATGGTGAAGGGTCTGCTGCACAAGTCTTGCCGTCCCCACGACTTGTGTGTCAATCCTCTGTCTGTCCAAGTTCCGCCACTGCTTCTGCATCCTCCACCTCATCTGGCTCCTCCACCTCCGCCCCAAGCCTGCCTGGTCAGGCCACCAGCGTTCTCACTGCGCAGAAGGAATCACGCACCCCTCATTACTATGCTGGCAGCAGAGCGCAACGGCATCAGGCGGTCTTTAGCTTGACATGTCTTGGGAATAAGAGTCACACAGCTGAGGAGTTGTGGTCAGCTCTGCGGTCCGAGTTTAATAAATGGTTGTCTCCACTCAACCTGCAGCCTGTTAAGGCCGTGTGCGACAATGCTGCAAACCTGGGTGCGGCCCTTCGCCTGGGCAAGGTGACAAACGTACCTTGTATGGCTCACGTGTTGAACCTTGTCATCCAGCAATTTTTAACACACTATCCCGGCCTAGATGGCCTTCTGAACAGGGCACGAAAACTGTCTGCTCACTTCCGCCGTTCAAGCACCGCAGCTGAGCGACTTGCATCGCTCCAGAAGTCTTTCGGCCTGCCGGTTCATCGCCTGAAATGCGATGTGGCGACACGCTGGAATTCAACTCTCCACATGTTACAGCGACTGTGGCAGCACCGCAGAGCCCTGGTGCAATACGTCATGACGTATAGCCTGGGCCAACGAGATGCAGAGGTGGGGCAGATCACCCTGATGGAGTGGTCTCAGATCAAGGACCTATGCACCCTTCTGCACAGTTTCGACATGGCGACGAATATGTTTAGCGCTGACAATGCCATTATCAGCATGACGATTCCAGTCATTTACATGCTGGAGCACACGCTAAACACTATTCGGAGTCAGGGGGTGGGACAACCTGAAGGGGAGGAACTACAGGATGATTCATATGCGCAAGGGACAACAACATCACCAAGGTCCAGACGTTCATCATCACCAACGCAGCAGGCATGGGACCATGGGGGACAGGGATCGACAAGGGCGCATAGTAGCAGGCGAAATGTTGAGCAAGGTGCAGGAGAACATGAAGAAATGGAGGACGAACTGTCCATGGACATGGAAGACTCAGCGGATGAGGGAGACCTTGGTCAAATTTCAGTTGAAAGAGGTTGGGGGGAGATGTCAGAGGAAGAAAGAACGGGTAGCACCTCTATGCCACAAACACAGCGTGGACTTGGTCCGCATGGCTGCGCAAGACACATGAGTGCCTTTTTGTTGCACTACCTCCAACATGACAGTCGTATTGTCAAAATTAGAAGTGATGATGACTACTGGATTGCCACACTATTAGATCCCCGGTACAAGTCCAAATTTTGTGACATAATTCCAGCCATAGAAAGGGACGCACGTATGCAGGAGTATCAGCAGAAGCTGTTACTCGATCTTAGCTCGGCTTTTCCACCAAACAACCGTGCAGGTGCAGGGAGGGAATCTCCCAGTTGTAACTTGACAAACATGGGACGGTCTCGTCATCTTCAACAGTCTACCCGTACCAGTAGGACCATATCTGGTGCTGGTAACAGCAATTTTATGGAATCTTTTCATAATTTTTTTAGACCCTCTTTTGCAAGGCCACCAGAGACAATAAGTCTGACACATAGTCAACGGCTGGAGAGGATGATACAGGAGTATCTCCAAATGAACATCGATGCCATGACTTTGCAAATGGAGCCTTGCTCCTTTTGGGCTTCAAATCTAGAAAAATGGCCAGAGCTCTCCAGTTACGCCTTGGAGATTTTGTCGTGTCCAGCTGCCAGCGTTGTCTCTGAACGTGTCTTCAGTGCTGCTGGGTGTGTGCTGACAGATAAGCGCACGCGTCTGTCCAGTGACAATGTGGACAGACTGACGTTCATCAAAATGAACAAGTCATGGATCCAGAAGGAATTTACTACCCCTGTGTCATCCTGGGGAGAGTAAATGCTTGTGGATTTGGAATGTGCTTGATGCAAATCAAAACATCCTGTTTGCAACTAGGGCACAAGTGCTGCCACTGATGGGGTGTCTGTGTGGCCCAATTTTTGGAAAAAAGGGAGACTCCGCTTGGAGTAACCCTTGCTTGATGTGTTTTTAAAAGAAGCCAAGATGAACAGAGCTGGGATCAGGAAAGACTTTGCTACCTACCCCGGTGTCATCCTGGGGACGGATAAGAATGGCGTATTTTTGAATGTGCTTGATGCAAATCTAGCTGTGAAGTGTACAACTGGGGCACAACTGCTGCCACTGAAGGGGTGGGTGTGTGTGGGGCCCAATTTTTGGAAAAAAGGGAGACTCCGCTTGGAGTCACCTTGCGGTGTTTGACATGACTTTAGAAGGGCGTGCCATGCCTATATCTGTGTGTCCTCCTCTTTTTCCTTGTCCAGCTGTTTTGTTTTCGCATGAGTATATGTCCTTGTCACTTTCCCATGTGTTTGTGTTGTGTTGTGAGTTGTTTGTCACCTTTTGGACACCTTTGAGGGTGTTTTCTAGGTGTTTTTATGTGTTTGTGATTGCCTGCCATTGTTTCCTATGCAGTTCGAGTTCGGTTCGTCGAACGTTCGACGAACCGAACTCGAACGGGACCTCCGTTCGGCGAACCGACCGCGAGCCGAACCGGGACCGGTTCGCTCATCTCTACAAATGACGTTTCGGCCTGAGCCTTCGTCAGATTGGACTTATCTGCATGTAATCATGAAAAATGACAATAATCAGTATCACATAAGAGTGAGAGAACAATAACATAAACTCGAACAATGTAGAGGTACAATTGGGATGCAGCAAAAAAATTGCAACACAGCAAGAAATGAAACACATGATACAAATGTCATAATACAGTACAAGGATAATATAGTAATGACAAATATGGGGTCAGAGTAGACTTAGACAGCTCTGGTACGAAAGAGATGTCAATCATAAAGTAACATGTGCAGTAGGTGTAGAGCTACAGTATGCATGGCAGAGCTAATGGGTAGACAAACCATAGAAAAAGAACGGAGAAAAAGTGGAGAAAAAGTGGGGAAAAAATGGAGAAACAAATGGAGAAAAAGTGGAGAAAAAGTGGAGAAAAAGTGGAGAAAAAGTGGAGAAAAAAGTGGAGAAAAAGTGGAGAAAAAGTGGAGAAAAAATGGAGAAAAAATGGAGAAAAAAATGGAGAAAAAGTGGAGAAAAAGTGGAGAAAAAGTGGAGAAAAAAATGGAGAAAAAGTGGAGAAAAAATGGAGAAAAAGTGGAGAAAAAGTGGAGAAAAAGTGGAGAAAAAGTGGAGAAAAAGTGGAGAAAAAGTGGAGAAAAAATGGAGAAAAAAATGGAGAAAAAGTGGAGAAACAGTGGAGAAAAAGTGGATGAAAAAATGGAGAAAAAAATGGAGAAAAAGTGGAGAAAAAGTGGAGAAAAAAATGGAGAAAAGGTGGAGAAAAAAAGGAGAAAAGGTGGAGAAAAAGTGGAGAAAAAGTGGAGAAAAAGTGGAGAACAAATAGAGAAAAAATGGAGAAAAAAATGGAGAAAAAGTGGAGAAAAAGTGGAGAAAAAGTAGAGAAAAAGTGGAGAAAAAGTGGAGAAAAAATGGAGGAAAAAGTGGAGAAAAAGTGGGGAAAAAAGGAGAAAAAGTGGAGAAAAAGTGGAGAAAAAGTGGAGAAAAAAATGGAGAAAAAGTGGAGAAAAAGTGGAGAAAAAGTGGAGAAAAAAATGGAGAAAAAGTGGAGAAAAAGTAGTGAAAAATTGGAGAAAAAGTGGAGAAAAAGTGGAGAAAAAAATGGACAAAAAGTGGAGAAAAAGTAGAGAAAAAGTGGAGAAAAAGTGGAGAAAAAAATGGAGAAAAAGTGGAGAAAAAGGGGAGAAAAAGTGGAGAAAAAGTGGAGAAAAAGTGGAGAAGAAGTGGAGAAAAAAATGTAGAAAAAGTGGAGCAAAAGTGGAGAAAAAGTGGAGAAAAAGTGGAGAAAAATTGGAGAGAAAGTGGAGAAAAAGTGGAGAAAAAGTGGAGAAAAAAATGTAGAAAAAGTGGAGCAAAAGTGGAGAAAAAGTGGAGAAAAAGTGGAGAAAAAGTGGAGAAAAAAATGTAGAAAAAGTGGAGCAAAAGTGGAAAAAAAGTGGAGAAAAAGTGGAGAAAAATTGGAGAAAAAGTGGAGAAAAAGTGGAGAAAAAAATGTAGAAAAAGTGGAGAAAAAGTGGAGAAAAAAATGGAGAAAAAGTGGAGAAAAAGTGGAGAAAAAGTGAAGAAAAAGTGGAGAAAAAGTGGAGAAAAAATGGAGAAAAAAATGTAGAAAAAGTGGAGAAAAAATGTAGAAAAAGTGGAGAAAAAATGGAGAAAAAGTGGAGCACCCTTTGGTGCCTTTCATGTGGCACTAAGGTGTGCTTAGCTTTGTATTTAGCCAAAAAAATGAAAAAAAAAATGACGTAGGGTTTCCCCTAGTTTTGTAGCCAGCTAGGGTAAAGCAGACGGCTGCAGCCTGCAGACCACAGCTGGCAACCTCACCTTGGCTGGTAATCCAAAACTGAGGGCACCCCACGCTGTTATTTTAAATTAAATAAATAATTAAAAAAAAACACGTAGGGGTCCCCCAAAATTGGATCACCAGCCAAGGTAAAGCAGACAGCTGGGGCCTGATATTCTCAGACTAGGGAGGTCCATGGTTATTGGACTCTCCCCAGCCTAAAAATAGCAAGCCGCAGCCGCCCCAGAAGTGGCGCATCCATTAGAGGCGCCAATCCTGGTGCTTCGCCCCAGCTCATCCCGCGCCCTGCTGCGGTGGCAAATGGGGTAATATATGGGGTTAATACCAGATGTGTAATGTCACCTGGCATCAAGCCCTGGGGTTGGTGAGGTCAGGCGTCTATCAGATACCCGACATCACCAACCCAGTCAGTAATAAAAAAAAATAGACGACAACCACATTTTTATTTGAAAAAACACTCCCCAATACATTCCCTCTTTAACCAATTTATTAGAATGAAAAACAAATCCAGGTCTGGTGTAATCCAAGGGGTTGCCATGACGATCCACACTGTCCCAGTCAATGAAGAGCAGGATGTTCCCCATTGGCTGGGAGAGCAGTGCAGTGACCTGAGCTAACATCAATGGGTCAGCCCAGGTCACTGCAGGGCATGACAAGTGCTGCTGTCAGCGAGGTACATTACCTGCGCTGATCTCCAACACACTGACAGCCCCTGTCACTGAGTTCAATGACCGGCGCCTTCACACCAAGTATCGTGAGAGGCCCGTGACGTCACCGCTAGTCAGTCTCGGGTCGGAAGCGAGAGAAGGTGATGTGACAAGCGGCGGCCATGGAGGACAGTGACAGCGCTGAGGTCGGGATGGCGGGACTTCATCACCGCAGGTAAGCCGAGCGGGACCATGTGTGTGTGTGTGTGTGTACGTGTGTACAATACATGCCGCGGGCAGGAGGGGGCGGAGCGAGCTGAGCGGGGAAGTGTGGGCTTCCTGCACGTAACTAGGATAAACATCGGGTTACTAACCAAAGCGCTTTGGTTGGATACCCAATGCTTATCTTGGTTACCAGCTTCTGGCAAGCTGCCAGTGATGGCTCCTGCACACTGTAGCTGTAAAAAGCCCTGCTTTTTGCTGCTAGAACCGTTCTCGAACGTATCTAAAACAATCGAGCTTTTGCAAAAAGCTCGAGTTCTAGTTCGATCTCGAACAGCCCCCAAAATCACTCGAGCCTAGAACTGGAGAACCTCGAACCTCGAACCGCGCTCAACTCTACTCAGGAGAAATTGCACAAGAAATTTGATTGTGCATTTTTTCCTGATACCCTTGTGAAAAAAAACTACCTGTTTGAAGCAAAACTTTTGTGGTTAAAAAAAATATATATATTTTCACGACTCAACATTATCAACTTTGGTGAAGCCCCCAGGGGTTCAAGGGGCTCACCAAACATCTAGATAAATTCCTTGAGGGGTCTAGTTTCCAAAAAGGGACCACTTGAGGGGGGGTTCCACTGGTTAGACACCATAGGGGGTCTCCAAATGCGACATGGCATCCATTAATGATTCCAGCCAAATTTGTAGTCAAATAGAACTCCTTCCCTTCTGAGCCCCGCCATGCTCCCAAACAATTACTTTCCACCACATATGAGGCACCTGCGTACTAAGAAAAAAATGCACCAACAGTTTTATGGTAAAAAAAAAAAAAAATATTTTCACAGCTCAAAGTTATAAACTTCTGTGAAGCCCCCGGGGTTTCAAGGGGCTCATCAAATGTCTAGATAAATTATTTAAAGGCTCTAGTTTCCAAAATGGGGTCACTTGTGGGGGAGCTCCATTGTTTAGGCACATCAGGGGGTCTCCAAACGCAACATGGCGTCAGCTAATGATCCCAACCAATTTTCCTGGCAAATGGCACTCGTTCTCTGCTGAGCCTTGTTGTGCTCTCAAAGAATTACTTTCCACCACATATGAGGTATCAGCGTGCGCAGGAGAAATTGCACAATACGTAATATGGCGTCTTTTTTCCCGATATCCTTGTGAAAAAGAACTACCTGGTTGAAACAACAGTTTTGTGGGAAAAAATAAAAAAAAATATTTTCATGGCTCAACGTTATAAACTTCTGTGAAGCCCCTGGGGGTTCAAGGTGCTCACCATAAATCTAGATAAATTCCTTGAGGGGTCTTGTTTCCAAAATGGGGTCACTTGTGGGGGAGCTCTATTATTTAGGCACCTCAAGGGGTCTCCAAACCCGATATGGTGTCCAGTAATGAGTCCAGCTAATTTTTCATTCAAAAATTTAAAAAATGCAAAATTGTATGCCTAAAGTGACATTTTTGCGTAAAAAAGTAAAATTTTCATTTTTTCCTTCCATATGGCTTTGGTTCCTGTGAAGTACCTAGAGGGTTAATAAACTTCTTGGATGTGGTTTTGAGCAGTGTGAGGGGTGCAGTGTTTAGAATGGGGTCACTTTTTGGTATTTTCTGTCACCTAGGCTTCTCAAAGTCACTTCAAATGTGATGTGGTCCCTTAAATAATCGTTTTGTGAATTTTGTTGGAAAAATTTAAAATTGATGATGACCGTTAACCCTTATAACTTCCTAACGAAAAAAAAATTGTTTCGAAAATTGTGCTGGTGTAAAATAGACATGTGGGAAATGTTTTTTAGTAACTATTTTGGGTGACATATCTCTTGGATATATGGGCATAAAATTTCAAAGTTTGAAAATTGCGAAATTTTCAACATTTTCGCCAAATTTCTAAAATTTTCACAAAAAAGCGCAAAAAATATCTGGCTATATTTATCCCTGTCATGAAGTACAACATGTCACAAAAAAAATGTCAGAATCGCCGGGATCTGTTGAAGCGTTCCAGAGTTTTAACCTGTCAAAGTGACACTTGTCAGAATTGCAAAAAATGGCCCGATCATTAGGGTGTTTTAGTTGCCGGGGTTGACGGGGTTAGTGAAAGATTGGTCAAGTTAAAGACACACTCATAGAGACTACAAGAAAACATAGTAATAGGATTAACACTTTGATATCAACTCTTTGTGACAGAAAATAAAGAAAAAAAGGTGAAATACTAAAACCTAGTGATATGTAACATGATTCTACAGCATATGTCAGTGAATTCTATATAACTTAGGATTTAGCATTTTTTGGTAATGTCTCAGCTTTCAGAAAGTTGTCCTCTATTTTAAAACTTAATGGGG
The DNA here is from genome assembly GCF_048569485.1 of Anomaloglossus baeobatrachus. Taxonomy (NCBI): domain Eukaryota; kingdom Metazoa; phylum Chordata; class Amphibia; order Anura; family Aromobatidae; genus Anomaloglossus; species Anomaloglossus baeobatrachus. The sequence goes on along the minus strand of NC_134354.1, from coordinate 171,414,637 downwards.
TTGGCGTGGTTTTAAAAAAAAAGTATACTTGTTTCCTTAGCCTATCATAATCCTCCTCGGCACTCATTACTGCTTCCACACCTGTCAGCTGACATCAAAATCTAGCATGGCATTATGTGACCACTGCAGCCAGTCACTGAGTGTGGCTTATTGGCAGTGGTTCAGTATCATTGCTAATAATAGACTTGTTGGGGATGGAGTAGGAGGGGGAGTAAACACTTTTTTCAAAACCTTTTCTTGAAAAAAAGGAAATGACTCCTTCATGGATGTAACGTCAATCAGATTATTCATTTAACACATTCTTACATTAGGATTTGAATTTACATTCTGTAGGGTGTTCACAAGTGAAGAGGAGGCTTGGGCACTGAGCCATTTCCACCCGTGGTACATGCTGGCTTTGCCACATAGCCGACATCTGTGTCTAACTAACTGACATAACCAGATATCACCCCTGGACATGGCTATAAACTATTATGATATTGCTGTCAAATTCTGACATCGTCATCTAAGTGGAGTGGTTGGCAGTGAGTATACAATACACCCATGATGCCCACATGTCTGCAATCTTGGTACTCCTGTGATGCATTACATGAGGTGTTACTCAATAGGTCACCTTAATATTTCCTACTGTAGCGTAGTTTGGAAGGACAAGGGTAACACCATTTCTGAAAGTCATTCTTAGGAGTGCACCTGTAGTGTTTGCTAAAGAATCAGGAAATGGGTTCAGCTTATGCGGATAGTAAGTCAAGTATTCTGGTGGATTTAGCAGAGGGAAGTATGTAAGCTAATGAGTGAACAGCCAAGCTGTGAGTTGTAGCTGAGCTCAGAAGTCTTTGGTCCAGGAGAGTAAACTGACCATTTATTGGTGGACAGTTTACCAGAGAGTGAAAGCTGGAGAAATCTCATACTGACCTGTGTGTAGGTGGACATATACAGTGGCGAAAATAAGTATTGATACACTGCCAATTTTGCAACTTTTCCCACCTACAAAGAATGCGGGGTTCATGTAATTTTTATCATAGGTGCACTTCAACTGTGACAGACATAACCCCCCAAAAAAATCCAGAAAATCCCACTGTATGATTTTTAAATAATTAATTTACATTTTATCCCATGAAATTAGTATTAGATACAAAAGAACAGCATAACTTTAATATTTGGGCTAGAAATTTTTGTTTGCAATTACAGAAGTCAGAAGGTTCCTCTACTTCCTCACCAAATTTGCACAAACTGTAGAAGGGATTTTGACCTACTACTCCATACAGATCTTTTCCTGATATTTCAGTTTTCTGGTCTGTTACTGAGCAGCATTGAGTTTCAGCTCCCTCAAAAGATTTTCTAATGGGTTCAAGTCTGGAGACTAACTAGGCCAATCCAGGACCTTGAAATGCTTCTTATGGAGCCACTCCTTAGTTTTCCTGGCTGTGTGTTTCAGGTTGTCATACTGAAAGACCCAGCAATGAAAAATCTTCAATGCTCCTACTGAGGAAAGGAGGTTGATGGTCAAAATCTTGCAATACATGACTCCAACCATCCTCCCTTTAATACAGTGCAGTCATTCCGCACCCTTTGTAGAAAAAAACTCCTAAATTATGGTATTTCCACCCTAATGTTTCACGGTTGGGACGGTGTTTAGGTTGTACTCATCCATTTTCTTCCTCCAAACACGGCTAGTGCAGTTGATACGAAACAGCTCTATTTTGGTCTCATCTGACCACATGAACTTCTCCCATGCTTCCTCTGGAGTATCTACATAGTCATTGGTGAACTTCAAATTGGTTTAGAAAATGTCTTGGTGTGAGCAGGGGGACCTCACGTATCCTGATGGATTTTAATTCAGGATGGCGTATTGTGTTGCTAACTGTAATCTTTGAGACTGTGGTCCCAGCTCTCTTCAGGTCAATTACCAGGTCCTCCCATGTAGTTCTGGGCTGATTTCTGACCTTTCTCAGAATCATCCTTATCCCACGAAGTGAGATCTTGTATGGATCCCCAGACCAAGTAAGATTGACAGTCATCTTGTGTATCTTCCATTTTACAATAATTGTGCCAAGAGTTGTTGCCTTCTTACCAAGCTGCTATTGTTCTGTAGTTAATTCCAACCTTGTGCAGGTCCAAATTTTTGTTCCTGGTGTTCTTCGACAGCACTTTGGTCTTGGCCATGGTACAGAGATTGGAGTGTGATTTTGTGTGTGGACAAATGTCTTTTATACAGGTAAGAAGTTCAAACAGATGAAATTAATTCAGATAAGAGTGCAGAGTAGAAGGGCTTCTTAAAGAAAAATTAACAGGTCGGTGAGAGACATTTCCTGCTGGTTAGTAGGTGATCAAATACTTATTTCATGCAATAAATTGCAAATTAATTATTTAAAAATCATACAATGTAATTTCTGAATTTTTTTTATTCTGTCTGCTACTGTTGATGTGTACCTATGATGAAAAAAAATCAGAGCTCTCCATTCTTTATAGGAGGGAAAACATGCAATATCAGCAGTGTATTAAACACTTATTTTCACCAGTGTACCTGCCGGAGTATTGATTGTATGCCTGCCAGAGTATTGGAAGGGTACCTGCTAGAGTATTTGACCTATACCTGCCAAAGCATTTACCTGATATATGTACTATATTGTTCTGACGTATTTACCATTCTGCCTGGTGTTTTGTGTTATAGTCCTGTTGGGGTTTAAGGAGCTAATAAACCTTATCTTGGTGGACTAAAAACAATGCTGGTGAGAAGCTGCCCAATACCTAATGCCTACCTGAGCCAACCCTCATACTATATATTGCAATATTGTAGTACTATAGTATATATCACAAGTGATTAATTGGTTAAAAGTTCAAGTCTCTCAACTGTAAACACCATAATTAAAATAAAAATGAACATTTTCATTAAAAGGAATAAAAAAACCCTCAAATTAGTATCAATAAAAAAGGTTGTCTCAAAAGGGGGGGGACCTTCATTCAGCTCCATCAAGTTAAAGATTAAAAGGATTTTGGGAAATGTGAACACAAAACAAGTTTTCTTTCACAAAATTCAGATTTTATCACTTAAATAGAAAAAAATATGCAAGTTTGGTACAATCATAATTGCCCTAACCTGCACAGTATATCTTAGGTCATTTTAGCACAAAATAATTGCTGTTGAAAGCAAACCCCAAAACAAAAGCAGATTTGTAGTGCTTTCACCATTTCATCCCAGATTTTTTTTTTTTTCATTTTTCAGTATTTTGCAAGCCAAAATAAATGGCACCATTCAAAACAACAATTTATTCTGTAAAAAAACAAGTGTTTATATGTCAATTTCATTGGAAAAGTTTGTAAAGTCTTCTTTTTCTTTTTAGTACCCTTTCTCCAGGTGTTAATGGTACAGCTTTTGCTTTTTTATTGTCATCTCTATCTTGTTTTTCCCTACTTTGGTCTAAATTCCTTTCAACACATTCTTGAACCTTCTTGTATTGAGCTTGACGAGCGGTATTCCAATCACTTTGTGGATGGTCTTCAGGGTTTAGGACTCCCATATCTAAGGCTATGTGTCCACGGTAGAATGTACCTGCGGATTTTTCTGCCTGAAAATCCGCGACTTTCGCGGCAAATCCGCACCCGCGGATTTGCCGCGGATTTACCGCAGATTTGCCGCGGATTTTTTTTTTTTTCCCCATTCAAAACCAAAAATCCGCACCAAATCTGCACCAAACAATTGACATGCTGCAGATTTTTCCGGATCAAAATCCGCGGCAAATCCGCAGCGGAAAAATCCGCAGCATGGACACAGCATTTCCAAAATGCCATTGAAATGGCTTGGAAGTGCCGCTGCTACAGATTTTCGGGAAATCCGCGGCAAATCCGCGGCAAAATCCGCGGTAAATCCGCAGCGTGGGCACATAGCCTAAGTCGATGGGTAATTTTCCTGGTCTTGCTCGCATAAGATAAGCTGGAGTGAAGTTTGTAGACCCTACGGGGATGTTGTTATACATATCCACTAGGTCAGGCAACTTTTCTGGCCATTTGTTCCTATCTTCCAGTGGTAGGGTTTTAGCATGTCAACGATGATCTGATTCATTTTCTCACACATTCCATTTCCTTGAGGGTGATAGAATTTAGTACGAATCTTTTTACAACCATACATATTACAGAACTCTTGAAAAACCTCTACTTCAAACGCTGGTCTGCAATTACTTGCTCTGGATAACCATGAGGTCTGCAAAAGTAGGCCTGAAATGCTTTTGCTGCTGTTTGTGCTGTTAAGTCCTTGGCTGGGAATCTTGAATAGTGATCCACAATGGTAAGGGCATAGGTATAACCTTTGGTACTCGGTGTTAACTTCACATGGTCTAAGGCAACTAGTTCTAGAGGTTGTTTGGTAACAATAGGCTGCAGTGGTGCTCTTTGACTATCTCTGTCTTTTCTTCTCAAACCACATGGACCACAATTTCTACACCAACTTTCGATAGAAGATCTCATTCCAACCCAGTAGAATCTTTCATGGAGTAACATCTCAAGTTTCTTCCAACCGAACTGTCCAGCGTCGTTGTGGTACGCTTCTAACACTATTGGGACTTCTCTTTTTGGCATTATCATTTGCCACCTCATCTCGTGAGTTTTTGAATTGATGAATTGTCTATAGAGTGTTCCCCAGTGGATAAACAACTTATTTCTGTTCTTACACAGATGTAGGGCTTCTTGTGGAGCCTCTGGTGCAAGACGAGAATCGGTTTGACTTACCAGTCTCTTGATTAAGGTGACAGCGGGATCACTGTCCTGTGTCTCTTTCCAACTAAAATGTGATAAGGGGTTCAAGGTTGCCTCTTTTGGTCAAGAACCAGTTTGTTGACATTGACATGTTCTCTTGCGATGGAAGGCAGGTAATTCTATTTCTTCTAGCTCATCTATGTCTTCTCCCTCTTCTTGCAAATGGTGCATTCTTGACAGTGCATCTGCGTTCTTACGTCCAGCTCTGTATTTGATGGTAAAGTCATAGTTGGATAACCGAGCTGCCCAGCGTTGTTCTAATGCACCCAACTTTGCTGTATCTAGATGGGTAAGAGGATTGTTGGCAGTGAAAACCGTGAACTTAGTGGCTGCTAGATAGTGTTTGAACCTCGCAGTGATAGCAAAGACCATGGCCAGGAACTCCAACTTGAAAGAGCTGTAATTTTCTGGATTTCTCTCAGTAGGCCGAAGCTTCCTGCTAGCATAGGAAATTACTTGCTCTCTTCCATTTAGGACCTGTGACAACACTGCTCCTAGTCCCACGTTGCTGGCATTCGTGTACAGCACAAAGGGTAAGTTCAGGAGCCACAATAACCACATATTGCTACCCATTAGACAGCATCCCATGCATATATAAAACCAAATACATCCGGTGCATCATAAAGATTTTTTACATATGGAAACTCCCAACAATATAAAAACTCAGAGAAAGCGGAGTAATGATCCAAAATTATGTTTAAAAAGTTATAATTTTATTCAATACAAAATTCATAAAAATAACACACAGTAAAAGGGGAGATGAGGTGCAAGGAACAGCAAAAATACCACAATAGGAGTAATTGGTGAGCATAAGGAGTTCCAAATGGCATATAGTGCAAAAAAGTACATCCCACATCAGATACAATTGATATTTGCATAATAGTGCTGATATCTGGGTCAGCCTAGTCATTAAACACACTGCAGTAACACCAGTAAGTATGGGAATCCTCCTCCCACCATGTAGCATAAGCTAGCGTCAATGACACAACAGCACATGTGACATTAAAATATGTGTTTATAATACGGTGGTAGAGACAGGAATCCCAGTTGCTGCATGGAAAAGTGCTGCCAGTGTGCAGTAAATTGCAGGCACCCAAGACTCCACACATATAATGGGATTGGGTAAATCGACTATACATCAAAGCTGCACTACAGCCACCAGATTACAAAGTTACATGAAGTTATAAATGCTCCCCCATAATGTAAGAATTGCGGTAATGCTGTCCAGGGGGCCGCGACGCTGCATTTCGCGAAGGGCTTCCTCAGAATCATATTATGCCATGTACAACAACAGACATAGTACAAGTCACAAACCTGACCACTATAAGTGCCGATGCGCCCGCAACCACCACACCTCCTGAGGTTGTTGTACATGGCATAATATGATTCTGGTCAGATCGGCCCATAACTTATTCTGAATGCATTGTTTGGATCAATCCACCTGAGCATATGGATGTGGTTAGAAATTATTCTGGCTACTCTGCAGAGGAGCCCTCCTCTGGATGTTTACGTTTGGAACAGGGCTCTCTTACTTTGTATGAGACTTTATCTTCACGGTATATTCCATATAGCTCAGGTAGGATCGAAATACAGACTCCGCTATACTAGAGGGCTGACCGTCTGAACCATATCATGATGGGGGGTCCATTACATATGGTTAATTATAGCTAAAGAGTCATTTGATGTGGGGAGGCAATATTTTGGGTGTTCCTAATTGGAACATGTTACTGTATTATGGATAAAATAACTTATAACCTTTTCCCTGCAACCCAGATGGGTCAAATTATTCTTACCCCTATATGAAAAAATGGATCCTTCTTTGGCTCATACTGTGGTGATGGGTTCATCACCAAGGATAAATTATAGCTCATGATATGGGTAATGGTTCTGGTTAAATGCCATTTTTTGGTTATAAATCTACTTAACCTGTACCGGTAGCGCTGGTGTGCCTGCACCTACCCCTCCCCCTGTTAGGAGGGATGCACTTGTGATTTTTCATTGCCCTACTTGTTCCGGAGAGAATATTGTCATTATTTGTTTTATGATTAAATATTTAATAAAAAAAGATTTTATTGATGTTATGGCATCTGAGTAATTTACTTTAGGGGTTACTAGTGGTTCTACAAAGTGTAAGTTGTAGTCTGGGTAAGCTAGAATTTCTTCCCCCGTCAGAGCCCACTTTCTGAAAGAACTTTCTTCTTTTTCACCCCATTCAAATGGAGGACCAGACTTCTTGCCTTTCTTGGGTTGACCAACCAGGAGGTCTTGCAAGGGGGCAGCCATCTTGGTGTAAACTTTGATGAATCTTCGGTAGTATCCTACCAGGCCCAGGAACTGACGTACCTCTTTGATAGTAGTTGGTCTTGGCCAGGTCTTGATGACTGTTATCTTGTCTGGATCTGGTGCGACTCTCTCAGCACTGACTACGTGTCCCAGATACTGAACCTTGGGTTTAAGGAGATGGCACTTGGTTGGTTTCAGCTTCATGCCGTACTTGGATAGTGCTTCAAACACTGCTGCCAGATGTTCCAGATGGTCTTCATAGGACTTGGAGAACACAATGACGTCATCTAAATAGAGTGGTACAGTCTCAAAGTTCAGGTGCCCCAGACAACAGTCCATCAGGCGCTGAAAGGTTCCAGGTGCGTTACAGAGTCCAAACAGCATACTGTTGAACTTGCACAGGCCCATTGGGGTGGCAAACGCAGTCTTCTCCCAGTCTTCCTCTGCTACAGAGACCTGCCAATACCCACTAGTAAGGTCTAAGGTGAAAAAGTAGTTAGCAGTCTTGAGTGCAGCTAGAGACTCTTCTATGCGGGGTAAAGGGTAAGCATCCTTATGTGTGATGCGATTAATCTGCCTGTAATCTCCACACATCCGCATGGTGCCATCTTTTTTTCTGACTAAGACTAGTGGAGCTGCCCAAGGGCTACAACTATCTCAGATAACCCCAGCCTCCTTCATGTCATGTAGCATTTCTTTGGCCCTCTGATAGTGTTTTAGTGGTACAGGTCTGTATCGCTCTCTGATGGGAGGATGGTTCCCAGTAGGGATATGGTGTTGTACCCCTTTAATTCTCTCGAAATCCAATGGATGCTTACTGAAGACTGGTTCATATTCCTGCACAACCCGGTATACTCCTTGCTTCTGGTAAGAAGGCGTGGAGTCGGTACCAACATGGATTTCCTGGCACCAGTTTGCTAATTGCTCATCTGCCAGGGTTGTTGGGGCAAGTGGTTCTGCTGCTTGAATGGCACTTTCAGTAACGGTAAACAATTTACCACTGGTAGCTGTTACGTTCAGTCCAGGAGTAGACCCACTGGACCATGCACCGGACTCCCCCAGGGAGGCTACCAGGAGCGAACCCCTATACAGGGACTGTCTGGCGACCACCCCAGAGGGCCTAGATGCACAGTAGCCAGAATACAGGTGGGATACCGGGAGCATCCTCGGCAAGTCCGGAGGGAATACTGAGGCCAGTCCCGTGATGTCTTCGGACCGGAGGGAATCGGAACGGATGACCGGAGCCGGGTGAAGACAGCAGGCAGAGTCCAGAACCAGTGACGAGTGCAGGCTGGAGACTTCAGATGTAATCCGGAGCCGGTAGCGGAGTGAAGCAGAGGGACGATGGAGAGGTCCACTGTCAATGGACACCGGGGAATCTCCAGGGAGCCGGGACAGTTGTAGCACACACCGGGAGTCAGGATCTGAGGACAGAAGCTGGATTAGTCCAGGAACAGGACACAAAGGGCTTGAACACAATCACAAGATACTAAGCTGTGAGAACTTGTTTAACAAGCACCGCCCATATGTAACAGGAAGTCTTTTATACCCTGCACCTGCAATCAGCCATCTCCTGTTCCAGGGATGCTGGCCTTTAAGAAAAGGTGAATGAGCGTGCCCGCGCCCTAATGCGCATACGCGATGCACGGGAGCCAGAGGCAAGCACAGGAGGCCGGGGACAGGACGCAAAGGAGCCGGAGGCAGAGTCCCGAGTCGCAGCAAGCCAGGGGGACCGCCAAGCAGGGAGCATGGGGGACACAAGGGAGCAGGAGCGGGAGTCGTGGCCGCTGTCGGTGAGCATGGGAACCAGATCAGTGGGTACGAAGCGGTGCTGGGACACCGGGAGCATGACAGTAGCGTACCTGGGCAATTTGGCTTCCTCTTCCCCACAATTTAATATACGTAGAGGAACTCTCCCTTTGTGTACATTGACTACCCCCCTGGCTGTCAGGATTGTGGACCAGTCCTCTGAGTACACGGGCTCTACCACTGCCTGGTAATCTCGCCCTCTAGGACCTATGGATGCTCTATACCACACCATCATTTCACTTCTTGGAGGTAACACAATGGGGTTAGAATCCATTACCCGCACACTACCAAGTTCTCCACCAGACTGGTTTACCTGTTTTAGCAAGAGGGCTTTAATCTCCTTCTGCAGGACCCTCTGCTGCTTGGCATCAGCAGTCTTGGCGATCTGTTGGAGCAAGAACAATACTTCTCCCAAACAATTTTTGATGACATTGGTACCTAGGATCATATGGGGATTTCTATCATTTGCATCAGTTTTGACAACAATCAATCCCTGACCCCTAAGCTCCATCCTCCCCACCTTTATGGTTACTTCTTTAAATCCTATCTGCTCTACCGATTGCCCGTTTACAGCATATACCCTGAGGCTTGGATCAGGTCAGGTGAGTTCTTCATCACACCAGAATTGGCAGTACAGCACATAGGGAATGGTGGTTATCTGTGAACCGGTGTCCAACAGTGCAGAAGTGGGGATCCCGTCCAAGGTAATGGACAGAATCAGATGTCCTCCCACATACCGGTCCCGCCATTCCATTGGGCCTTGTTGACTTGGGGATTGGCCCTAGGCCCCAGGGGTTGCGGATTTAAAAGACACTTTCTTGCAAGATGGCCTGTTTTACTCTTGCACTTCCATTTTAGTCCCCCTTGGTTAATTTCACCAACCTTCTCTATGGGGATCTCGAGCGGCTCGGGAGCTCCTGAAGTTAGGCTACTGAACGGTGTTCGGCTTTTCTGCAGACTCCCTGTGGGGGGCAGAGCCAAGTTTTTCTGTGCGCCTTTTCAAACTTCGCACTCTTTTACAGCCAGAGTGATGGCTCAGTCGTTTTTACTGAGGCAAAATGGCGGCAAAAGTCTATATACAGTTTTACATGAGTTAAGGCACACTGCACCCAGGGTTGCTGGGCCTAGTTTGCATCCTATTCGTGATGCCAATTTGTAGAGAGCAGCTATGCATCAGGCCCTTGGGATACTCGGTTCCAGGTGGTGGATAATGGGGATCATCGTCACAGATGGCTGTGCCCGGTTCCGTGACCTGGGGGGCGCTCAGTAACAGGGTTATTTTGTATGTCACTTGTGACGCCACTAGCGGGTTGCGTTAATAAGATGTCCCGCCGCTGCTTTGGTTTTGAGGACAGATGGTATAGCAGCAAGTGTATTCGCACCCTCCACCAGTAGGAGCTTAAGTCCCACGTAGGTGTGCTGCGCCTTGTTGTGCGCCAGTAATAGACATGACACAGTTCTTGCAGATTAACCGGTATTTACTCACTGGATGTTGCAAGTGTAGTTTGGTACGGCTGGTCAACCTACTTTCCTTTGTCCCAGTGCTGACTTGAGACCCAGTTGAGCCCTCCATGTACATAAAGAGCTGATGGTCCCCTTGCCTGAAGCTGTCGGTGACCTGCGGCGCGCCGCTCCTTTTCTTTCCGGGCCCAGTATGACAGGCCTTGCGGTCCTTTGTGGGGTAGGCTACTTCTCGATGCCCTCTCCCAGGTCCTATATATGAGGCTGTGTCCCTGAGCCTATGGGTGGTGTGGTACCCTGGAAGTCACCACACATGGCTGGATCAGCAGACTGCCTGGAGCTGTCATCTACTCTGGGGTCCAGTACCCCATCATGCATAGTACCTGGGATCTGTCTACCCTCAGGCTACTACCTCCTAGCCGCCTTTTGAGGTATCCTCACAATCCTTACACCCCTCTCACTAAATGACACCTTTCAACTGTCACTCCTTCAACTGTTGTTTTTCCTCTCTGCCAACTCTGCCTAGCTACACCTGTTGCTTCCCACAAGCCACATCCCTTCCCCAGGCTTACAGCTAAGGGATTGGTTCTCACATCTGACCACTGCTAACCCTCTACATGCTTCGCCCAGTTCTCAGGGAATATGCCCCTGCCTGTGTGTGAGGTGTGGGTTGTCAGCAGAGGGTGTTCCAGAAAGCCTTAGGGTCCTGCAAACCACTGGGGTAGCAAATCCCAGGGTGCTGCACTATGTACCGGCAATAATTCCCAAAAAGGATCACTAGATGGCGCTCAAGTAAAAAGAATACCAATTAGGTGTATATACAGACCTATATCAGAATAATTCTGTAACCGTAATAAAGACCACCGCCATCATAAGACCCAAAGAGGCATAGTGTGGATCAGAGCATAGTAAACAAATTTAGTTGGACCAATGCTGTTATGTGCCACAATCCTCTCACCCCAACGTACGTTTCACCATGCCCTGCTGCTACGGGGGCAACATTATCTAATAGGCCTAGTCTACATTGAGCGTAGACTGCCATTATCATTGGTTTTAAGGTGCCAAACTCCATAGTTAGGTAATGCTCTCTCCTAGAGTCTTTCTTAGGAACAAATCTAGGCATCATACACATATTTTTTTGTTTTTATTTACCTCTTCTGTCCTTAAATAAGCCTCAACCCTGATCAATGATATGCTTACATGTACAACATTTAACTAGCTGATTGATTTGTTCACATAGTTGCATTTTTGTTGATATTTCTTGCATATTTAATACATCTAAGTTTTATGAAATATTTTTTTCACTAGTCAGTCCCAGAATTAAAAATTGCAAATAAACCTCTGTATTGACCAGTACATTTAGTACCTGTACATTGTGCCTAGCTCATGATTCTGGAGACACTCACCCTGTAAATTAAGCAGGCTTTCCTCACCACAAAAATGCCAGTTGAGGACATTAACTGTGGTTTAGGCGCATTGTGTTGCTCAGAAGGGACCAAGGGAGCCATTTGGATTTGTGAGTACAGATTTTGCTGGATTTCGTTTTTGGGTTGGACAAGGAGCCATAGCACTTTTCCAAAAACTTTGTTCTACCAGTAAAGCCATGTGCACACACTGTGTTTTTGATGCATTTTTTAATGTATTTTTGGGTGCAGATTTGTCACAAATATGCATGCCAATCTTTATGCTAGCAATGCAAATGAGAATTCTGAAGTGTTGTGCACGTGCATTGACTTCATTATGAAAAATGCATGGCAAAAAAAGCATGAACAACTCAACTTGTTTATCTGTTTTTCTGCTAGAAAATGTCTGCACCAAATATGGAGTGTGCACACAGCTTTATGTGGAAGCCACCTATATTTTTGATACGGTATGACAAACCTGAGTGGGGATTTTTTGTGTGGGTTAAGTTGAATGCTATTGGTGGCAACTTTGTGTGCAGAACATTTTGGACCAGTTCACATTTATCCTGTGCTCTATACTGAGCACCTACATTAGGGTTTCTATCTGAATTTCCAAAATATGTGATTTAGGTGAAACCCATGACAGACCCTTTCATGAATGAAGCAGTAGAGCTGTATTGTGACTTGTTTTTTGCAATACTTTGTACCCTTTTTTGTTCTTTATTTTTAGATTTTTTTTTTATACTTTAAAATTTTTATCACTTTTTTCACGCTTTCACTTGGTTCCTATATAGGACTTTTATTACTCTGATTGTTCGTATGATGTATTGCAATATATAAATTGTAATACATTAAAATTATCAGTATAAGACCAGGCCACTATAGCCAGGTAACCCAAAGATCATGATTTGACCTCAGATTACCATGGCAATGATTGGGTCACCATGGTCACATCACGAGGGTCCTGATTGTGTAATATACGGAGAACATTCCCTCTCCCAGCATCTCAAATGCTGCAATCGCTATTATTTGAAGCATTTATGGGTTAAACAGCCACTGATGGCACGGGCACTATCCCTGGATCTGACAGCCTGAGCTCAACTATAATTTTCACTAAGCTTCTGGTGGCGATTGTGCGGGCACAATTCCTGTGCCTGCGCCACTATTGCTATTACGTATGTTTGCATCATGGGTTGTGAACCCCTATCAAACCATGATGTAAACTTACATCAAAAGTCATGAAGAGGTTAACGGGTTAGGCAGCATTTATTATCATATACTGTAGAGTGGTTTATATATCACAATAATGTATTACTACTTCTTTCCTTTTTTCTTTTCATATTTCTCTTACCTATCACTTTAAATGTTTTTAGTTTTTGTTCCTCCTTTTACAAATTGAAGATGATGCAGGGTAGGGATGAGTGAACCAAAACTGCAAAATTCAATGTGATTACCAAGCACCTTGTGTTTTTGATGCTGAACACCAAACACAAACTTTTGACTGGGTATCTGGTTCCTGTTTGGGTTTGTCATTCGAATAAATCTTGTTGAAAAGTTGCAGAGCAGTCAATTAGCAAGCTTTTAGGCTGTGTGCACTTCCAGAGCCATCATAGTCATGGCAAGTATTGGCATGACTTTGATTGGCTAAGAAAATCACAGTAAATTAAAAAAACAGCACGGTTATATCCCTGCTTCCAGGTCTGCTCATTACATCTCATACATATTCACTGTATCTCCCACCCACTGTATGTGATGGCATCAGTGATTGGCTGCAGTCAAACTTCCAGTGTGCCTGCGTTCTTGATTGGTAACCTTCACAGAGGCTGTCTGTCTGCCTGAGTGAAGTGTAAAAATAAGTTAATAAATAAATAAATGACGTAGGGGGGGCCCGTATATAAATACGAATAGCAGATAAAAGAGATGGCTACAGGCTGTAGCTGTAGCTCCCAACTGTGTGCGATAGTTGGGCTGTGTATCAAAATAAGAGGAACCACATGCAGATTTTTTTTAATCATTTAGATAAATGATTAAAAAAACGCCTTGTGATCCCCTCCAATTTTGATACTTAGCGATGATAAAGCTGACAGCTGGGGGCTAATATTCTCAGGCTGGGGAGGCCCATGATTATTGGACTCTCTCTAGTCTAGAAATAACAGCCTGCAGCCACCCAGAATTGTCACAGCTGTCATTAACCCCTTATGTTTGCCTGATGTCTACCACATCAGGGCAACTATGATGAGCTGGGTAAAATGCCATAATTGTTGCATCTTATGGCTCTACCAATTTTGGGCAGCTGAGGGCTGGTATTTTTATGATAAGGGAAATAACCATGGCTCCTCCCATCCTGATAATATGATAATACCAGCCCCAACCTGTCTGCTTTTCCGTTACTGGATATAATAAATTGGAGAGGACCTATGTCTTTTTCCCCTCTATTTTGATATCCAGCCATGGTAAATTTCACACGTGGAGGTTGCAGCCAACAGCTGTTGTTTTTCCTATGCTGGCTAGCAAAATATGGAGGGAGCCTACATATTTTTTTTATTATTATAATTTTTCTTTTTACACTACTATACAGAAAACTGACTGCAACCAATTACAGATGCGAACACAGAGTAGGGGTCTGAATAGAAGTCTGCAACTAATCCCTGACACTGGCACAGAGGGTAGAAAGGGGAAGCAGTGAATATTGATGAATCTTAATTAGTGGGCCAGGAAAGGAGTCTGACTGCAGTGTTATCCTCTAGGAAACACAGTATGTATAACTATCCAGCTCTTACTACCATTTAACTTTCATTTGCAGCCCCCTTGCACTTACTACGGCCATTTCACAGCCCAACACTTCTTATCCCCATTGCCTTGTATGGAATTTGTGGCTTGGGGTCAAGCGAACCTGATTTTTATTTTTTTTCCTGTGCTGGTTCGTTGAACCCGAATATCCACGTGTTCGCTCATCACTAATGGGGGTGTCTGGTCTTAAAACCATTCTTCAAGTTGTTTAATGATTACCAAATTGCACAACATAATAGCAAGTACCTTTTAACAAAAGTTATTTTTTCCTCTCTACTTGCATAAAAAATAAATATATTCATTTTAAATATGTAAAACAGTATTGTGATTTCTCCATCTAAAATCAAAAATGACATACGAATTTCAAAAAGCGTTTTGAAATTATAAGTGAAATATTCTAATTATAATATTGAATATTCTACTGGAATAGTACATTCTTTCAATTCCTACTTAATTAGGTCCAATGAGAATTAAAAAATTTTCATAAGAGGTCTCATTGTATTTTGTAAGCTTAGAAAGTGTTTTCTTCTCTCTACATGACATGAAACTAATAAAATATATTTTGTATGAAATTTCATGATATAAAAAGTAAATTAATGGTTCAACAAAAATAGTGTCTTGCCTATTATTGTGTGTGCCAAAAAAGAAGTTTACATCGCATACAACAGTGGCTATGATGAATTTATAATTACAACTAAAGAAAGACTTATTGGTTTTCATTATGTCAAATAGTCATGAGAGTGGCCAATTGTATTGCAAGTTATTGCAAGCAGAATATCCATTTTTACCTCCTTTGTTATGTTGCAGAAATATGCATCATTTGTAGATGTCACGTATGCCAGCTATTTTGTACAAGTAACCCACTTTGATAGCTATAATCAGTAATAATGCAAATTCTAACTACTTAACCCATATAAGAAGTGATTAAATTGCGATCAGAAAATCACATGTACCCAAAGCTTCCACCTATTGGAAATACAAGTTATTCTTCAAAAAACATGCCTAGAATTATGAAAAAGTAATAATATTATAGGTCTTTAATGCAACAACACTAAAACAAATTATTTACTAAAATTATGCATTTTTTTGTACAGAAATCAAAAAGTGTTAAAAAAAAGTAAACTTTATTTGTAATCAAAGCAGCATCATAACCAACTAAAGATGGTTTATGGCCGTTTCTTAGGTAAAGATGATACAATCTTTTGACATTCAAATTCGCTAGCATTGCTGAGATATCAATAAATGTTTGATTCTTAACCCCTTCAGCCCCCGGGCATTTTGCATTTTTCTGTTTTGTTTTTTTTTCCCTCTCTTTCTTCCGAGAGCCGTAACTTTTTTATTTTTCCGTCAATCTTGCTATATAAGGGCTTTTTTTTGCGGGATGAGTTGTAGTTTTAAAAAGATTCATAAGTTTTACCATATAGTGTACTGGAAAACAGCAAAAAAATTCCAAGTGTGGAAAAATTGCAAAAAAAGTGTGATCGCACAATAGTTTTTGGGATATTTCATTCACCGTGCTCACTATATGGTAAAACTGATGTATCTATTTGATGCCTCAGGTTGGTGTGAGTTTGTAGACACCAAACATTTATAGGTTTACTTATATCTAGGGGGTTAAAAAAAATTCAGAAGCTTGTCCAATAAAAGTGGCGCACGTTTTGCGCCATTTTCCGATACCCATAGCATTTTCATTGTTTGGGATCTATGGCTCAGTGATAACTTATTTTTTGCATCTCGAGATGATGTTTCTAATGGTACCATTTTTGTGCAGATGCTACCTTTTGATTGCCTGTTATTGCGTTTTGCACAAACTTGTGCGACCAAAAAACGTAATTTTGCCATTTGGATTTCTTTTGCCACTATGCTGTTTACTAATCAGATTAATTGATTTTATACTTATAATAGATAGATCGGGCATTTCTGAACGCGGTGATACCAAATATGTGCATATTTTTTTTTTTTTTTAACCCTTTAATGTTCAATGGTGTGAAAGGGGGGTTTTAGGTTTCTTTATTTTTTTTAATTTTTTAAAACTTTTATTAACTTTTTTTTATTTTACTAGCCCCCTAGAGGGCTATAGCGATCAGCAATCTGATCGCTCTGCCATATCTCCAGATCTCAGCTACAGAGCTAGGATCTGCAGATATGGTGCTTTACTTTCAATGCCGGCTGTATTCTGGCATTGAGAGTAAATGACTCATGCCAGCTACAGGCATCATCACATGACCCTGTGCTACCATGGCACCCACTGAAAGTCATGTGATCATGTCACGTGACTTCCAATGGGGGCAGAGTAAGTCAGAATAATGGCGGCGTGCATATACATCTCGCTGCCAGATTTTGGCAGCGAGATGTAAGGGGTTAATATTTGCGGGTGGAAGCGATTCCACCCGCGACTAGCAGGCACACATGTCAGCTGTTAAAAACAGCTCATATGTGCGCGGATCGCCGCCGCCTGCCCACGTCAAGGGCGGGGATTAAATGCACACGATCTATGACATACCCAGTACGTCATGGGTCGGTAAGGGGTTAATACTGGAAACCTGTAGTTGCTCAGAAAATACAGTGAGTGAGAGGAGAAAGAATGGACACCACTGACCATAAGAGCTTATACACTACAGAAGAGAAAGATTTAAGGGCGCTTTACACGCTGCGATATCGCTAGCGATGTCACTAAATCGCACCCGCCCCCGTCGTTTGTGCGTCATGGGCAAATCATTGCCCGTGGCGAACAATATCGCTAGGACGCATCACACATACTTACCTTCTTAGCGACGTCGCTGTGGGCAGCAAACAACCTCTTTTCTAAGGGGGAGGTTTGTGCGCCGTCACGGTGACGTCACACAGTCGCCCACCAATAGAAGTGGAGGGGCGGAGACCAGCCGCATTAATGACACGCCCACCTCGTTGCCAGAGGATGCAAGTACGGTGTTGTTCGTCATTCCCAGGGTGTCACACGTTGCGATGCGTGCTGCCTCAGAAACGACGAACAACCTGCATCCAGCACCAGCAATGATATTTTGGAAATGAATGACGTGTCAACGATCAACGATTAGGTGAGTATTTTTGATCGTTAGCGGACGCTTGTAGGTGTTACACTCAATGACGTCACTAATGAGGCCGGATGTGCGTCACAAATTCCGTGACCCCAATGATATCTCGTTAGCGATGTCATTGCGTGTAAAGCGGCCTTTACCCAGTGACTCTAGAGACAGAAAATGATTCTACTCTACAAACTATTCTCCATTGGGAATCGGTGATCTGAGACAGTCCAGCTACTAGAAATCTTGTACAGGGTATTATAATCTGTAGGATGTCACAGCTGCTGGGCATTGTGGGGGAACCCACGTGGTAATGCAAAAAATACATTAGCCTTCTCTCTGAAGCTTCAGCAGTTGTGCAGATGGTTCTTAAGTATTTTTGTTTGAGAACCACAAATTGAATCTCAAAATATTTAAATTTGACCCAAACTTAAACCTTTGTGAGTGTGGAGAAAGCCCCTGGCTTGGTTTTTAATAATCCGTGGTATTGAGGGGATTGATAGACCATTGCAGCTTAGCTTCTTAACATACAGAATGGAAAGATGGCTGATGTATTAAATTTTTTTTACTATGTACCTGGGTAAAAAAATTCATGAAAGGAAATCTGTGCATGAGATTAACCCTTCTAAGTTGTTTATATGAGCATTCAGGACATTGGAAGCTGAATTAAATTTTATTTTAATGTATCTGATCTGTTGTCTTATTCCGGAGAAATCCATGTTGTTCTTCAATCGAAATAAACAGTTAGAGGTCGGATACTGCACTGTATGAGAATCTACCTCTGGAGCTCATTTAAAATAAAAGGAGATGTTACTAGTGGGGAACGTGATGGCTGCTCTCTTCTCTACTGATCTCACTCGAGAGCTGTGTTTGATTATAACTGACATATGTGCAGGTGTCCACTCAGTGCTTCAGCTTCCACCTCACAGGCAGGTAATATTGTTGCAATACAACAGAGATGCGAGAGCTGCAAAACATGTGGCCATAAGAAGACAAAGTTCAGGTCTACTGTTGTCATGCAACGGGTGTGGGGAGCATGTTCAGACCAACCAAGGTCTGACGCTCAGCGAAAAATACCTAACAGTCAAGGGGGAAACACTGAGGACACGATAACAATGGTGGGCCCTGGCACAAGTGAAAGGGAAGATGGTCACCTCCTAACGTCATCTGAGCTGACCCTGCTCTCATGACCAGTTCCAGTTTCCGCAACTGTCGTCAAGCAGCACCCTGTGACCCTAAGAAACCCTATAGAGATCCTGAATAGTGAAAGGTGGATGAGGTTCACTAGTCCCACCACGGTACTAAAGAGACAAAAAGGTAGAGAGACAAACAGGAAATGAAGAATCAAAAGAGGAGAGGATACAACTTAAAGACTATCCGCAGAAGCTTCCTTCCTCCAAGACGGCTTTCCCACAAATAATTTGTATAGTCAGCCAAGCTTGCTTTAATACCTGGCTATTTAAGTACAAGGGTGTGTGTCTACAAAACAGGTGCTGCTGACCTCAACTGCAGCGGAGCTGCAAACAGAAAAACTGCCATTAACTACTGCCAAAGGAAATGAAATGACATTTAAATGCAGAGCCCTAGAGATAAGGGGCTCCACACCGCAAGCTGCCACTAGTCTTCAAAAACAGGGGTACAATCTTGACAACTGTTCAGTGTTAGGCTATGTGTCCACGCTGTGGAAAATGCGCGGATTTTGCCGCGGATTTCCCGAAAATCTGCAGCTCAGGCACTTCCCAGCCATTTCTATGGCATTTTGGAAATGCTGTGCCCATGCTGCGGATTTTTCCGCAGCGGATTTCGTGCGGATTTTGATTCGGAAAAATCTGCAACATGTCAATTATTGTTGCGGATTTTCATCCGGATTTTGGCTTTAAAATTGGGGAAAAAAAAAAATCCGCACCAAAATCTCCATCAAATCCGCGGCAATTCCGCGGTAAATCCGCGGCAAAACCGCACCTTTGAAAAGGTGCGGATTTTGCGGGAAAGCCGTGGATTTTGATGCAGAAAAATCCGCAGCTATATTCTCCCGTGGACACATAGCCTTAGACTCACACTGGTAAAACCTACTTTATTAGAAATAAGCTCTGGAGTAGTGATGAGCGAAACCGTGGATGTTCGAGTTCGTCGGACCAGCACAAACTAAAAAAAAATCGGTTTTAGCAGCCAAACTTGACCTGAAACTTGACCCTGGATGCAAAACCCCATATAAGGATTCAAGCTTATTTGTTATAAAATTGTGTTAGGAAGGCCCCTTTCACACGTCAGTGATTCTGGTATGTTTGTGCTTTTTTTTTTAAACGTACCAGAATCACTGACATACGCAGACCCATTATAATGAATGGGTCTGCTCACATGTCAGTGATTTTTCACTGCATGTGTCTCCGTGCGGCGTACCCGCGTGTGCGTGATTGCCGCACGGAGACATGTCCATTTTTTTCTGGCATCACTGATGTCCCACGGACCACGCAGTGGTGTGGTCCGTGAAACACGTGCCAGAAAAAAACGTGCATTTAAAATAATAAACATTTTTACTCACCCGGCTTCAGCCGCGCTCTCTGCAGCCCATGCAGCCTGCTGCTTCTAAGCCGGCTGATTACTGTTGCGCATATTAATGATGCATGACACAGCCGACCCGGAAGCAGCTGCTGCAGGGGTCAGCGCCGGCCGGATGCTGAACCGCGGGAGCGATCAGCACCATGGAGAGCGGGAGCGGGCACAGGTGAGTTGATTTCTAAGTGCAATCACGGGCCACGGAGAACGGAGCCCGGATTGCACTTAGACAACCCATGTGTGCTGTGATTCACGGCACACGCAGGGACATGTGCGTGTTTTACATGCCAGTGAAAAACGTCTGTGTTTTTCACTGACGTGTGAAACGGGCCTAAGGCTATGTGCGCACGTTGCGTCGGAGTACCTGCAGTTTATTCTGCACGTTTTCCTTCCCTTGGTTTTTGACCAAATGGCTTTTGACCATTTTTTAGCGCTAAAAACGTATGCGTTTTTACCGCGTTTTTAGTGCGTTTTTAGCGCTTTATACCTGCGTTTTCACCTGCGTTTCTGCAGATGGGTTTTGTAGATCAAGACACTGAGAAATACAGTTGAAATAGTCAAAAAGAATGAAAAAAGAGAAAAAAGTATAAAATTAACTTTTAATAAAACTATATGGGAAATTATCAATTTTAATGAAAAAATATTGGTTATGCACATTTTAACAGAAAAATAGGTGAAGTTTATTATTTTTTAACATTTAAATTTTCGGTTATTGTGTGTGTGTAAAGGAACATTAGAACCCATTAATTTGTGGCCAGAAATGCATGCGTTTTTGGAGCCAAAAATGCAGTGGAAAAGCAGGTAAAAAGCATGAAAAACGCAGGAATTGTGCTTTTGGTTGCATTTTGCCATTTCTCATTGACTCCAATGTTAAGGAAACGCTGCAGAAATGGCAAAAACAACTGACATGCTGCTTCTTTTTCAGCATGGTTTTTGACCACAAATATGCAAATTAAACGTTGCAGAAAAAAAAGCAAAGTGCATACAGGATTTCTGCTTTTCCCATAGACTTTGCTGGAAAACAAAAACGCATGCGTTTTAGCGCAAAAACGCTGCTGCTAAAAACGCTGCAGAAACTCGGTAAAAAACGCAACGTGCGAACATAGTCTAAGGGTTAGGAAGCTGCAAAAGAAAGACACTAAAGTATAAAGCAGGAGAGTTATACTTACTAACCTTTTTCACTGCTCTAAGGCCCGTGTCACACGTCAGTGAAAAACACTGACGTTTTTCACTGGCGTGTAAAACACGCACATGTCCCTCCGTGTGCCGTGAATTACGGCACACATGGGTTGTCTAAGTGCAATCCGGGCTCTGTTCTCCGTGGCCCGTGATTGCACTTAGAGATTAACTCACCTGTGCCCGCTCCCGCTCTCCATGGTGCTGATCGCTCCCGCGGTGCAGCATCTGGCCGGCGCTGACCCCTGCAGCAGCTGCTTCCAGGTTGGCTGTGTCGTGCATCATTAATATGCGCGACAGTAATGAGCCGGCTTAGAAGCAGCAGGCTGCACGGGCTGCAGAGAGCGCCGCTGAAGCCGGGTGAGTAAAAATGTTTTTTATTTTAAATGCACGTTATTTTCTGGCACGTGTTTCACGGACCACACCACTGCGTGGTCCGTGGGACATCAGTGATGCCAGAAAAAAAACTAATAGTTTTGACACCTTTTCTGGGCAGTTTTCTAATGCACCTTTTCTGGTGCAAATTTGGTGCAAAAATCTGATGAAGATATTTCTACTCCAAATCTGCATCTCCTGTAAGAAACCCACATATAAACTGCTTTTTTTGCAAGGAGATGTAGATTTGGTGCTGAAATGTATACACCAGATTCCTAAACCAAATCTATATCATCTGGCAAAAAAATGCATCAAAGCTCAATGCTGTTTTGATGTGTTGTTTTTTTTGCCAGGAGATGCAGATTTGGTGTATAAATTCCAGCACCAAAACTGCATCTCCCGGCAGAAAACTGCACAAAAAATACGGTTTTGATGCTGTTTTGGTGTGGGTTTCTGCCAGGAGATGCAAATTTTGTGCAGAAATCTGGTGCAGATATCTCTGTACCAAAATCTGCATCTCTTGGCACAAAACTGCATCTATACACCTTTTTTTGCTAGGTGATGCAGATTTGGTGCTGAAATTTATATACCAAATTCTTGTACCAAATCTCTGCCTTAACAACAGCCGGCATAGTGATAATTTCCACCTGCTGCTGCGGGCTGCAGGCGGGTATCTGCGTACATGTCACCAGATTTGCACAGCTGACATGTGTGCCTGGCAGGTACCAGTGGCATAACTATCCACCTGTACCTGTTAACCCCTTAAATGGTGCTGTCAAGATATGACAGCGTCATATTAACGGTGATGGCGGTAAAAGTTTACTCACAAACCGACCAATACTGGAAATCACATGACGTGATCACATTGATCTGGTAGCATAGTAGCACAGGGTCTACTAGTCCATAGTAGCACAGGGTCATGTGATGACTATGTATCTCAAATGACTAAGGTCCTCTAAGATGCAGCCGAGTACTGCAGCTTACAAGAGTTGATTATTTCTCTCAGTCTGAGCGATGCTGCTCTGATCATGAGAAAGAAACAAGCGATCAGATTGCCGATACTTATAGCCCCCTAGGGGACCTAGTAAACTAAGAAAAAAGTTTTTCAAAAAGTTTTGAAAAATTAAAAAAATAAAAAAACCTAAAAGTTCAAATCACCCCCATTTGCCCCATTGAAAATTGAAGGGTTAAAAAATAAAAAATACACACACATTTAATATTGCTGCGTTCAGAAATGCCTGATCTATCAAAATATAAAATCAATTAATCTGATTGGTAAACGGTGTAGCGGCAAAAAAAATCCAAACGCTAAAATTATGTTTTTTGGTCGCCACAGATTTTGTGCAAAATGCATAACTGGTGATCAAAACATAGCATTGGTGCAAAAATAGTACCATTAAAAATGTCAGCCCAAAATTCAAAAAATAAGCCATCAATTAGCCATAGATCCTAAAAAATGAGAACACTACGGATCGTGGAAAATGGCGCAAAACGTACACCACTTTTTTGGATAAACTTCAGATTTATTTTAACCCCTTAGATAAAAGTAAACCTATTCATGTTTGGTGTATATGCACGTGCACCGACCTGAGGCATCACACCCACATATCAGTTTTACCATATAGTGAACACAGTGAATAAAATATCTCAAAAATGATAGTGCAATCGCACTGTTTTTGCAATTTTTCCGCATTTGGATTTTTTTTTAAATTTTCCAGTACATTATATGGTAAAACTCATGCTTTCATTTAAAAGAACAGCTCGTTAGGCGAAAAATGAGCCCTCACATGACCAGATTGACTGAAAAATAAAAAAGTTACCTCTCTCGGAAGAAGACTGGCGGAAATAAACCCAGAAAGCGCAAAATGGGCCGGACGTGAAGGGATTAAGTAAAACAAATAAAAATTCAAAAATCAATGCAGTTTTGATGCAGGGTTTTTTTTTGCAAGAAGATGCAGATTTGGTGCAGTCATTTGGTGAATAAATTCCAGCACCAAATCTGCATCTCCTGGCAAAAAACGTGTGGTTTTCTGCCAGGTAATGCAAGTCTCATTGAACTCAATGAGATCCATTGAGGTGAGTGTACCTGCAGTCACAGGGGGGGACTGTGGGAACCTTCAGCTGTAACCACAGGTAAATCCAGTGATGTTACCGCTCACAGCTGCGGCTCAGTCAGTGTCTGACTGAAACCGAAGCGGGCAGTCATGTTCTCTAATGTGCCCACATTTTTACTTACAGGATTAGTAATTCTTAGGTTGGGGACCCAATAACCATCAGTATTCACAGCCTGAAAATACCAGCCCCCAGCTGTCTGCTTTTTCTTGGCTGAATATCAAAACTAGGGGGACCAAATGTCATTTTTTTAAATTATGTATCTATTTTTCTTTTATTATTTTATTATTCTTTTAGTTTTTTTTTATTTATTTGATTTTATTCTAATGGTATTTTAATATACAGCCAAGATAACATGCATGGCTGGGGGCTGAAGCCTGTTGTTATCTGCTTTATCTGCACTGGGTATCTGTCACGCTCCCCGGGTCCTTGGCTTCCCTCCCCGGGTCCTCTGCTCCGCTCCCCGGGTCCTCAGCCCCGCTCACCGGCTCACCTGCCACGCTCCCCGCTCTCCAGCCTCCGGTCCCCGTCCTTCCCAGGCCCCCTGGTCCCCGATCGCGGCGCCCGACGGCTTCCCAGGCCCTGGCCGGCTCCCCTGCGTCCTCTTCTCAGCCTCCTTCCCTGGCTTCTGGCACCCGGGCTGCGCGCATGCGCATTAGGGCGCGCGCGCGGTCACTGACCCTTTCTTAAAGGGCCAGCGTCCATTAACAGGTAATGAGGCTAATCAGGTACAGGGTATAAAGGGGTGTATTGTCCAAGGGGGCGGGGCCTGATCTTCGTGTTCCCTAAGCTAGGAGTCAGGTCTCCTGGTGTTTCAGTGCATGTACTCACCTATCTCTCTTTGTAGAGCCGTGCTTGCCTCGCCATCCAGTCTGCCGCATCCTGAACCCCGAACGCTGTCCTTCTGCCATCCTGACAGTCCGCACCATCTCGGATCCCTGCGGTGACCCGTCATCTTGCTCCCAAGGTTCCGGACCCCGCCTGACATCATCTCGGCTTCCGAACCTGAGCTGCGTCACCCGGACCACCACCCATAACTCCGTGGTCCCAGGGACTTCTCCGCTATTCCCGTGTGCAAGGACTGTTCTGCTGTTTCTAGTGTTCCAGCTGCCGGACTCTTTCCTACCATCTAGGAGTTCGGTCCAGTGGATCCACCTCCTGGGCCTGCCCGTACACCTGGCCGTGACAGTAAGATCAGGCCATGGATCCCGCTGCAGCAGTATTGGCCCTGCAAGAGGAACTCCAACGCCAGCGTGAAGTCCAGACCTGCATGCTGCAATTTATGACCTCCGTGGACACCCGCCTGTACACGTTACAAGCATCAATGACGCCTGCGGCAACCAGGTCCCCCACTAGGCAATCCACGGCTCCCGCACCAGTGGCAGCCGCGTCGGATGCCTCCCGACTCCGTTTGGCGTTACCACCTCGTTATGCTGGAGATCCCAAGACCTGCAGGGGCTTCATAAACCAATGTTCCCTTCATTTCATGCAGCTGCCACATCTGTTCGCCTCCGACCAAGCCAAGGTCGCCTTTATAATGTCTCACCTGGAGGGCGAGGCACTGGCGTGGATGAACCCCTTGTGGGAGAAGGAGGACCCCATGACCAAGGATCTTCAAGAGTTCCTGCAGGCCTTTCGCAGTACCTTTGACGAGCAGGGACGCGCCTCTGCGTCTGCTTCATCACTTCTCCGCCTACGTCAAGGAACACTGACGGTGGGCCAATACGCCATCCGTTTCCGCACTTTGGCTTCTGAACTCGGGTGGAATAATGAGGCCCTGACAGCCGCCTTCTGGGAAGGACTTTCGAGTCGCATCAAAGATGAGTTGGCGGGTCGTGACGTGCCCTCCACCCTAGATGCCCTGATTGCCCTAGCAACTCGTGTGGACATTCGTTTTCAGGAGCGCTCCAAAGAGCTGTCTCGGGAGAGACGTCCGGTACGACATTCCCCTCCTCCACAGAAGCCCTCCGTATCGCAGTCATCAACAGCTGGGATTCTCGTCCACGAGCCCATGCAGATCGACCGAGTACGGCAATCTGAACAACGTCGAGCAGAGCGGCTCGCCAAGGGCCTCTGCTTTTACTGCGGAGAGGACACGCACCTCCTACGCTCCTGTCCGGAAAGGCCGGGAAACTCCAAAGCCTAGGGTTGGTAGGAGAGGCCACCCTAGGTGCTGGGACTCTCTCAGACCCGGTTATGTGGACTGTGCAAGTGTCAACGGGAGAGACGCGCTTCACGGCTGAGGCATACCTCGACTCTGGAGCAGCAGGCAATTTCATCCAGCAGGCCACGGTGGACAAGTACCAGCTGCCTGTTACTCTACTCGAGAAGCCCCTAGTGATTGCCTCTGTGGATGGGAGACCCCTCTCTGATACCATCTCCTGGGTCACCAGACCGGTCGAACTGCGTATCGGTGCCCTGCACACCGAGAACATCACTCTCTACGTCCTTCCACACATGTCCCACCAGATCCTGCTGGGACTTCCCTGGTTGCGGACACACGAACCATCAGTCAGCTGGGGTACTGGCGAAATCACCCGATGGGGTTCTGCTTGTCATGAGAAGTGTCTGAAGTCCATACAACCTATCCGACGACCTCCGGTTCCAGAGAACCTACCGGAACTGCCCTCGGCCTATTGGTCCTTCGCAGACGTTTTTGACAAGAAGGAGTCTGAGGTACTTCCGCCACACCGTCCCTACGATTGTGCCATCGACCTGCTCCCAGGAACAACACCACCTCGAGGACGGATATATCCGTTGTCTCCGGCCGAAACCAGGGCCATGTCCACCTACATCACGGAAAGCCTGGCAAAGGGATTCATCCGGAGATCCTCCTCTCCTGCGGGAGCAGGCTTCTTCTTCGTGAAGAAGAAAGAGGGTGACCTACGCCCATGCATCGACTACCGGGGTCTAAATCAGATCACCGTCAAAAACAAGTACCCTCTGCCGCTCATCCCCGAATTGTTCGACCGGCTCAGAGGAGCCCGTGTGTTCACCAAGCTGGATCTTCGTGGTGCCTACAACCTAGTTCGTATCCGCTCTGGGGACGAATGGAAGACCGCGTTTAATACTCGCGATGGGCACTATGAATACTGCGTGATGCCCTTCGGCCTGTGTAACGCACCAGCAGTCTTCCAAGAATTGGTGAACGACATATTCCGGGACCTCCTCTACGTCTGTGTCGTAGTTTATCTGGATGACATCCTTATCTTCTCTCCGGACCTCCAGACCCATAGAGAGAACGTACAGCTGGTTCTGCAAAGACTGAGGGAGAATCGTCTTTACGCCAAATATGAGAAGTGCGTCTTTGAGCAGTCTTCTCTCCCTTTCCTGGGATACATCATCTCGGGCACTGGACTGCAGATGGATCCAAAGAAGGTCTCCTCCATACTCAACTGGCCTCCTCCTTCTGGACTGAAGGCAATCCAACGGTTCCTGGGATTCGCCAACTACTACCGCCAGTTTATCCCTCACTTCTCTGCCCTGACTGCTCCTCTCTCCGCTTTGACCAAAAAGGAGGCTAATCCAAAGGACTGGTCACCTGCGGCCGACGCCGCGTTTTGCTCCCTGAAGCGAGCATTTGCCTCCGCTCCTGTACTCCACCGTCCGGAGTTAAACCGCCAGTTCACCTTGGAAGTGGATGCCTCCTCCTCGGGGGCTGGAGCAGTGCTCATGCAGAAATCCTCCTCCGGCAAGATGGTGACTTGCGGTTTCTTCTCCAAGAGCTTCTCCGCGCCGGAACGTAATTACACCATCGGTGACCGAGAACTATTGGCGGTCAAACTGGCTCTGGAGGAGTGGCGTTACCTCCTGGAAGGAGCAGTGTACCCCGTGATTATCTACACGGACCACAAGAACCTGGAATACCTGCGGTCCGCTCAGCGACTGAACCCACGGCAAGCCAGGTGGTCCTTATTCTTTGCCAGGTTTGACTTCCAGCTCCATTTCAGACCCGCGGACAAGAATGTACGCGCTGATGCCTTGTCTAGGTCTTTCGTGCCCATGGAGCAGGAGGGAGAGACTACCCAACCTATCATCCCTCCTAGCAAGATTATCCCGGTGGCCCCTGTCACTCTGGCCCAGATACCGCCCGGGAAGACCTATGTCTCTGAGACTGACAGGCAAAAAGTGTTACACTGGGGTCATGCCTCCAAAACAGCCGGTCATGCAGGCCAGAAGAGAACATGGGGTGCGATTGTACGCCATTACTGGTGGCCATCCCTTCGCACGGACGTCGCTGCTTATGTCTCTGCCTGCTCCTCTTGTGCCAGGAACAAGACGCCCAAACACCTGCCCTATGGCCGTCTTCTGCCTCTGCCTATACCCTCAGTTCCGTGGCAACACATAGCGATGGATTTTATTACGGACTTGCCATTATCCTCCGGACACACAGTCATATGGGTCGTGGTGGACCGGTTCTCCAAAATGGCTCACTTCGTCCCTATGGCCGGACTGCCCTCTGCTCAGGAACTCGCGGAAGCCTATATACATCACATCTTCCGCTTGCATGGCTTTCCATCCCACATCGTGTCCGACAGAGGAACTCAGTTCACCTCCCGCTTCTGGAGGGCGCTCTGCAAGCATCTGGGAGTGACTCTGGACTTTTCTTCTGCTTACCATCCTCAGTCTAATGGCCAAGTGGAGAGGGTCAATCAAATCTTGACATCCTTCTTACGTCACTATGTCAACGCCCATCACGACGACTGGTCCACGCTTCTGCCTTGGGCTGAATTCTCACATAACCACCATATCAGTGAGTCGTCCTCCAAATCTCCCTTCCATGTCGTTTACGGACTTCAGCCCTCCGTTCCATTGCCTATATCCCCTTCTTCGGATGTCCCTGCGGCTGATACTGTAGCCCGTGACTTCGCTACCATTTGGGACTCTGTCAAGGCGTCCCTTGGACGCGCTTCCCAGCGGATGAAGAAACACGCTGACAAGAGGCGTCTGGACCCTCCGTGTTTCTCTCCTGGTGACCTGGTCTGGCTTGCTTCCCAGTACATCCGATTGAAGATACCTTCCTACAAGCTGGGTCCTCGCTACATCGGGCCGTTTAAGGTCCTCAGCAAGATCAATGAGGTCTCCTACAAGCTACAGCTCCCGGCCACGATGAGGATTCCCAACTCTTTCCACGTCTCCCTGCTCAAGCCGGTCGTCCTTGGTCCCTTCTCCGCTGCTGCCAGTCCGGCTCCTCCACCTATTGCCGATGACGACATCTATGCGGTAAGGGATATCGTGGCCATGAAGACCGTTCGAGGTCGTCAGTTCTTCCTGGTGGACTGGGAGGGGTATGGTCCTGAGGATAGGTCCTGGGAGCCCAGGGAGAACGTGGGCACTCCTCTGATCCGTGCCTTCATGTCCCGGTTGCGGGGAGGGGGGCGTGGGGGGGGGGTACTGTCACGCTCCCCGGGTACTTGGCTTCCCTCCCCGGGTCCTCTGCTCCGCTCCCCGGGTCCTCAGCCCCGCTCCCCGGCTCACCTGCCACGCTCCCCGCTCTCCAGCCTCCGGTCCCCGTCCTTCCCAGGCCCCCTGGTCCCCGATCGCGGCGCCCGACGGCTTCCCAGGCCCTGGCTGGCTCCCCTGCGTCCTCTTCTCAGCCTCCTTCCCTGGCTTCTGGCACCCGGGCTGCGCGCATGCGCATTAGGGCGCGCGCGCGGTCACTGACCCTTTCTTAAAGGGCCAGCGTCCATTAACAGGTAATGAGGCTAATCAGGTACAGGGTATAAAGGGGTGTATTGTCCAAGGGGGCGGGGCCTGATCTTCGTGTTCCCTAAGCTAGGAGTCAGGTCTCCTGGTGTTTCAGTGCATGTACTCACCTATCTCTCTTTGTAGAGCCGTGCTTGCCTCGCCATCCAGTCTGCCGCATCCTGAACCCCGAACGCTGTCCTTCTGCCATCCTGACAGTCCGCACCATCTCGGATCCCTGCGGTGACCCGTCATCTTGCTCCCAAGGTTCCGGACCCCGCCTGACATCATCTCGGCTTCCGAACCTGAGCTGCGTCACCCGGACCACCACCCATAACTCCGTGGTCCCAGGGACTTCTCCGCTATTCCCGTGTGCAAGGACTGTTCTGCTGTTTCTAGTGTTCCAGCTGCCGGACTCTTTCCTACCATCTAGGAGTTCGGTCCAGTGGATCCACCTCCTGGGCCTGCCCGTACACCTGGCCGTGACAGTATCAACATACGGGGGACCCTACATTTTATTTATTTAATTATTTTTACACTCCATTAGGGAACCCAGACAGCTTTTGTGGGGCAACCAGAGACACTGAAACTGTTTTTTTGTCTTTCAATTTTCTCCTGATGAGCTTTTGTTTTTTGTTATTTCCAGTTTCCTGCATCAGCATCAAGCAGTAGTCACCAAACATATTCATGTCCCATCTTTACTGGTAACATGTCTTCATTTCCTGGTGGATGGAGTTAGAATGGGACACACAGGGCTTGTTGTCTTTTGTACTCCTACCAGAACTTCACACCTACCATATCTACCAAGAACTAAATAGAATACAAGATAAAGTGCTTAACTTTGTGATGTAGTCCAAATCCCCATCCCCCACACTATCCTTACTACTGTCCCTATTTACTTCCAATTTGCTTCTTCTCTCCCTCTCACTTTCCTCCTTTTTCTTTCATACCTCTCAAAAAGTTTTTTGTTCATTACAAATTCAGCAGCTGTACATCTATTACACAACTTTTGCAAGAAAAGCTGATGATGGAATTTTTAAAATATTTTTCACATATTCAGCATGATAACATTTCTGAGAAATAGTTGAAAAATCCAGTGCAGTTTTTTATTTTCAGACCTGTGTTATTTTTGTACATGGAATTTAAAAACACTTCCTAGATAATTTTGTTGTCCAGATCAATAAATAGGAAAGGAATAAGCAATAGGGATGATCAAATACCTCAAATATTCGGCTTTGCGAATATTTTCCGAATACCTCGCCGCTATTCAACTATTCGATGCGCAATGTAAGTCTATGGGAAGTCCGAATAGTACCAAATAGTTGTTATTCGGGTTTCCCATAGACTTACACTGCACATGGAATATTCGCGAATAGTCGAATAGCGGTGAGGTATTCGGAAAATATTCGCGAAGCTGAATAATCACAGTATTCGATCATCCCTAATAAGCAACCAATGAACCAAAACAAAACGTCTCTCTTCTTTCACTCCATGTCATCACTATTTCATCACACATATTAAGGACCTGGACCCGGTTTTCTCTACTCTAGCTAATGTTACTTCCAGTGTCTACTGAGCTGTGACTTTTTTTATTTAACAGGAAAATCAAATGTTGTCAACTCCCTCTGAGTTACAATGGCTTTCCAATGAATAGTCCATTTATAACCACAGAAGAATAAGTAATATAATATAACTTTGGATGTGAAGAATTACGGTTGGCTTTTCTTAGGTTCACAAACTAGAGGAAATAAGGATGATTATTTTGCTTCAAGAACAAATGCTGTTTCCATTATGTTTGTGAGAACATTTATTGGAAATATATTATTGAATATCCATGAAATAAATGTTATTTAATTCTGAATAAAATAAAACTCCACATTTAAAACTTGTATCCTATGTCATTGGTTTGCATAAAAATATATGGTTTTAAAAAGCTTTCCCATATTTATGAGTACTAAGAAAAAATTCTTGAATGTAACAACATTAAGAAAATAAGCCTTAACTTATACAGTGTGTACGCAACGTATTCAGACTCCTTCCTTTAAATTTTTCACTCTTTGTTTCGTTGCAGACCTTTGATAAATTCAAAAAAGTTCATTTTTTTTTCATTAATGTATACTCTGCACCCCATCTTGCTTAGACACTCATATTTAAGTCACATACTGTCCATTTCCTTGTGATCCTCCTTGAGATGGTTCTAATCCTTCATTGGAGTCCAGTTGTGCTTAACCCCTTCACGACCAATGACGGATCTATCCGACATGGAGCGCGTGATGTTAAGCCCCGCCCCCTGCCGCGGGCAGGATGCGGCGATCCGCGCACGTATCAGCTGTTTTTAACAGCTGACATGTGTGCCTGCATGTTACAAGTGGAATTGCTTCCACTCGCAACATTTAACCCCTTACATCTCGCTGCCAAAGTCTGGCAGCGAGA
Organism: Anomaloglossus baeobatrachus; assembly: GCF_048569485.1. NCBI lineage: Eukaryota > Metazoa > Chordata > Amphibia > Anura > Aromobatidae > Anomaloglossus > Anomaloglossus baeobatrachus. The sequence continues at coordinate 171,382,764 of NC_134354.1, read as the reverse complement.
TGTATATGCGCGCAGCCACTACATTTACTTACCGCCGCCCCCACCGGAAGTCACGTGCATGATCATGTGACTTTCGGTGGTTGCCATGGTAGCACAGGGTCATGTGATGACGCCTGTAGCTAACATGAGTCACTTCCTCTCAATGCCGGCATAGTGCACCATATCTGCAGTTCTCATCTCTGTAGCTGAGATCTGCAGATAGGGCAGAGAGATCAGATTGCTGATCGCTATAGCCCCCTAGGGGGACTAGTAAAATAAAAAAAAAGTTTTAAAAAATAAAAATAAAAACTCCTAAAAGTTCAAATCACCCTCCTTTCGCCCCATTGAAAATTAAAGGGTTAAAAAATTAAAAAATATACACATATTTGGTATCGCCGCTCTCAGAAATGCCCGATATATCAAAATTTAAAATCAATTAATCTGATCAGTAAATGATGTAGCGGCAAAAAAATTCCAAACGCCAAAATTACGTTTTTTGGTCACCGCAAGTTTTGCGTAAAATGCAATAACAGACGATCAAAACGTAGCATCTGTGCAAATATGGTACCATTAGAAATGTCAGCTTGAGATGCAAAAAATAAGTTATCACTGAGCCATAGATCCCGAAAAATGAAAACGCTACGGGTTTCAGAAAATGGCACAAAACGTGTGCCACTTTTATTGGACAAACTTGTGAATTTTTTTTAACCCCTTAAATACAAGTAAACCTACACATGTTTGGTGTCTACAAACTCGCACCGACCTCAGACATGACAATAACACATCAGTTTTACCATATAGTAAACACGGTGAATAAAATATCCCAAAAACTATTGTGCGATCACACTTTTTTTTGCAGTTTTTCCAAACTTGGAATTTTATGCTGTTTTCTAGTACACCATATGGTAAAAGTTATGGTTTCATATAAAAGTACAACTTATCCCACAAAAAGCAAGCCTTCATATGGCAAGATTGATGGAAAAATAAAAAAGTTACGGCTCTCGAAAGAAGGGGAGCAAAAAACAAAAGCGCAAAAACGGAAAAGGCTCTGGGGCTGAAGGGGTTAATTAAACTGACATGACTTGATTTGGAAAGGCATACATCTGTCTATGTAAGATCACAGAGGATCCCCAAATCCAGGTGTGAAAAACCTGTTGCATCATTCCCAAGAAGACTCATGGCGGTACTAACTCAAAAGGGTTCTTCTACTCAGTACTAAGCAAAGGTTCTGAATACTTATAATCACGTGATATTTCACTTTTTCTTTTTTATAAAATTTGCAAAAATTTCTACATTTCTGTTTTTTTTCTGTCAAGATAGGGTGCAGTGTGTACATTAATGAGAAAAAAAATGAACTTTTTGAATTTACCAAATGGCTACAATGAAACAAAGAGTTAAAAATGTAAAGCTTTCTGTACCCACTGTACATTCTTGAAAAAGCTGCATAAAGATAACCTATTAGCTACTGGAAATCTAAATTAACTAAAAGGAACCTCTGATATTTATAATTAGAAAAAGGTAAAATATTTCCACTTGTATTTGGTTCTGGAATTAAAGCTTTGACCATTTAGGAGACCAAAGTTTGTAGAAGACAGGCTCTCTGCTGTCCCACCATTTCACTGTTTGTGAAACTTCCTCTTTCTGAGCTTGAAGATTCCACTATGCACAGAAAGATTGTGGGCATAAACACAAATCATTCTTGCTGGGTGCATTTTTATGTCTTTAAGTTTAAAATGAGTTTGTTCATATTATGAATTATCAATAAGACGGGGATAGAAAAAGCAATATTCTCATCATTATAGGTGCTGTGGGATGTGTGTGTATGTAGAGAAACAAACTTGGATTAACTCCTTACATGGAGCAGGGGTGGACACAGAAAGCTTGGGGCCCCATGTGCAAGAAATTGAGCCTGCCAACCCCCCCACTTCTTCTATGACGACAAGGCTGCAGATATATAGATATAGATATTTAAAATTCTGAAATTTTTGCCAAATTTCTGTTTTTTGTTTACAAATAAATGCAAAAAATATCATCCTAATTTAATGACTAACATGAAGTCCAACATGTAATGAAAAAAACAATCTTGGAATTACTGGGATCCACATAAACGTTCCAGAGTTAGAACCTCTTAAATTGACACTGATCAGAATTGCAAAAATTAGCCTGGTCATGAAGGTGAAAACAGGTTGGGTGGAAAAGGGGTTAAAAACATTGTTCCTGTATGGAGATAATCTTATATATATGCCCTTGCTATGTCTTGTGTAATGGCTGTATCTTACCATGCAGGGACATGGTCTGATCATACCACAGCTCCTGGGCAGGGAAGTCAAAAAGTATACAGATATTGCATGATGGGATCACATATATTTTATTCCTTGAGGAAAGATATTTTAAAAAAAACAGTCAGTGAAATGTTTTACTTCACAATAAGAATCAGCCGTAATCCTGTGCTGTAATGTCTTAATACTCTTTTACACCTCCCCTGCACAGGAGCTGTGGTATGATCAGACCATGTCCCTGTACAGTCAGACACGGCCATTACACAGTACACAGCAGAGACACATTTATAAGGTTATCTCAGCTCAGGAACATTTTTTAACACATCCAACTGTGAAAGTTATTATTATTCCAACATCTATTGATTACTACCTACTTTAAAATTAACTCTGTTTGTGGTAAAAACAAAAAAACCTTTAACTTTCATCTGCATTTTTTTTTCAAAGATATATTGCTTATCATAACCTATTTCAAAAGTTTCTTTCAAGTATTCTAAATTAAAATAGGGCCTATCCTCCATTATGGAGGTATTAAAGACAGATACCATTTTTATTAGTCAGTGACTCCAATAGGGCTTAGTTAAAAAGTTTTAACATACAAAATCAAAGAAACTACTGTAAATTCAGATTGAGAAACACAATTAAGTATAAAACTCCCAAAAATGAATCACATTATTTACAAGAATCAGCAAAATGCACAGAAATGGTTATTGTATTTTATGTTATCACAGGTCAAAATTTTGCAGTGAAGCATAAAAAAGGCACCAAAACAAGAAATATATGTTCCACTGCCTGTTCTGTACAAATAAATTTCATAATACAACTGAAATGTCACTTTTCTTTTCAAAAGCTGTTTAACTTTTCAACAGGTCACATCTCATCTTCTGCTGAAATTTTCATATGCGCTCTATGTACCTTATTCAATATATGTTTTATTAATGAAGAATTACTTTTTATTTATAAACTTCTATACAACTTATTATTGCTATATAAAATGGTTATGTTTTTCCTTTTCACGTGCTTCGTATGTATAACTTCATTTCTTCAGGTACAGTATAGAATTATGGTGATCACATTTCCTGTAATTCTCTTCCTTATTATTTTTAGCATTCTATTTAATAATACAGTTAAGGAAATAATTTTCTGATACGTTCCTGATTGTGTAAGTTTGCCCACTGACAAAGATGTGCACAGTTTATAATTTTTAATAAAATACATTTCAAATAATTTTTTATAATTTATACACTGAGATTTTCTGGATTTTATTTTGGATATTCTATCTCTCACTGTTAAAATTAATCTACCCTTAAAATTATATACTATTCATGTCTTTGTCAGTGGGCAAACTTACAAAATCAGCAAGGGATCAACTCATTATTTTCCTCACTGTAGTTTGACACTTCACATATCAAGAAGATTTCCAGAAGGATTTATTTGTATCCACAGATCTTACACTCTTAAGGGCGCTTTACACGCTGCAACATCGCTAGCGAAGTCGCTAGCGTTTGCACCCACCCTCGTCGTTTGTGTGTCACGGGCAAATCGCTGCCCGTGGAGGACAAAATTGCTAGTACCCGTCACACATACTTACCTTCCTAACGACATCGCTGTGGCCGGCGAACAGCCTCTTTTCTAAGGGGGCGGTTCATGCGGCGTCACAGTGACATCACACGGCAGGCGTCCAATAGAAGCGGAGGGGCAGAGAGCAGCTGCATGAAAGTCACGCCGCTCACCTCGTTGCTGGAGGACGCAGGTACTCTGTTGTTCATCGTTCCTGGGGTGTCACACATAGTGATGTGTGCTGCCTCAGGAACGACGAACAACCTGCGTCCAAAATCAGCAACGATATTTGGGAAATGGACGACATATCAACAATCAACAATTTGGTGAGTATTTTACATCATTAGCGGTCGCTCGTATGTGTCACATGCAACGACGGTGCTAATGAGGCCGGATGTGCATCATGAATTCCGTGACTCCAACGACATCTCTTTAGCGATGTCGTTGCATGTAAAGTGGCCTTTACTTACATTTTCATATCAACTATCAAACATTTTCAGATCTACTCTTATGAAGTCTGCAAGGGTGAGAGGCTAGGTATACCACAATAGCAAGTATGAACATATTTAGCAGGCAGAAATATAGATATTAGTGAGGAGCAAATATATTCAGCCCTATTTGTTACTCACATGAATATTAAGGTATTTGGGATATTCGTTACTCGTCGATTATTTTTGTCTTCGCCTTGTGAGTTTAAAGTCATCTCCCCACATGTTTGGTATCTGATTTTTAGCCACTAAACATGCAAGGATTGCCTATCAATCACCGTAATGCTGTAGCCATCTTTGCTATTGGCAATACTCTGGTTGGTAGGCATAGTGAAAAATATAAATGACATGCGGTCCCTCGCCTAATAACAGCTCAGGTAAGGGAGACCGCTGGGGACAAACCAGGGATTGTAACACCTGGAAGCCTCATCTGCACATTTCCAGTGCATTCTGAGAAGAAACAAGAGTCTCCATAAGTTGAATGATTGTTAGGATTAGCCGGATCTCTCTGCTTTGAGGTCACTGAAAAACTGCGCTCCTAGCGGCATGCAAATTTGCACATTTCATACCCAGTGATAGCGGATTAACAGGTAAAATTAAAAAAAAAAATAAAAACAAAATAAACCCACACACAGGAACACTCATCCGTACTTTAAGCAATATAGCAGAGATGAACACTTACATGCTGAGCTGTAACATATGCTACATGTTGACGGATCTACCAGACGAAAAAGCCAACTTCTCCTGCTACAAATGCAGACTAGTGGTCTTGCTAGAAGAAAAAGTATAGGAGCTGGAAGAAAGAATAGCGAAGCTGCAGTTCATCAAAGAAGGTGAGGATATTTTCAATGAAGCAGATGCAAACCTTCAGGACACGGAAATGGAAAAAAGCTTCAGAGCACTTGCAGAGGCAGAAAAATGGATACATGTGACTATAAAGAGACAATGGTTCCCAAGGCCATCACCATCCACACAACTAAGGAACCGTTATCAAACCCTCATGCAGAAGGATGAAATGGCACAACTCAACAAGACAATTCCAACAAAAGAAGAAACAAAAGTCAACCAGAAACATTCGCATCAAAAAGTAGTGTTCCCAGAAAGAAAAGAAGAGTGTTAGTTGTGGTTGACTCACTACTAAAAGGAATGGAGGCAGCTATCTGCAGGCCAGACTAATCTGCAAAAGAAGTATGCTGAATCCAAGGAGCAAAAATCAATGATGTGACTCACAGAACACCAAACTTCCTGAGTTCCAAAGATGACTACCCATTCCTACTGATACATATAGGCACAAACAACACTGCAAAAAAATGACCTACCAACTACCTGCAAAGACTTTGAAATTCTAGGGAAAAAGGTGAAGGAACAGGATGTGCAGGTAGATTTCTCATCAATCCTCCCAGTTGATGGTCATGGCAGCTGGAGATGGAATAGGATACTAGAAATGAGCAACTGGCTATGAAGGTAGAGCAGACAGCTGGATTTGGATTTTAGGACCAAGGAGTTAATTACCTCTATAATGGACTCCTTGCTAAACATCAGTTACATTTTACTGTGAAACACACTTTTGCCAGAAAACATGCCAGCCTTATTGTTAAGGCTTTCAACTAGGAGAAAAAGCCTCAAGACTAGACAAAAAACAAAGAGAAAAATTGTATGAAAGAGACAGATGGGGAAAGAAACAGAGAGATAGAGACAGACAAAAAAAGAGAAAGACAGAGACAGGCAGACGGGGAAAGAGACAGATGGGGAAAAAGTGATGCGAAGAAAAATGCCAGACAAGAACATGTAGCTAAAGAATGATACTGCATATGGTAAAGCGAACCCAGGGCAGGATACTTGTGACACCCTGGCCTATCAGGTCATCACAGGTTATTAAAAACACCAAAAGAAACTGAGCTGTAACAAATGTTCGGTAAACATGCAACATTACAAGCATGTGAATGGCAGCCTCAAGACTAGACAAAAAACAAAGACAAAAATTGTATGAAAAATACTCTGACCATCTAATATATGAAGCTGAATGTGTGTAAGTATGTATGTATGTATGTCCGAAATTGGCATCTGCATCGCACAGCTACAGCCACAAAAGTTAGCACACTCACACGTCTGGACTTCGAGAGCGTCATAGGCTATGTTGTGAGGCAAAATTTTAACCCCGCGCGTTCCAATTTACCAATCAATTTTGCCCCTATCTACATAATGGGGAAAAAGTGAAACGAAAAGTGTATCCGCACCGTCGCATATACAATCACTAAATTTTGCGCAGACACCTCATGTGACCCAGGGAACGTCTTAGACTATGTTTTTACAGGAAAATTTAACACCGCACTTTACAGTTACTCTCCAAAAAACATGCCTCCATTAAAGTAAATGGAGCCTGGAAGTAGAGGTTATTAGTAGGAGCTGTGATTGGTTGCTATAGGAACAAAAGGCATTATTAGTATAAGAAGCTTATATGTGAGGTAATAAGATGTCGGTGGGGTGACTGATAAAGAGAGACAGACAGAGAGACAGACAGAGAGACAGGCAGAGAGACAGACAGAGAGAGACAGAGACAGACAGAGACAAACGGTGAAAGAGACAGAGAGAGACAGACGGTGAAAGAGACAGACAGAGACAGACGGTGAAAGAGACAGACAGAGAGACAGACAGAGACTGACCTGGAAAGAGACTGACCTGGAAAGAGACAGAGACAGACCTGGAAAGAGACTGACCTGGAAAGATACAGATGGGGAAGGAGACAGATGGGGAAAGAGACTGACCTGGAAATAGACAGATGGGGAAAGAGACAGACCTGGAAAGAGACAGACAGACATGCAGACAGGGACAGAGACAGGCAGACAGGAAAGGAGGAGATAGCCAGAGAGACAGACAAAGATAGATGGGGAAAGACACAGACCTTGATAGAGACAGATGGGGAAAGAGACAGAGAAATAGAGACAGACAAGGAAAGAGACAGACAGAGACAGGCAGACAGGGAAAGAGACAGGCAGGAAAAGACACAGACAAAGAGACGGGGAGACAGACGGGGAAAGAGACAGACCTGGGAAAGAGACAGACCTAGAAAGAGACAGATGGGGAAAGAAACAGAGAGATAGAGACAGACAAAAAAAGAGAAAGACAGAGACAGGCAGACAGGGAAAGAGACAGATGGGGAAAGATACAGACGGGGAAAGAGACAGACGGGGAGAGAGACAGACCTGGAAAGAGACAAACCTGCAAAAACACAGACCAGGAAAGAGACAGACCTGGAAAGAGTTTGCCATTCACATGCTTGTAATGTTGCATGTTTACCAAACATTTGTTACAGCTCAGTTTCATTTGGTGTTTTTTGTCTGTTTTCTTGCTTTAGTGCATGATGGGGGTGCAGCCCTCCTTATACTGAGACTGGGCAATCAATCTGCTTCCCACTTTGCTGTGTATTTAATCTGGGTCCCAGCTGACCACTTGTTACCATTCACATTAGAGTTTTGATATGACACAAGTCAGGTATAGAAATTGTTTTTAACGTTACTTGGACTGTCCCATATGGGTACACTGTGACGAGGTGGGACACCTTCTTACCTTTTTGTAAAAATGTATATACTAAGTAACCTGTTATTAAGCACTTGCAATTTATTTATTTTTAGCTAGGGTATTTTTCATACAATTTTTCTCTTTGGTTTCTTTCTCGTCACAGGTTATTGTGCAATCTGCCCTTCTATGCAATATCCACCTCCTCCGTGGTTACGGGTCCCTTACCATTAGTGTTGCCAAAACCAGCTAATCAAAATCCTAGGAACAATCTGCACCACACCCACCAGACACATCAGTGGACGGCCTGAGTGGAAAAGGGTCGCCCACTTGGGGGGTTGGTTAAAGGGAGGTCAGGAGTGTCAGGAGTAGTTTTTGAGTTGAAGGAGAGAGGAGGTCAGGAGCTGGGCTTCTTGGAAGTACTAGGTAGCAGACAGTGGTCTGGGCCTGGTAGGAGCTGGACCCCGAGTCGCAGGGGATCGTGACAAGGGGCACGGTATTGTCATGGAGGACAGCCGGCGGCCTTGTACCATCACCGGGCTGGGACCAGGGCACGGCGGGGTACGTGGACCCTAGGTCAGGGAGTAGCCTAAGGCAACCTGGCAATTCACCCGACGAGAATGGAGCCTTCAAGATCCGCTCTCCACCCGTTCCAAAATCAGGTTACTAGCGCAACGAGGGGGATAGGATTTTCCACTAAAACGATCCAGGAAATCCCAAGCGTGAACCCTGAGAGCAAGCTCCCTCAGTTAGCCACACTGGGGAGTGGGACCTAATTAGTTTCAAGCTATAGGGGCCAATTAAGAAGAGAACAAGGTGCTAAGGGAAAGGTCACAGATCATCAGGCAACACCAGCAGAAACGGGACCCAAACATGCTTCCCCTCAGCAGCAGCGGTGTCCAGAACTTTGGTTTACTAAGTTGTCGGTGTCAGCGTTATTGGACTGAGTGAGTACGCAAGTGACCCTTACCTCCCCAATGGCATTTCAATGTCACCGTCACCGAGTCTTGGGGCATCCCCCCTACCCGTGGAGGGATTAAACACCTGGCTGCCCACTCCATCGCCACCGGGTACTCCCCAGCTGCAGCGGTGGTACTCCACCTTACCACACACCACGGGTGGCATCATGAACTGTAAATACACCATCCCCTGCAAATACCATCTTAATTCGAGCGGCCGCAATACCCCCGGGTCTGGACTCCCCTCAAGCCACCGCGGATCCGGATCCGAGGTGCCTGTCTGCTGACGTGGGGGAGGCACATACTCATAAGGAAGCTAAGAAAAGGGGAGCAAAATGTTTTTACCAAACGTGCAAAGTAAGAAAAACAAACAAGGATGAGAAATCTTACATAAGGAAATTGTTAACGAACAAGAACTAACAATACCTAAAAGGAAGAAAATTAGAAAAGACCTAAACAAACTAGGAAGAATGACCAAAAAATTAAATCGCCCAGTAAAAAAACAAAACAAAAAGAAACATACAAGTAGAAGATGGGGATTATACCTAGGGAAGAATACATGTCACTTTGTAAACTCTGCAAGACAAGAATCAAAGGAGCTAAGACTGAACATAAAGTGAGGCATGTGAAAGAGATCAAGAGTAAAGTAAAAGGTTTTTGGAGATGTGTTAAAAGCAAAAAAAAAAGGGAAGGAGACCATTGGAGTTCTGCAGAATCAAAAAGGAGAAGTAGTCAAGAAGGTGGAACAGCAGGTGGAGCTACTAAATTCACACTTTGTATCTATCTTCTCCCAGAAACTAATTTAAGCATCATATTAATCGTGACAGAAATGACAGTCAAGAAAAATCCAATTTGATAATGAGAATGATAGAACACTTAAGCAAGTTAAAAGTAACCAAGTCCCAAAGAACAGATGATTTATATTCTAGAGTCCTGAAAGAGATAGCTGAGGAAATAATAGTACCAATTGCCATAATCTTCAATAAAAGTCATGGGAAACAGGAGTGGTCCCTCTAGATTGGAAAAGGGCAAATGTGGTACCAATCTACAACAAGGGGGAGAAAGGAGGATCCAGGAAATGACAACCAGTAAGGCTGGCATACATAGCAAAAAAAAACCTTCGAGATTGTCAAAGAACATTTACTTAGGTACCTGGATGTAAAGGCATTAATCAACCAGAGCTAGTATGGCTTTATAACGATTAAATCTTGTCAGACCAATCTGCTTTACTTCTACAGAAAAGTCACTGAATACAAAAAGACAAAGGATAGCCAGCTTACCGCTAATATCTTCTTTTCCATTGTTTGAAATTGTTGCTACCCAATGTTTCTGCATCGGACCATACAGGGAGTCCAATACACAGATGAACAGGAAAAAGCAGGACTAGTCCAGGAAACAGATAGCGGTAGGTAATAAAAATATCTTTTATTTCCAATATAGTTAAAACACAGAGCTGTATCCTGACAGTAAAAGGTAGCCTTGGACTACGCATTTCAGCTTTGAGCTAGAATGACCGTTGAGAGCAAGAATTAAAAACATACAAGAAGTGACGATCAGGAATTACAAATCAATGAGGTAAGAGAGTGGAGTTACTAATCAGCAATTACCCTAAGGTCAGTTAACAACTACCTCATATAAAATACATACATGTGGATCCCCTGTCCAAGTTAGCAACATATTAATGTAATAGGTACAAACAAAAAATGAAAATGTAAAAGATAGAGACAAAGAAGCAAGCTGTGTTTCAGCGATGTATCCAAACATCATCCCCATGCTGTGGCCATTCAATTTAAGTACTTTTCCATCCATTTCAGCATTTTTATAGCCCTGCAAAACATCCTGGGACAGTCCATCGGAAAATGATTTCAGTTTCCCATTGACTTGCATTAAATTCATTATTTGTGATGAATACACGAATAGTAAAAATATTCCAGACAAATATTCCGAACCCGAATATTTCACTATACTCCCAACACTAATAGATATTTTTTCCATTGACCTTTTAAAATACCCTACACTGTGTGCAGAATTATTAGGCAAGTTGTATTTTCGAGGATATTTTTTATTATTGATCAACAACTATAATTCTCAATCAACCAAAAAGACTCATAGATATCAAAGCTTAATATTTTTGGAAGTTGGAGTGAGGTTTTTTTTTAGATTTGGCTATCTTAGGAGGATACCTGTTTTTGCAGGTAACTATTACTGTGCAGAATTATTAGGCAACTTAATAAAAACCAAATATATTCCCATCTCATTTGTTTATTTTTGCCAGGTAAACCAATATAACTGCACAAAATTTAGAAATAATCATTTCTGACATGCAAAAACAAAACCCAAGAAAATTAGTGACCAATATAGCCACCTTTCTTTATGACACTCAACAGTCTACCATCCATAGATTCTGTCAGTTGCTTGATCTGTTTACGATCAACATTGTATGCAGCAGCCACCACAGCCTCCCAGACACTGTTCCAAGAGGTGTACTGTTTTCCCTCCCTATAAATATTACATTTTATGAGGGACCACAGGTTCTCTATGGGGTTCCGATCAGGTGAACAAGGGGGCCATGTCATTATTTTTCCATATTTTAGACCTTTTCTTGCCAGCCACACTGTGGAGTAGTTGGATGCATGTGATGGAGCATTGTCCAGCATGAAAATCATGTTTTTCTTGAACGATACTGACTTCTTCCTGTACCACTGCTTGAAGAAGTTATCTTCCAGAAACTGGCAGTAGATCTGGGAGTTGAGCTTCACTCCATCCTCAACCCGAAAATGTCCCATAAGTTCATCTTTGATGATACCAGCCCATACAAGTACCCCACCTCCACCTTGCTGTTGTCTGAGTCAGAGTGGAGCTCTCTGCCCTTTACTGATCCAGCCTCTGGCCCATCCATCGGGCCCATCTAGATTCACTCTCATTTCATCAGTCCATAAAACCTTTGAAAAATCAGTCTTAAGATAAGATATTCTTGGCCCAGTCTTGACATTTCATCTTATGTTTCTTGTTCAAAGGTGTTAATTTTTCGGCTTTCCTTACCTTGGCCATGTCCCTGAGTATGGCACACCTTGTGCTTTTTGTTACTCCAGTAACATTGCAGCTCTAAAATATGGCCAAACTGGTGGCAAATAACATCTTGGAAGCATCACACTTGATTTTCCTCAATTCATGGGCAGTTATTTTGCGCCTTTTTTGCCCAACACGCTTCTTGCGACCCTATTGGCTATTTGCCATGAAATGCTTGTTTGTTCGGTGATCACGCTTCAAAGGTTTGGCAATTTTAAGACTGCTGCATCCCTCTGCAAGACATCTCACAATTTTGGACTTTTCCTTTTCTGACCCATTTTGCCAAAGGAAAGGAAGTTGCCTAATAATTAAGCACACCTTATATACGGTGTTGATGTCATTACACTACACCCCTCCTCATTATAGAGATGCACATCACCTGATTTAAAATCAAAATACTGATTTGCCTAATAATTCTGCACACAGTGTAATTATAAATTAATGATTATTGCACTCAAAGTTTTCACTTACTCCAGACTTCATGCAGTCAGGAAACATGACAGTCCAGTTGAGCATTTTGCCTTTACTCATTATTTTAATTGGACATTAATTTAAGAGAACTTACTTTGATATCCAATGTTATAGACCCTTTCTATAATTATTTTACCATCCTAAATGTTATTGTCATCATGGTGGCTCAGTAGTTAACACTATTTCTTTGCTGCACGGAGTTTGTACATTTTCCCTGTGTTCAGGCGGGTTTCTTCTGCGTTCTTTCCTTTCCTCCCACACACCAAAAATATACAGATAATGAATTTAGATTATGCGGCTCAGTGGTGACAGTGATGATGTCTGTAAAGTGCTACGAAATTAATATGTTCTGTTTTTATTATAAATACTTTTTGTATGTATATATGTACTGTATATATATATATATATATATATATATATATATATATATATATATTTTATATATATATATATATATATATATATATATATATATATATATATATAAAACATATGGAATAGTTTAGTTCTTTATATAAGAAACAACAACAGTAATATGTTATATCACTTTAATAAATATTTACTCATGTATTATCTAGATTTTGACTAATTATATAGAATTTTGATCACCTGGGAACTAATATTAAGATACATGATTTTGGCTACAAAAATAGAGCATTTGTGTCAAATAAATAATGGAAAGTTTTGGACAGTAATGGGAAAGTTCTTACAAGTTGGTTCTCATATCTTGGTTTTGGCCGTAGAATAACACAAGCAGCTTAAAATGTCAAGAACTTCAACCTAGCACATGTGATTGACAGTTAATTTCTACAATAAGAAAAGGTAGATTTCTGGGAATCATTCCCTAACAGTTGGCTTTCATGGGCAAAAAAACATAAACAATGAAATGTTTATTATACTTACCCATTGTAAAATGTAAAATTCTGAGATTATATAATGATGCAGTACAAAAGTACAAACAATTTCATATATTAATGTGTGTACTAAATAACACAATGCCAAGCAATAAATGTAAGGAAACAAATGATGGCATGAGAGACATATCAGAGTCTATTTTATTTGTTTAAATAATTCTTATGTTAAAGGCTATAAAGATATTCATTTGATCAGTGCATAAAAATATAATAATGAAAGCCAATATTTAATTCTTGATACTGTATTGTATTGTAGATTTTTAGTGAGGAATCACTACTGAAAATCTGCACACATATTTGCCACGAGAATGTAACCCAAATGCAGTAAGAATTGTAGGCATTATAATTATTGAATTTGTAAATACAACTATATGAAAACTGTTGAATGACATAAACAGGGCCAGACAGAAGAAAGCACCACTGGCACACAAGCCACTCCAGCTCACATACTATAACACACCTCTGCTGCCTTCTTCCCCATTAATGCTCAATGTGAGGTTCAGCAATTACAGTGGGACCTTGGTTTACGAGAACAATTTGTTATGGGAGTGTGCTTTTAAACCAAGTTACTCGCCTAGCAAAGCAAAATTTCCTATAGGAAATCATTGGAATGGAGACAATTCGTTCCACAACTTGTTCAATGTCCCATCCTGGTCCCCTATTGTGCCATTCCACACACACACGAACACACACGAACATGCACAAATATGCACAAACATGTACAAACACATAAATTATGCTCACTTTACCTTCCATTCCCTTGCCGGCCTCCTGGTTCTTGTAGTTCGCCGGTACAGGATGTAAATCGGGTAACCATCGCGACCGATGCTGGTTCTTTAGCTGCCACAGCACTGACATCAAAGGCAGGTGCCGCTTGCCTCTGATTGGTCAGTGTACTGCCTTTGAGAAGCGGCTGACAGCGAAAGTTCCACCATCTTCGGAATGGTTACACGATACACATCCTGTACCGGCGAATTACAAGTACCGGGAGGCTGGCGATGGAACGGAAGGTAAGGTGAGCATAATATGAGTGTGTGTGTGTGTTTGTGCATGTTTGTGTGTGTTTGTGCGCGTTTGTTTGGACTGCAAGAGCGGGTCAGAGCGCGGTGAAAGTACGGAACCGAAAGTGTGTGCGGTGAGTATTTGCTCTCACAGCAAAGCTTGCTCATAAAATGAGTTACAAATTTACAGCAAGCTTTCCTTGTATATAGCAAACTGCTCGCAAACTGGGTTACTAGTAAACTAAGGCTCCACTGTATTGGATTACTTGGTCGTGATGTAACGTACGCCATTCCCTTACAGGTTTTAAAATTGTCCCTTTGCGTGGGATAGAATAAAACACACACACATTATATGTATGTATATATCTATATATATATAATTGCCTTAGTCTGTCTGTCTGTCTGTCTGTCTGTCTTGCTCCAAAATTGTGTCCTTACAGTGACAACCGTCGGATTGGCTGCTGGGCTCGGCCTGGCCCCGCCCCCCCACACGGATTGGCCGCTGGGCTCGGCCTGGCCCTGCCCCCCGCATGGATTGGCCGGTTGGTCAGGCCACGCCCCCGCACGTGGTGCCATTAGGCCACGCCTGTCAAGCTGTGCCGTTAGGCCACACCCCTCAAGCTGTGCTGTTAGGCCATGCCCCTCACACTGTGCCGCTAGGCCACGCCCCTCACGCGGTACCGCTAGGCCACGCCCCCACACTTTGCCGCTAGGCCAAGCCCCTTGCACTATTCCGCTAGGCCACGCCCCATCACACTATGCCGCTAGGTCACGCCCCCGTGCTATACTGCTAGGCCATGCCCCTCCCATGGTACCACTAGGCCACGCCCCCTCACACTGTGCCACTAGGCCACGCCCCATCACACTTTACCGCTAGGCCACGCCCCCACACTATGCCGCTAGGCCACGCCCCACACTATACCAATAGGCCACGCCCCCTCACACGGTACAGCTAGGCCACGCCCCCTCACACTGTGCCACTAGGCCACGCCCCTCACACTGTGCTGCTAGGCCACGCCCCCTCACATTGTGCCGCTAGGCCACGCCCCCTCACACTATGGTGCTAGGCCACATCCCTCACACTATGCCGCTAGGCCACGCCCCTCACACTATGGTGCTAGGCCACGCCCCTCACACTATGCCGCTAGGCCACGCCCCTCACACTATGAAGTTAGGCCATGCCCCCTCACACTGTGCCGCTAGGCCACGTCCCCTCACACTATGTTGCTAGGCCACGCCCCCTCACACTATGCCACACCCCCTCACACTATGCTGCTAGGCCACGCCCCTCATGATCCCATTAGGCCACGCCCCCACACTATGCCACTAGGCCATGCCCCCGCACTGTGCCACTAGGACACGCCCCCCGTACACGTTGGGCACCTGTACACCTCCCCCCAGGACAACTCCTCCCATTATACTCCTCCTATTATAATCCTCCTATTATACTCCTCTCAGGTGTTTTCAGCATGGGGAATGGAGCATGATGGGGGGTGAAGCATGGGGGATGCAGCACGATGGGGGGTGCAGCATGGGGGGTGGACCATGATGGGGGCTTCCCAGAATGGGGGGATGAAACATGATGGGGGGTTCGCAGCATGGGGGATGGAGCACGATGGGGGGTGCAGCATGGGGGGATGAAGCATGATGGGGGGTGCCCAGAATGGGGGGATGAAACACGATGGGGGGTACGCAGCATGGGGGATGGAGCACGATGGGGGTGTGCAGCATGGGGGATGGAGCACGATGGGGGGTGCACACCTCCCCCCAAAACACACACACACCGCCACACACGCACCGCACAACACACCACACACACACTGGGAACCACAAACAGCCCTCTACACAGACACCCACACCCACAGACAACGCCGCACACACACAGACAATGCCGCACACACACAACACACAAACACCGCGGCACACACAAATATATGCACATACCGCACAACACACACATTGCACAAAACATACCTCCCCCCAAAACACACACACGCACCCCACACCCACACGCACATAAACTGCGCAACACACACAGCATCACACACAGACAACACTGCAGACACACAGTGCTCCACAAACAATGCAACACACACAACGAAACACACAAACAACACCGCTCTCACCCCCCCCACACCCAAACAACACCCAGAACATGTACAGCGCCCTAAACAAACACTTGGCAACTACACACAACAACATCTATATATATAACAAAAATCATACATTAACTACACAATAAATTCTAGAATACCCGATGCGTAGAATCGAGCCACCTTCTAGTATATATATATATATGTATATATACATATCGTGCTGCATCCCCCATGCTCGCCAGCCCATTTTCCAGACCCCAACCCCATTGAAAACCTCTGGAATGTAATCAAGAGGAAGATGGATAGTCACAACCCATCAAACAACCCATCAAAGAACTGCATACATTTTTGCTCCAGGGGTGGTATACAGTCACCCAAAAGTAGTTTGAATGACTGGTGGAAAGCATCCCAAGACGCATGAAAGCTGTGATTAAAAATCATGGTTATTCCACAAAATATTGATTTCTGAACTCTTCCTGAGCTAAAACATTATTAGTATTGTTGTTTCTAAATGATTATGAACTTGTTTTCACACAGTGTGTGAGAAATAACACCAAATTTAACACCGCTGCGCCTCACTCACACCTGAGACCTTGTAACACCTTTGAATCATCTGACACTGGGAAGGAGAAAAAGGCTAATTGAGCACAATTTGTCCACTTTCACAGGAAATGTTTTACTGTCAAGTGTGTATTCATACAGAATAAATTACACCCAGAATATACAGCTTTTCGCTATATATTATGTGTGGACTATGCCAAAATGTAGCTATATTATAGTTTACTGTGGGTCTGAGTATACAGTATAAAATTAAGTGTGAAACTGTATGTATGCTATAGACACTGCTCCCCCAATATATTTTATTATACTGTATACAATACATGGAATATACTGAGACTTCTGTCTATACATCAAATAGGATACACCAAGACTGTTGTATATACATCACAAAGAGAATCATATTTCCAGGTCATTTTATGGCAAAATGAAAGCTGTAAATAAAACATCCAAAAACAGTTGTAGAATTTCAATTTTTTTTACTATGTTGGTATACGGTGATTTTTTCCCCGTTACCCCATTACTTAATTTGATAAATTAGATGGCGTCAATCAAAAGTACAACTTGCCTTTGAAAAAAACAAGCCCTCTTATGGCTATACCACTCAAAAAATGAAAAACTTATGGCTCGTGGAATAAGGAGTGGAAAAACCAAAAACACAATAACGAAAAATCACCTGGTCCTTAAGGGGTTAAGGTTCCTTGCAACATATAAATGTTTTTTTACATGTGTTTTGTCTACTTACTTTTAAGAGTTTAAGAACTAACTACATGTGAAGTTGAATATAAAAACAAAGATACAGCTATTTATCACACTTCAAGAGAAATGTTTCAAGCTCTGTTAATATTAATGAAAACTTCTCAGATATTGCTAATTACAGACTGAATCACCATTTAAGAAGCATTATTTTCATTTTATTATGGTGAATAGAAATCATATCCAAAAACTAATATATTTAAAGAATTTAAAATGCCAAAGACAATATATGTTTTCTAATATAATAATATGCATTTTTTTAAAAAAATATTGTTCAGATGTCTTTTCTGGTCATTTCCAAGTTTTAGAGAATGAAATTTAACCTTCTTATAAGCCTAACAAATTCTTCAACTTAATAAACATTTCCAAGATCAATCAATTGAACTGCTCCTGAAACATGGGGTCATTTTCCTTTCGACTATTTGGATGCGTTACTATAAACCTACAATCAAATAGTTGTTGAAGTAACGAAATGTTTGAATGGTTAATAAAGAATTTTCTGGAGGGCTAACCAAGGATGAAGAACTATGGCTTAACCATGTTTCCGTTCCTGATGCATTCTTGTGGTTGTAACATTTATAACACATGCCGAGTAATGTTTGCAGAATAAAGCATGTCATATACTGTAAAACATCTCGTGCCAGCACACCTCTGTGTTGGCAAGGTAAGGTCCCAAAGGTGAAGCATAAAGCACACCCATTCACTCAATCATGGTAAAATGTTACATATTTGTATAACAATCTTTTGGACTTGCCATCTTTAGCAATTACATTTTTTTAAAGTCACTTGTAGTTCTTTGACACATACTGTGTAATACAGACTAACTAACTCTAAACACATGCTAGAGAGCTATACAAGTATAGCGGCTCCTCATGGTACAATGACCTCAGATTACATTACATTCACCTTATATTGGCCTTCATATCTTTAATCAGGATTTAACTTACAAGGAATTTACTGTTTTGTACTCATATTTAGTGATGGGCGAATCTGGACAGAAAAATTTGATATCTGTGCCAGATGCCTCGTATCCATGCACCGACCCTGGACAGAGTTCTCAGGGAACACTGTGTAACAATCCGGATTTGACCATTGTAGTTAAAAATAAATAAATAAATTAAGGAAAAATGAAGAAAATTGGGAATAAAGCAGGAGCGTTATATTTACCGAGTCTCCCGGGCGGCAGTAACACTACTTCCGAGGCCGCTCATTAAACCTCATAAATACTGCTTCCCCCACCCACCATCAGTCCTAGTGTCTCTGATTGGTTGCAGTCAGACCATGCCCCAACCCTGTGTGACAGCGTGTCTGATTACTTGGAATTATACACCCTGTCTGTGTATCTATAGTGGTGTAAAAATAAAAAAATGGCTTATATTATGATACCCAGCACAGATAAAGTCTACGGCTACAGGCTGCAGCCCCATTGCCATGTGTTTATCTTGTGTATCACTATAAGAAGGACCCTATGTGGCTTTTCTTTTTAAACTATTTAAATAAATAATTTTTAAAAATGGCATGCACTCCTTCTCAATTTTGATACCCAGCCATGATAAAGCCAAATGCTGGCAGCTGGTATTCAGACCCATAGTTATTGCCCTCTCCTCAGTCTAAAAATAGCAGCCTGCTGCCGCTCAGAGTTGTCGAATCCATTAGATGCATTAATCCCGTCACTTTACCTGGCTCATCCTGATTGCCCTGGTGCGATGGTAATTGGGGTAATATGAGGGGCTAATGATAGCTCATCACTGACACTAAACTCTAGATTAGAAATTGAAGATGTCTATTAAACCCCTATTACCAATCTGTAATTGAAAATAAATAAACAAAAACACCGAAAAAAATCTTAATTTGAAAATACAAAAAAAACCCTCCTTCTCCAAATTTTTAACCTCAAACACCCAGTTCTGATGTAATCAAGACCCATGTATATATCAAAACAAGAAAACCTAGATCAAAGTACCCACCTCACCAATACAATGATGATAAGGTGAGTATACAGTATGGTGTGGTGGGGAACCAGAGATCTCAGAATATAGTCATATGAAAAAGTTTGGGCACCCCTATTAATGTTAACCTTTTTTCTTTATAACAATTTGGGTTTTTGCAACAGCTATTTCAGTTTCATATATCTAATAACTGATGTACTGAGTAATATTTCTGGATTGAAATGAGGTTTATTGTACTAACAGAAAATGTGCAATCTGCATTTAAACTAAATTTGACAGGAGCAAAAGTATGGGCACCTCAACATAAATTAATATTAATTAACATTAATATTTTGTAGATCCTCCTTTTGCAAAAATAACAGCCTCTAGTCGCTCCCTGTAGCTTTTAATGAGTTCCTGGATCCTGGATGAAGGTATATTTGACCATTCCTGTTTAAAAAACAATTCCAGTTCAGTTATGTTTGATGGTCGCCGAGCATGGACAGCACGCTTCAAATCATCTCACAGATTTTCAATAATATTCAGGTCTGGGGACTGGGATGGCCATATCAGAAGATTGTAATTGTTCCTCTGCATGAATGCCTGAGTAGATTTGGAGCGGTGTTTTGGATCATTGTCTTGCTGAAATATCCATCCCCTGCGTAACTTCAACTTCGTCACTGATTCTTGCACATTATTGTGAAGAATCTGCTGATACTGAGTTGAATCCATGTGACCCTCAACTTTAACAAGATTCCCGGTGCCGGCATTGGCCACACAGTCCCAAAGCATGATGGAACCTCCACCAAATTTTTCTGTGGGTAGCAAGTGCTTTTCTTGGAATGCCGTGTTTTTTTGCCTCCATGCTTAACGCCTTTTTGTATGACCAAACAACTCAATCTTTGTTTCATCAGTCCACAGGACCTTCTTACAAAATGTAACTGGCTTGTCCAAATGTGCTTTTGCATACCTCAGGCGACTCTGTTTGTGGCGTGCTTGCAGACACGGCTTCTTTTGCATCACTCTCCCATACAGCTTCTCCTTGTGCAATGTGCGCTGTATTGTTGACCGATGCACATTGGCACCATCTGCAGCAAGATGATGCTGCAGGTCTTTGGAGGTGGTCTGTGGATTGTCCTTGACTGTTCTCACCATTCTTCTTTTCTGCCTTTCTGATATTTTTCTTGGCCTGACACTTCTGGGCTTAACAAGAACTGTACCTGTGTTCTTCCATTTCCTTACTATGTTCCTCACAGTGGAAACTGACAGTTTAAATCTCTGACACAACTTTTTGTATCCTTCCCCTGAAAAACTATGTTGAATAATCTTTGTTTTCAGATCATTTGAGAGTTGTTTTGAGGAGCCCATGATGACACTCTTCATAGGAGATTGAAATAGGAGAACAATTTTCAAGTGGCCACCTTAAATACCTTTTCTCATGATTGGATACACCTGCCTATGAAGTTCAAAGCTCTATGAGGTTACAAAACCAATTTAGTGATTTAGTAAGTCAGTAAAAAGTAGTTAGGAGTGTCCAAATCAAGAAATTGATAAGGGTGCCCATACTATTGCTCCGGTCAAATTTTGTTTAAATGCGGATTGCACATTTTCTGTTAGTACAATAAACCTCATTTCAATCCAGAAATATTACTCAGTCCATCAGTTATTAGATACATGAAACTGAAATAGCTGTTGCAAAAACCCAAATTGTTATAAAGAAAAAAGGTTAACATTAATAAGGGTGCCCAAACTTTTTCATATGACTGTATAATAATAAACTCAAGACAGAATGGTAAGTCCCTGGAGAAGAATCCTATTATCTCCGATGAGAGAGGCCAAGACAGACTGAGAAGACTACGAGAACAGCCATAATGGATCAGAGAGTGAGGGTGAGAAGACCCTATGCGTATTGCCACTCCTGACAGTTTTGTTGGGGGTCAGGAGTGGTGACACGCATAGAATATCCTGGCCTCTCCTTAGGTGGACTTGTCTCTATTCTGCTTCAAGAGACATGCTCCAAGAAGGGTCTCAAGTCTGCCTGCATTGAGTAACTGATCTTGGCCGTGTTACTGAAGACTGTTCAGGACTTGTTTAATCTGTCTATAAACTATTTCCAGATCTAAGGAGAGTCCTGCTATGAACTAATCAAATAAGCAAACTTAGCTACTCAAACAAAAATTGCCAAAGACATTAAAATAAATGCCAATATTTTCATATAAATACATTAATGCTGAAAGGAAAACAAAGGATAGAATCAACCCCTTAAACTATAATAACAAGTTAATTATAGAGGACAAAGAAAAGACTGAGATATTAAACAAGCAGTTCTTGTCAGTGTTCACCAAAGAACTGACTATTCCAGAGATCATTCAACAAGTCTAAAATCAAAGTTCACCACCTGATAAAATTAATTTAACACAAGAAGAAGTACGCCTGCATCTGAGTAAATTAAACATTGACACATGCCAGATGGCATTCATCCATGAATATGGAGGTAATTAGGCTCAGTACTTGACTGACTGCTGTATCTCATCTCCTTAGACTTGCTTGTAACAGGGTTAGTGCCGCAGGATTGGAGAATGGCTGATATGGTACCGATATTTAAAAAAGGTAAGAGTGCAGATCCAGGCACTACCGTCCAGTAAGCCTGACATCAGTGTGCAAGTTTTTGAGGGCATTTTAATTGATGAGATGCAAAAATATATTGCAGAAAATAATATAATAACTAATGGACAACATGGATTCATGAAAGATAAGTCGTGTCTAACCAACCTGTTGGGATTCTATGAGGAGGTAAGCACAAATCTGGATATTGGCAATGCAGCTGATGTGATTTATTTGGACTTTGCAAAAGCATTTGATACTGTATCACATAATAGCCTTAAAGTGAAGCGACAGAAGTAGGGACTAGGGGAAACTATTTGAATCTGGGTAAGGAATTGGCTGAAAGATAGGAAACAAAGAGTAGTAAATGGTACATTTACATACATGGTAATAAATGGTACATTTTCTAAATGGGCTATAGACAGCAGTGGGGTCCACAGGGATCTGTGCTCAGAACGATTCTTTTGAATCTATTTATTAATAATGTTCTGGATGGGATTGATAGTAAAGTGTCAGTCTTTGCAGATGACACCAAACTATGTAGGATATTAAAAGCTGACCTTGATAGTACAATATTACAAAATGATCTGGATAAGATGTCAGAATGGGCAGATACTTGGTAAATAAGATTTAATGTTGATATATGTAAAGTAATGCACCTAGGACGGAGTAATCCTATAACTGCATATACATTAAATGGAAGTATATTTGGGACTACATAACAGGAGAAGGACTTGGGTATTCTGGTTACAAATAAGCTGAGTAGTAGTACTCAATGTCAAGCAGCAGCTACAAAAATAAGCAAGATTTTAGGTTGTGTAAATAAAGAGAGATTAGATCCCATGATCCCAACATATTATTCTCCCTCTATGAATCACTTGTAAGGCCACATCTAAAATATGGGATCCAGTTTTGGGCTCCACATTTTGAAAAGGACATTCAGAAGTTAGAGTCAGTTCATAGGCAGGTAACTAGACTACTTCAAGGAATGGAAGGCCTCACATTTGATGAGAGGTTGAAAAAGTTAGATTTATTTAGCTTAGAAAAAGACGTCTCTGAGGAGATCTCATCTATATGTATAAATACATGTCTGGTCAATATAAAGGACTGGCGCATGACTTCCTTGCTTCCAAAGACAATACTAAGGGCCAGGGGACGTTCCCCGCAAGTAGAAGTATAGAGATTCCAGAAGCTAAATAGGAAAGGGTTCTTTAGAGCAGTTAGACTGTGGAATGCCCTACCACAAGAGGTAGTAATGGCAGATGCTATATCAGCTTTTAAAAAAAGCACTGGATGATTTCCTCAGTACACACAACATTGTTGGTTATAAATGACTTAATGACAAAATATATAATTGGTGGAGGAAGGTTGAACTAGATGGACCTAGGTCTTTTTTCTACCTATGTAATTATGTAACTATGAACTTGAAGTGACTTATTGCTTCACTTTTACCACTTACTTGGACTGATTTTGTGTGAACCTTGCTGCACTGTTGCTGCACCTGTGTGACTACAGACTTGATTAGAAAGTCCTGCTATGAACTTTAACAGACTTATTTCCTCACTTCTGACACTAAAGCCTGCTTTACATGCTACAAGATATCTTACGATGTGCCGGCGGGGTCACGTCGTAAGTGACGCACATCCGGCATCGTAAGGTATGTTGTAGCATGTGACAGCAACGTGCAATTGTGATTGAAAGAAAAACCGTTCATCGCATGCATGTCGTTCATTCCTGACGAATTGAATGTCAGGTTGTTCATCGTACCCGGGGTAGCGCACATCGCAGTGTGTGACACCCCGGGAACGATGAACAGATCTCACCTGCCTCCTGCGGCTCCCGGCCCACAATGCGGAAGGAAGGAGGTAGGCGGGATGTTTACGTCCCGCTCAGCTCCGCCCCTCTGCTTCTATTGGCCGGCTGCCGCATGACGTCGATGTGACGCCAAACGTCCCTCCCACTCCAGGAAGTGGACGTTCGCCGCCCACATCGAGGTCGTATGGTAGGTAAGTATGTGTGATGGGGGTTAATCGTATGTTCGGCACGTTCAACAAATTGAACGTGCTGTACATACGATGGGGGCGTTGCAAATCGCATACGATATCATATGCGAAATTGCAACGTGTAAAGCAGGCTTTAATTGCACTTGTTTGGATTGATTTTATGTGAACTTTGCTGTACTGTTGTTTCACCTGTGTGAATACAGACTTGAATCAAAATCTGCTTTGTCCCAGTTCAGTCCCACACCATCAGGATCCAAGGTATGCATTAAATCTTAACAATATTTCATGTTCATTCCTCATATAAGAATCACAGGGAATATAGTATCCCCTTGGTTATATGGGTTATGTGCTCATTTTCCTACTATCCACATATATTCCCTGTTTTTTCCCCACCTAAGAAGCACTGGGAATATGATATGCACTGTTTATAAGGGATATTGGTTAATTTCCCTATTATACACATATACATATATTTCATATTCATTCCCCACTTATCAAGGACAGGGAATATAATACACAACTGTTTATATGAGATATGTGTTGATTCCCCTATAATCTACATACTGTATATTACATGTTCATTCCCACTTAAGAAGCACAGGGAATATAATATACACATTTTTATATGTGATATGTGTTCATTTCTCTGTAATCCTCATATATTTCACGTTCATTCCATGTTTAAGATCTCCATAATTTTGGACCAATAATTATGTTCATTCTTTTTATTTATTCTTTCTTCATTTTAGTATGTCCCAATTTCAGACACATTAGTTATCAAGCTTCTGGCTACATATTATCAATACGGGTGCATCATTTTTTCTAATGTAGGCGATACAGAAACGTGTTTGAGTAAGTATTTTATTTCATAACCCTGGGTTGTTATACTTTCCATTATTGAGTTTTTCTTAAGGGGTTAGCGGTAAGGTGGGATCCCTACACCTAGATTCCAGTTTACACTTGCCTCACTACTTTGGCAGTCTTGAGTTTTATATTTTATATAGGCCAGGATTATTTTATTTCATTATTTCATTGAATAGTTTAAACTTTAGAAATAATCAGGTCTTATTCCAGTTAATACAGAATTACAGATAACAGTTCTCTTTTGGAACTAAGATTGGTTAATTTGGTTTGCGTCTAGCCATTTAAGGTGTTAAATGGCCTCTCCTGTGGTAGTTGGGGAGTCAGGATAGTTATGGGGGACTCATTTTAATTTAATAGAAGCTGTTACACAATGGTTGTGAACAGGCAGAACTGTGATGGCCAGTCTGAAGGATGTGATAATGGTAACATCATGCAGACATGCCTTAGCTGTTAAGCACAGGAATGAGGATCTTTGGTAGCGTTTTTGGAGGCCTTGAAGTGGACTGACTTTTCTACTGTGGCAAGTCAGAGCATACTGCCCCTGGATTGTTCCCTGCCGATTGCTGTATAGCACACAAATTGGAGATCTCACGTTATTTGTGAATCTCAGAATATACTTGACTAGCATTTCACCAGACTCTTACTGTCCTCATGTGATTTTAAATAACAAGCTGAGGCATTTTGACATTAGAAAAATAACGTGTATTTTATTCTATGTAGATTGGATCATGCTAATAAATGAGGATCCATCCTATATCTAGAAGTCATGTAGTGCTCTCCCCATATACTACGTGTAATGTACTGCTCTCTCCTTATGTGACGCCCCTGGACTATCAGGTCGTCACAGGGTACTGCACAAACTGCCCTCCCATGCAGTATTCCACCTCCCTCTTGGTTCTGGGTCCCTACTTAAGTGGTGTTGCCTCCATCAGTGAATCAAAACCCTAGAGATACCCTGCACCACCCTCACCTAAGGGCTGGTTCACACTAAGCGACAGCGACAATGAGGTCGCTGTTACGTCACCATTTTCTGTGACGTAACAGCGACCTTGTAAGTCGCTGTTATGATCGCTGCTTAGCTGTCAAACACAGCGACGCAGCAGCGATCATAACCGCGAGAGCAGGGAGCCGCGCACACTGCTTAGCGCTGGCTCCTTGCTCTCCTAGCTACAGTACACATCGGGTTAATTAACCCGATGTGTACTGCAGCTACATGTGCAGAGAGCAGGGAGCCACGCACACTACTTAGCGCTGGCTCCTTGTTCTCCTAGCTACAGTACACATCGGGTTAATTAACCCGATGTGTACTGCAGCTACATGTGCAGAGAGCCGGAGCCGGCAGCACTGGCAGTGTGAGAGCTGCGGAGGCTGGTAACTAAGGTAAATATCGGGTAACCACCTTGGTTACCCGATGTTTACCCTGGTTACAGCTTACCGAAGCTGCCAGATGCCGGCTCCTGCTCCCCGCTCGCTTCATTTCGTCGCTCTCTCGCTGTCACACACAGCGATCTGTGTGTCTCAGTGGGAGAGCGTCTTTGAAGAAAACGAACCAGGGCTGTGTGTAACGAGCAGCGATCTCGCAGCAGGGGCCAGATCGCTGCTCAGTGTCACACACAGCGAGATTGCTAATGAGGTCACTGTTGCGTCACCAAAACCATACCGTAGCAGCGATTTCGGTAGCGATCTCGCTATGTGTGAAGCACCCCTAACACACCAGTGGACGGCTTGAGAGGAATTGAGTCGCCCACCTGGGGGGTTGGGGAGGGGAGGTGAGGAAGTGTAGTTAGTCGAGTTGAGGAGAGTCAGTGAGTGGAGAAGGAGAATAGTCCTCGAGCTGAGAAGAGCTCACAGGAGGTAGGGAGTGGGACTCCCAAAGTAACGGCCTAGGTTGCAGATGGTTGTCTGGGCCCAGAAGAAGTCGAACCCCTAGTCGCAGGGGATCATGGCAAGGTGCTCGGGCTCGTTGAGGAGGACGGCCGGTAGCCTGGCCCTATTAACGGTCCAGGACCCAAGGCACGACGGGGTACACGGACCCTAGGTCAGGGAGTAGCTTCAGGCAACCCGACAATTCACCTGAGGAAAATGGAGCCTTCACGATCCATTCCTACCCGCTCAAAAATCAGGGCATTAGCGCAACGAGGGAAATAGAACTTTCCAACCAAAATATGTCCAGAAAATCGAAAGCGTGAGCCCTGAGAGCAAGCTCCCTCACTTAGCGATAATGGGGAGCGGGGCCCGGCTAGTTCCAAGATACCGGGTCATCAAGTTGAAGTCTAAACTAAGTGCTAGCAGGAAGGTCACGGACCACCAGGCAGCACCACTTGGGGAAGGGACCCGGACGAGTTCCCCTCAGCGGCAGCGGTACCCAGAGACTTGGTTTACCCGGTTGTCGGTGTCTGATTATAAACTGAGTGAGTACGAGAGTGACCCCTTCATCTACATGGCACTTTCTGCCTTTCACCGGAGTCCCGTGGAGGGTTCCAACACCTTGCTGCCCCGTTCCATCATCCCCGGATACTCCCAACAGCAGCGGTAGTACTCCTAATTACCACACACCATGGGTGGAGTCACAAACTATAACTCCCCTGTAAATACCCCCCCTTTTTCATTCGAGTGGCCGCACGACCCCCGGGTCCGGAGACCCTCGAGCCACAGCGAACCCGGATCTGAGAAGCTCGGCTGCTTCCACGGAGGCGGTACACTTATACTACATATAATGTACTGCTCTTCTTATATTGCATGTAATGTACTGTTCTCTCCTTATACTACATGTTATCTGCTGTTCTCTTCTTATACTACGTGTCATATACAGTTTTCTCCATATGATACATCTACTGTACTGCTTTCTATATGCTCTACATGTTCTGTAATAACATATATACAATTGTGCTCAAAAGTTTACATACCCCGGCAGATTTTATGCTTTCAGAGAATATGAATGATAGCACAAAATATTTTTTTTTACTCATGGTTAGTAGTTGGGTGAAGCCATTTATTGTCAAACTACTGTGTTTTCTCTTCCTAAATCATAATGACAACCAAAAACATCCAAATGACCCTAATCAAAAGTTCACATTAATGACAGCTTGAAGTCTTTTGTGGTAGTTGTGGATGAGGCTCTATATTCTCTCAGATGGTAACGCTGCCCATTCTTCTTGGCAAAAAGCCTCCAGTTCCTCTAAATTTCTGGGCTTTGTTGCATGAACTGCATGCTTGAGTTCTCCCCAGAGTGCATCAATAATATTCAGGTCAGGAGACTGAGATGACCAATCCAGAACCTTCACTTTGTTCTGCTATAGCCAATGACAGGTTGACTTGACCTTGTGGTTTGGATCATTGTCATGTTGGAACATCCAAGCACATCCCATGTGCAGCTTCCAGGCTGATTAGTGCAAATTTGCATACAATATTTGCTGAGGATGTGCTGTATTTGACCAAGTTTCCTGTGCCTTTTGTAGCTCACACATCCCCACATCATCAGCGATCCACCTCCGTGCTTTATAGTTGGAGTGGTGTTCCTTTCATCATAGGCCTTGTTGACAGTTCTCTAAATGTAACGTTGATGGTTAAGGCCATAAAGTTCAATTTTGGTCTCCTCACTCCAAAATACCTTGTTCTATAAGTTTGGAGAATTGTCTCTGTGTTGTTTCATGTATTGTAGGCAAGATACTTTGTGGCATTTAATGTCTTTCTTCTGATGACTCAACCATGCAACGCATTTTTCTCAAAGTGCCTCCTTATTGTGCATCTTCAAATAGCCACTTCACTAGTTTTCAGTGGGTCCTGTATTTCATCTTATGTTATTTGTGGGTTTTTCTTTGCATCGCAAACACTTTTCCTGGCAGTTGTGGCCAAAATGAGTCCCTGATTTTCCATTTGTTAATCAAAGTTTAAACACTGCTGACTGGTATTATCAATTCATTGGATATTTTTGTATCCCTTTCCTGTTCTATACAGTTCAACTATGTTTTCCTGTAAATCCGTTGACAATTATTTTGCTCCCACCACGACTCACTATCCAGAAACGTCAGTGGCTGGATGACAGATGCAAGAGTCTGTCTGGATCCCAGAAACTCACTCAGCTTTTATGCACACACTGATTACAAGCAAACAGGTCACTGGTGAGGCTGTTGCCTTTATTAGCCTTTCAGACCCATTTGTGTCAACTTCTATGCATGTTATCAGGCCAAAATCAACAGGGTATGTGAACTTTTAATCAGGGTTATTTGGTTGTCATTAAGATTTAAAAAGAGAAAACACAGTAGTTTGACACTAAATTGCTTTACCCAACCACTAACCATGAGTGGAAAAAATGATTTTGTGTTATCATTCATATTCTCTGAAAAAAGTCCAAGAAAGCAAAAAATCTGCCAGGGTTATATATATATATATATATATATATATAGTTAGTGCAGACCAAAAGTTTGGACACATCTTCTCATTCAAAGAGTTTTCTTTATTGTCATGACTCTGAAAATTATAGATTCACATTTAAGGCATCAAAACTATGAATTAACCCATGTGGAATGAAGTACTTAACAAAAAAGTGTGAAACAACTGAAAATATGTCTTATATTCTAGGTTCTTCAAAGTAGCCACCTTTTGCTTTTATTACTGCTTTGCATACTCTTGGCATTCTCTTCATGAGCTGCAAGGGGTATTCACCAGAAATGGTCTTCCAACATTCTTGAAGGAGTTCCCAGAGGTGCTTAGCACTTGTTGGCCCTTTTGCCTTCACTCTGCAGTCCAGCTCACCCCAAACCATCTCGATTGGGTTCAGGTCTGGTGACTGTGGAGGCCAGGTCATCTGGCGTAGCACCCCATCACTCTTCTTCTTAGTCAAATAGCCCTTACACAGCCTGGAGGTGTGTTTGAGGTCATTGTCCTGTTGAAAAATAAATGATGGTCTAACTAAACGCAAACCGGATAAAATAGCATGCCACAGCAAGATGCTCTGGTAGCCATGCTTGTTCAGAATGACTTCAATTTTGAATAAATCCCACACAGTGTCACCAGCAAAGTACCCCCACTCTATCACACCTCCTCCTCCATGCTTATGGTGGGAACCAGGCATGTAGAGTCCATCCGTTCACCTTTTCTGCATTGCACAAAGATCTCAAATTTGGACTCATCAGACCAAAGCCCAGATTTCCACTGGTCTAATGTCCATTTCTTCTGTTCTTTAGCCCAGAAAAGTCTCTTCTGCTTGTTGCCTATCCTTAGCAGTGGTTTTCTAGCAGCTATTTTACCATGAAGGCCTGCTTCACAAAGTCTCCTCTTAAAAGTTGTTCTAGAGATGTGTCTGCTGCTAGTACTCTGTGTGGTCTCTAATTTGAACTGCGATTTCTGAGGCTAGTGACTCGGATAAACTTATCCTCTGCAGCAGAGGTGACTCTTAGGGCGGCTTTGCACACTACGACATCGCAGGTGCGATGTCGGTGGGGTCAAATCGAAAGTGACGCACATCCGGCGTCGCTTGCGATGTCGTAGTGTGTAAATCCTAGATGATACGAAGAACGAGCGCAAAAGCGTCGTTATCGTATCATCGCTGCAGCCTCCGACATTTCCATTATGTCGGTGCAGCGACAGGTGCGATGTTGTTCCTCGCTCCTGCGGCAGCACACATCGCTGTGTATGAAGCCGCAGGAGCGAGGAACTTCACCTTACCTGCCGCCGGCTGCAATGAGAAGGACGGAGGTGGGCGGGATGTTTACATCCTGCTCATCTCCGCCCCTCCACTTCAATTGGCCGCCTGCCGTGTGACGTCGCTGTGACGCCGCACGACCCGCCCCCTTAGGAAGGAGGCGGGTCGCCGGCCAGAGGGACGTCGCACGGCAGGTATGTGCGTGTGAAACTGCCGTAGCGATAATAATCGCTACGGCAGCTTTCACTAGATATTGCACGTGCGACGGGGGCGGGTACTATCGCTGCAGCATCGGTAACACATTGTTACCGATGTCGCAGCGTGCAAAGCCCGCCTTAGTCTTCCTTTCATGGGGCGGTCCTCATGTGAGCCAATTTCTTTGTAGTGTTTCATGGTTTTTGCCACTGCACTTGGGGACATTTTCAAAGTTTTCCCAAGTTTTCAGACTGACTGACCTTCATTTCATAAAGTAATGATGGCCACTCATTTTTCTTTACTTAGCTGCTTTTTTCTTCCCATAATACAAATTCTAACAGTCTATTTAATATGACTATCAGCTGTGTAGCCACCAAACTTCTGCACAACACAACTGATGGTCCCAACCCAAATAATAAGGCAAGAAATCCCACTTATTAAACCTGACAGGGCACACCCATGAAGTGAAAACCATTTCCGGTGGGTACCTCTTGAAGCTCATCAAGAGAATGCCAAGAGTGTACAAAGCAGTAATCAAAGCAAAAGGTGGCTACTTTGAAGAACCTAGAATGCAAGACATATTTTCAGTTTTTTCACACCTTTTTGTCAAGTATTTCATTCCACATGTGTTAATTCATAGTTTTGATGCCTTGTATGTGAATATACAATTTTCAGAGTCATGAAAATAAAGAAAACTCTTTGACTGAGACGGTATGTCAAAACCTTTTGTCTGTACTATATATATATATATATATATATATATATATATATATATAGTACTGTTACATAACAGTGTTACATTTAGGGTACAGCTCTCTATTATATATGAGCTACTGTAATCTACCTGCATTGCTTGTGCTATATTTTTATCTACCTATACTAAATGTACTATGAAGCTCTATACACTACAGGTTATGCATATCTACTAGTACTCCACACATGTGACACACAAACTGAATTGTTATACAACTGTATTGATCTCTATCTTTACTAAATGTACTGTATTGTAGTCTAGCTGTATGTTAATGTTGCATACACTTACTATATGTAATGTGTGACTAACTATTTGAGCCAGGATCAGCTGCTCATTTGGTCACTAGGTGAAATTGGGTTAATGCTATACTCAAGCCTGAAAAAAATGTCTATCCTTATAGAAAGGGCCACCATAATAGTAGCACAGATAGATGGGAACCAGGAAATCTTTATCAATCATGGAAATTTTGTTATTTCAACCACCATGAGCGTCCAAATGAGTAATTACAGAAGATTGCGGATGAAGATACTTAAGGTGGCGCTACACGGTACGACATATCGTGCGATATGTAGTTGGGGTCACGGAATTCGTGATGCACATCCGGCATCGTTAGAGATGTCGTACCGTGTGACACCTCCGAATGACTGTTAATGAGCAAAAATACTTACCTTATCGTCGTTCAGTTCCATAATGTCGTTCCTCCTTCTGCGCGCAGGTTGTTCGTCGTTCCCTAGGCAGCACACATCACTACCTGTGACACCCCGGGAACGACGAACAACAACTTGCCTGCGTCCCACCGGCAACGAGGAAGGAAGAAGGTGGGCGAGATGTTACGTCCCGCTCATCTCCCCCCTCCGCTTCTATTGGGTGGCCGCTTTGTGACGTCGCTGTAACGACGAACGTCCCTCCCTCTTCAGGAAAAGGATGTTTGCCGCCCACAGCGACGTCGTTAGGGAGGTAAGTACGTGTGACGGGAGTTTAACGATTTTGTGCTGCACGGGCAATGAATTGCCCGTGACGCACAAACGACGAGGGTGGGTGCGATCACTCATGCGATCGTACGATAAATCATTGCGTGTAACGCCGCCCTTAGACTCTACTTCAACAATATGATATGTTTCTAAGAATAAAGAAAAGAAATGTGCTGGGGCCGTAAACCTTAATATACACAGTTTGTCTCATCATATCTTCCAGAGTTATAATAATTCTGAGTTTATGGGAAAGGACTTTACCCTTTAGTAGTAATTAAGTTGACATTTTTAGATCTCTTTCTCCATAGCGTTATGGCCTCAAGTTGCAATATTTTTAAGTTAAAAAGAATGTTCCAAATTAAGTATAATAACTTTAGAAAGCACTAATTTAAGATTACATTACTATTATTATTAGTAGTAGTAGTGATAAGTGAGCATGCTTGCCACTGCTCGATACTCAATTGCTTATCGGGTGTTCGGCACTCTTGGAATACAATCAATTATCCTGGTGCTTGGGCGCCATGTTCAAGTCCCCGACCTGCTTGTTTCGTGGCTATGGCCTTCCAATCATGGTAATGCTGTGGCCATGGTGGCCGCATTACTGTGATTAGTCAGCCGAATAGCATCATCGGGTCTATATAAGATCCATTGATGCCATGCTTGGCGCACTGTGCACTGTACCCTGGAAATAATATAGGGACAGCTTCTGCTGAAGAAGGGATAGTGTATTAGAGTGATTTTAGCCTTATAGCCCTTGCTGCTGCAACATAAAATATCTATTGTTGACACAAGAGGACAAGAGTGTTGTGTGCAAAAATTGATACATTGTATTACATAAAAGTGAATCACAAAACAGTCATGCAATTAAAACAAACATAAAGGTGAGTGTGACCGGGTAGAAGACCAGTAACAAATATGACCCATGCACATAAATAGAGTAACTAGAATGGAGGGAGGTATAAGTACAAGTGCAATAAAGTGGGTATATATATATATATATATATATATATATATATATATATATATATATATATATATACATATATAAATATATATATACAAAGAAGAGGGGAGCCAGCACTGCTCAAGAATGGCATGCAACAATGAAAAAATAAAAAGTGTAATATTCACAAATTCATTCCTACTGTAACATTGCAATGAGATTTTTTGCAAATTATTGATCAATGATTTGAGCCCCCCTGCCCCGTCATGGCAAATCTCTATAGGGGGGTCCCTACACTATGTCATAAATTAATATCGTACCATAAGGTCTCATATAATGACTTGAACAGGACCATATAAGAACACCATATATATATATATATATATATATATATATATATATATATATATACCCTCCACTCATCCAGATAAAGCACAGAATATAAAGTACAGAGGATCTATTTGTAATTTAGCTCACAGTGCCAAACACCAGGGAACAATGAGTGGGTAAGTTAGTATAAAGGTCTGGCAACAACCCATTTCAAACCAGCACTATAAATCACTAAAAAAGGCAAAGGTATACATGTTACCTAAAGTTCTCAGTGCAGGGTGATGTACAGGAGAGGTTCCAGCCAGTCACAGTGATCCCCACAGGACCTAGAGACTGCTAACGCACGTATTGTTAGGGTTTTTGCTTAATCAGGGAGGGAG
Source organism: Anomaloglossus baeobatrachus (assembly GCF_048569485.1). Classification (NCBI taxonomy): domain Eukaryota; kingdom Metazoa; phylum Chordata; class Amphibia; order Anura; family Aromobatidae; genus Anomaloglossus; species Anomaloglossus baeobatrachus. The sequence goes on along the minus strand of NC_134354.1, from coordinate 171,348,505 downwards.
ATCCCTGAGATGGGTTGTTGCCAGACCTTTATACTAACTTACCCACCCATTGTTCCCTGGTGTTTGGCACTTAGAGCTAAATTACAAATAAAACTGCCGCACTTTATATTCTGTGTCTTATCTGGGTGAGTGGCTAATTCAAACCTATTCTATCGTCTAATAATACTGCTTGTAGCTGCAATTAGTAACAAAAAGCAGAAAGGGAGTTTTTATGGGTACAAAATGTGACTAATTCTTTAACAATAAAAAGTAAAAAGGAAATAAAAAAGTGCAATTGCAACATGAAGTGGTACATATATAGGCATAAATCAGACTTATTATAATAAATATATTATGTAAAATTGTCCAAAATGTAGCAAATCAAGCTGCACATAAACAATAACATGTACATAGAAATAGAAGACACAGGCAGAAAAAGCATAGTAGGTATTGCACTTTACCAGCACTGGGAATACACTAAACCTCATATCAGGTGTCCATTGTAAACATATATTAAAGAGCTGAGTGCAACAATGGCTCAAATACTGTACTAATTATTGTATTGATTAGGACATGGAGGAAAATAGGTTAATACCTACTAAAGTGCCGATGCTGGAAAAAGTGCAGGATTGAGGATAATCTCCATCTGGAAGACCCAACGTATGTTTTGTGTGGGTTACAGCCACTTATTCATGGGAAGATGTCTTTCTTTGTCTATCTGCAATTAGTGTAGGGTAGTTGATGGAGAAAGAATAATGTATTAGAGGCATATAGGCAGTGATTATTGTCTTAAATTCCTTGCTTTTTTACGTTAACACCAAATTCCTTTTCAGAACTAATTTAAATTTATTTTATTCTTCACTAATGCTACTCTTGGCTGCAATTAGTGTAGGGAGAGCTGCTGGAGAAAGGATAGGGAATTAGAGACATCTAAACAGCTGTAGCTGACTTGTGGAAATTGGTGCACACTAGAAGAAGTGCCACATTAGCACGAAACAGTCACCATTGGCCAAGGTTTTAGCTCCCCCTTCCTGCACTACATGTCCCCAGTGTTTGCACAATAAAGAAGACATGATCTCATCCCTCGGTGAGTTGCTGCTTTTTTCTTTTTTCCTGTGTTGGATCTGAATTTTTGCACTGCGGTCTGATTTTGAGCATGCAGCTTCAGGTCAGGTGTCCCATGTCCGCAATAGCAGTCTCTTTCCTTAGACCAGTGTAAATCCCCCATATGTAGTGACTAACTATTTTTGAGGCACAGTGCAAAGATCAAATTGAAAGGAGCAGTTTTTCCTGGAATGGTTTGAGGGTGCCATGTCACACTGGCAACGACCCTGACATGCCAAAAAAGCAAATCCAACATACCGTGCTTCCCCAAACATAAGACGTCCCCTGAAAATAAGACCTAGCAGGAGTTTTCTGCAAGGCCTAAACATAAGACATCCCCCGAAAATAAGACCTAGTTGTAGCGCAATAATGAAACGTCCATGCAGCAAAAAGAGTTAAAGAATACAGCAGGACACTTCATTATAGAAAGTAGACACCCCCATAAGAAAGAAGACAGAAGAGAGAAGACCCCGCGATCATACTCACCAGACGCCGACCAGGAGCAGTGGAATGCATCAAGGACTTGCAGCGGAACACACACATCAGATCACCCACACATCAGATCACACACACAATCACACATCAGCTTGTACAGACACACTCACCACATCCATCAATACTGATTGCTTCCCGGTGGCTTAAGGACCTGTAACGCTGTGCACTGTGCAATGGAGCTTCCAGGACCACTAAGTGGAATGCATCATAGAAAGCAGAGAGTCCTCTGCTGGCCTGAAGCTAGTAGTATCACTGGATGTGGTGAGTGTGTGCGAGTGAGATTGTATGTGTTGTATGTGGTGTGTGTATGCCATCTGATGTGTAAATGTGTGTGTGTGTGATCTGATGTGTGTGTCGGCCAGAAGCAGGTGAATATGGCATGCAACATATCTGCCGGGAGCACCAGCCGAGGAGCACAGGAGGACCTGGGAGCCACGCAGATGCCCGGAGTCTGGTAAGTATGATGATCCTGGGAAGGGGAATCTGCATTTTTTGGGGGGTAAAATTACCCAAACCTATGTCTCCCCGAAAATAAGCCCTCCCCTGAAAATAAGACCTAGTGCTTTTTTCGGGGCAAAAAAAATATGACAACCTCTTATTTTTAGGGAAACAAGGTAAATGACCCCAATTTGCACACTACACCCCTCAATGAATTCACCTAGGGGTGCAGTGAACATGATTTACACCACATGTGACTCAAAGAATGTTATACAATTAGGTGGTGAAGAAAAAATAAAATATTTACCCCTAAATAAAAAAATAATTTCTCCTGAGTGTGGCAATACCTTACATGTAATCGTGAACTATTTTTCAGGCACAGTGCAAATGTCAGAAGGGAAGGTGCTCCATATTAGACTGTGTGCAGAATTATTAGGCAAATGAGTATTTTGATCGCATGATACTTTTTATACATGTTGTCCTACTCTAAGCTGTATAGGCTTGAGAGCCAACTACCAATTAAGTAAATCAGGTGATGTGCCTCTCTGTAAGGCTATGTGCCCACGCTGCAGAAAATGCGTGGATTTTGCTGCGGATTTCTCGCGGAAAAGCCGCGGATTTCCCGAAAATCTGCAGCTCAGGCACTTCCCAGCCATTTCTATGGCATTTTGCAAATGCTGTGCCCACGCTGCGGATTTTTCCACAGCGGATTTCGTGCGGATTTTGATCCGGAAAAATCTGCAACATGTAAATTATTGTTGCGGATTTTCATTCGGATTTTGGCTTTAAAATTGGGGAAAAAAAAATCCGCATCAAATCCGCAGCAATTCCGCTGTAAATCCGTAGTAAATCCGCACCTTTGAAAACGTGCGGATTTTGCGGGAAAGCTGCGGATTTTGATGCAGAAAAATCTGCAGCTACATTCTCCCGTGGACACATAGCCTAATGAGGAGGTGTGTGGTGTAATGACATCAACACCCTATATAAGGTGTGCTTAATTATTAGGAAACTTCCTTTCCTTTAGCAAAATGGGTCAGAAAAGAGATTTGACGGGCTCGGAAAAGTTCAAAATTGTGAGATGTCTTTCAGAGGCATACAGCAGTCTTGAAATTGCCAAACCTTTGAAGCGTGATCACCAAACAATCAAGCGTTTCATGGCAAATAGCCAAGAGGGGCGCAAGAAGTGTGTTGGGCAAAAAAAGCACAAAATAACTGCCCATGAATTGAGTTAAATCAAGCGTGAAGCTGCCAAGATGCCATTTGCCACAAGTTTGGCCATATTTCAGAGCTGTAACGTTACTGGAGTATCACAAGTTGTGCCATACTCAGGGACATGGGCAAGGTAAGGAAGGCTGAAAAACGACCACCTTTGAACAAGAAACATAAGATAAAACGTCAAGACTGGGCCAAGAAATATCTTAAGACTGATTTTTCAAAGGTTACATGGACTGATGAAGTGAGAGTGATTCTTGAAGAGCCAGATGAATGGGCCAGAGTCTTGATCAGTAAAGGGCAGAGAGCTCCACTCCGACTCAGACGCCAGCAACTTGGGGCTGGGGTACTGGTATGGGCTGGTATCATCAAAGATGAACTTGTGGGACCTTTTCGGGTTGAGGATGGAGTGAAGCTCAACCCCTAGACCTACTGCCAGTTTGGGGCCAGAGATCTTACCTTTTTATGATGCTTTAGTCTTGTAGATAATCCGAAGAACTCACATCAGCAATTAAATACATATTTATTTTAAATGGAAAGATGTATATTCCAAATAAAAGTCTTCAAAAACATAAAATGGCTGGATCAAAAAGAGTTAGGCAGTGAATTAATCTCAGTTCAAAGGGCAATCAAAGATATTCCATGATGACATCAACTTAGATTGAATCCTCACGAACACACTGACCTGTAATTTATGTGTATAAATCAGAAAAAAAATACCTGAGATCACTTCTTGTATATACTTTTGAAGGCTTGTAGGCATTGTAGGCATAAAACAGCTAGTAACAAAACGTAGGTTTTAAAAAAAAAAAAAAACTTTTTCAAGTGTAAAAGTTTTTTTAAATGGAATTAGGATACTTTTAGAGTGCTCAATTCAAAAAGTCCATTACTTTTGCAGAATTGGTTCTAGTTTTTAAGATAATGAATATCCTTGAAAATAATGCCTTCCCCCATTGTGACTTGTGCGTGATAACAAATGCAATAGCTTTTGCTCTTTCTTTTTACTCTTTAACAGTGTCTTAGGTACTTAAATATCTAATATCAATATTTTGTATTTCAATTTGTATGCTATAAATGTAACTTTTTTAAGCCAGAATTCTGCTGTGAATTTGTTGACGAAAGAAGTCGGCTAAAGTTAAAGTTTGTCAACCTAGTCTTGGTTTATACTCAAAAAGTTCTGCCTTATTAAGTATACAGTGTGTCCACCCATATCCTGTCCACCGCGTTCAACTTGAGAATGGTGGCAGCTATAGGCATAGAAGTGGTGACTAGGTATAGTAAAGTAACCATGTGCTACGCAATGAAACCACCTATAGCACCACCTGGTGGAAAACAACGGAGTTAGCATTTTTATCTCGAAAACAGAGCGATATAGACAAAAATAGTGAAATAAAAAATTGTAGGGCATCATCAATTCAATACGAATCGACACCTTGCATACAGAAATACAATGATTAGAACGTGTAAAACTCACAAGGCTGCGAACGTAAAGAGATACATTATGGAGACCTTCCTACAAGTCAGTGGGTATGGTGGCTGCGTGGAGTGGCCTCTACGCTCACCTGACCTGACCCCATTGGACTTCTTTGTGTGAGGTCACATCAAACAGCAGGTGTATGTGACCCCTCCAGCAACATTGCAGGACCTACGACAATGTATCACAGGTGCTTGTGCAAATGTGTCCCCTACCATATTGCACAACGTGCAGCAATATACAGTATGCTTTCCAGAGTCCAGACGTGCATTGCAGCTGACGGTGGCCACTTTGAGCATCAAAGTTAAATGAGTGCCATATGCGTGACCAGCATTCAATGATTTGGGGTGGTCATGGGTTTCATATCATAGCATTTCTGTATGCAAGGGGCCGATTCGTATTGAACTGATGATGCCCTACAATTTTTTAATTCACTTTTTTTCTTTTTCTCTATCTCGTTCTGTTTTCGACATAAAAATGCTATTTCCGTTGTTTTCCACCAGATGGCACTATAGGTGGTTTCATTGCGTAGACACAACTTCTATTCCTATAGCTGCCGCCATTCTCAAGTTAATGGTGGTGGACAAGATATGGGTGGACACACTGTATAAGTTCCTTTTGAAATTATGTTTTCATCAATAAAAGTCTACATCAACAATCATGATGTATTCTGCTACATCTGTGGAGAGTACATGGTTGAAAAACAAAGAAGAAATATCACAGACTGGCTTATTTGGAGTACAGTTTGGAGACCATGATAACTCTTGTTCTCCATATATCATTTGCATCTTGTCACACAATATAGTTAAAAATTAGATTTACCATATGTTTAATTTATATCAGCACAATTTTTGAAACATAATTTTATCTTTTAAATATGTTAGAAGGGTTCAGCAATCAGCAATTTCTCATTTTTCCAACAAAATTTACAAACCCATTTTTTTAGGGACCACATCACATTTGAAGTGATATTGAGAGACCTACATGACAGAAAATACCCAAAGTGACAGCATTCTAAAAACTGCATTCATCAAAGTTCTCAAAATCACATTCAAAAAGTGTATTAATTAAGCCTTTAGGTGCTTCACATGAACAAAATCAATATGCAAGGAAAAAAATGAAAATTTTGCTTTTTCCCACAAAAATGTTCCTTTAGCCCCAAGTTTTGCATTTTTACAAGGGTATTAAGAAAACATGCTCAGTACAATTTGTTGGAGAATTTCTTCTGAGTACGTCAATACCACACATATGGTAGAAATCTATTGTTTGGGCGCATGGCAGGGCTTGGAAGGGAAAGAGCGTCATTTGAATTTTAGACCGCAAAATTGTCTGGAATATATAGCGGACACCATGTCGCATTTGGAGAGTCCCTGATCTGCCTAAACAGTGGAGCGCTACCACAAGTGACTGCATTTTCTAAAATAGTCCCCTCAAGGAATTTATCTAGATGTTTGATGAGCATTTTGAAGCCCCAGGTACTTCACAGAATTTTATAAAGTTGTGCAGTGAAAATTAAAAAATACATTTCTTTCCAGCACCCATGACAGCACCACGAGAGAGAATGGATCCACCCTTCAAAGCCATCAAACCTACAGGAAAAAAAATGCGGTACCTCTCCCTGCAGCAGTTGGTGTCCTGTCCTTCAACAGGGAACCTCTAGGATGGCGGTTTAAGATGGCCTTAAGGGACCGAAGACCAAGAAAATTATTCCCAGCCCTGGCTGGTCGAGTTTGGCAGCAACACAGGTCCTGCTGCAGCCGGCGGAGTTGCTTCGGAGTCATCACAGCGGGCCTATGGGGGCGATCCCTGTGTGTGAGTGCATGCGGTGCCATCTTAGGAGTGGCAGGCTACCACCATTTACCATCAAAGGAACAACAGCAGCCTTTGCCTATACTACAGGCTATCCCTAACTGTCAGAAGCAGCAGCAGAGGAGATCCAGCAGCCGCTCCGGAATTGTTGGGCAGCAGAGCCGCAGCTCCAGCAGACCTAACAAATGAGAGGCCTCCAGAGGAGACTTGTCGGGCGACATGATTCCTGCTCCTGATCTGGAGTCATCTCTTTACATCTGAGAGGTAAGTGACCTTCGTGCAAGCTCACCTTGCAAAGAGAGATTTTTTTGTGTTTTTTCTTGTCTCTTTCTAAGACTCAGGAAAATCTTAGAAAATGCCTAATCCAAAAAGCAGTTATGACAAAGATCTATGGCAGAGCCTGGAACAAGTTGTTATCATCCACAGGTGTGAGCCCAGATGGCTTAGTGCCAGTTGTGGTTATCTTAGAGTTCCTTCGAAAAGGGTTACAGTGGGATCTGGCAGTTAGCACACTAGAGGTTCAGGTGTCGAACTTGAGTGTCTGGTACAACTATGGCCAGGAGACCGCTGAATTTCCCAGTTTATCGAGGCATGTTCTAGAGCCAGATCAAAGTGCAGTACAGCTTTACCTCCATGGCACCTTGATTTCATCCTGTCAGCCATGACAAAGCCCCAATTCAAAACTTTAAAATCCAGATCACTTAAAAAATCTATCCCTGAAGACTATAATCCTGACACTTTGCCTCTCATACCATGCATCCAGCATGGTGTGCGAGGTTTTCCATGGCAGAATGACCCGGGGTTGTCATGGAGATGACCATGGCAGCAATCGGGTCTCTGTGATCCCATTACAGCGTCCCGATCGCTCGAGAGAGCTCCCTGCCTCCTGAATTACTTGAAGTAATAATTTTCTTTATGACTTAATTAGTCTCTAATAGCTTTCTGAAGGAATTTGGGCATGCATTTCTTTAAAACATTGCTACGTTCGAAGTCTGTGGGCAATTGCTTAATATAAACAGTTCTTGTAATGTCCCGTTACAGCATTTCAATTTTGTTGAGGTATAGATTTTGACTAGGTCAATACAACAACTTTTTTCTTTTCTTTGACAGCAATTCTGATTTAGAGTTACTAGTGTGCCTGGCATCTTTGCAGATTTGTTGAATTACACAGAGGAGTATATGGTCAACCCAATGACTACAAGATGCCTAAAACATCAAGAGATTTATAGCTATACATCTCCACATTTGAAAACTTCAGCTGTTCTGTTATGTTCATTTTTCAAGAAACCCTTTTAAACAGTTCATAACTAATCTTTTCAAATTATAATGCAAAAAACTACAAAATGTTTTCACAAAAAAAGTAGGGGTCTTATATTATTTTTTGCTACAAATGATGGGCTAGGGATTATTTTCAGGGGATGTCTTATTTCTTTTCCATGAACATTAATCCACATTTATTCTTCAACAAAAAAAAAATCAACATTTATTCAAGTAGTCATATTAAAGATGAGCGAACAAGAGATTCAGTGTTCCGTGTTCATACCTAACACAGACTTTACAAAAAATAACTTTTGAATTTGAAGTTTAATTGCTTTATGTATGAACATCACTGGCTCAAGCATCGCTGTGCTTGGGTACACTTGGTGCTCAGCCAAGTGCGAGCTTCTTGCAGTGTTTGAATGGCGCGTACTTAGGGTAACAACAGTGTGATCAGATGTAGTTTTATTCCAGTGGAAAAATGATCAAAAATGACCCCTCTAAGACAGGGCAAGGCACAATGTAGTCAGCAGGCAACAACTGACCCTTTGGTTGTTCCAGTATGACTTGCAGACCGAGAGGCAAAGGGCTGAAAATAGTGGAGATGGGCCGAACCATAGATCTCCCCTATTGCCTGTCTGCCACTGCTGCTACCCATTCCCCAATCATGATATTTGCATCCACAGCATTTAGGGGGTTAAACTACTAGAAGCGGTGCAGGCACCACTCCTTGCAATGAGAGCCGAATCTCTGCTGTGTATCAAAAGAAAGAAAAAGGGGTATACTCTATAAGGATCACCAGAAAGTCTATAATTTCAAAGTGAGAAGACTTTATTACATATTTAGTGGATAATATCACAATACAGAGAACACATAGTAGGTAAGACACAATAGACATACAAAACAACCAGACGTAATGTTAAAACATTTGAAAGCCTATAAAGGCATAAGACTCACATGCTAGCCTGTTGTGAATGTCGTCTGTGTGGGTGCTGTTTTGAAGCTCTCTCTGGTGGCCAGGAATGGTAGTGGAGCTGAATCTGAGCCCGTTACTCAGACAGAGGTCGGCATTAATTGGGAATTAGGGAAGTCCTATTGCAGACAAGTGTGGTCTATGTAGGAGAATATTTTTTGTCTTGCTGGCACAGGTTATAATTGTATTTTCCTCAGTCTCTGTTCCAGGCTTGGAGTTCTGTCCATCCGTGTTTCCCTGAGCAAGACTTCTGCAGATAAGTTCTCAGTTTTTTTTTCTTCCTGGTTTACACCCTAGGGTGGTTGTTTTTCCTTGTTTTGCTTTGTATCTGTTTTCTTGCAGGTGAAGTTTGGTTTCTCTGGTGTTGTGAGCATGGTGGCCCCCCTTTGCTTGCTCTCCAGCAGGAAAAGGGATTTTCTTCCTGTCTAACTTGATTATTTACTATTCTGTATTATTGTGGGGTTTTTTGGTATTTTTTTCTCCCATTATTTACAGGAGTACCTGATATACTGATATAGTGGGGGTGAGGTCCATCAGGGTGATTTTTTACTACCAGGAGTTTGGCATTTTTCTACAAGAATTTAGCACTGGCCACAATCAGTTTCCTTTTCTTTGTATCAAGTTAGTTGGGCCTCACCTTTGCTAAATCTATTTTTCTTATCTGTATATTGTGTTTTCCTACATCACCATAATCTTTATATGTGGGGGCTATCTACTTCTTTGGGGACTTCTCTGAGGCAAGGTAGATATCCTCATATCTCTCTGTGAGGCATAGCTAGATTCTTAAGCTGTGACAAGGCGTCTAGGTTTTTAGCAATGCTCCACGGCTGCTTCTAGTGTGGTCTGATAATTAGGGGATTGCGGTCAGCCCAGGTTCCAACTACTCCTGTTTTCTTGGTGTTTTTTCGCCAATCGGAGTTTTTTTGTAATCTTTCATGGTTACCGGATCATAACACAAGCCCCAAAAAGAATCCTAAGACAATCTACAAAATATTTCAGTCCCCGCAGAAAAACAAGTTTTTTGATCCATGTGCTATATAGAACCTAAGCGTTATGAATAGATCTAAAGTATGAGATATATATATATATATATATATATATATATAGATGGGGTGTTATCAAGAAAACCTGACAGTCCTCACAAAAAATTATGTTAGACTTATTTTTGATAAATATATAGTTTGTCACCACCTAAATGCTATGGATAAATATCACAACCCATCCATAGGATCAATATACAGTAGCACAATCCCAAATGTGATGTTATCAAACATTATTTATACAACCAATAGCACTTTAATAGTTTAGCAGTTCCAAAATAACAGTACAAAAATGTATTACTTCAGTATTGCTTCTAAAGGTCATTTTACAAGATATTGATTCATTGGGTATTCATAAAGAGACTCCCTTAGCACACAATTACTTCACTCCAGGCACTCGTGCATTATGGTGGGGCTGACCATTTAAATACACCTTCCCAACTGCTGGTTTTCTAGCTATCTCCTCCCTTCTCTAGCTCTATGAAACCAGAGCTGTCACAGAAGAAGGGAGGGTGGAGATGAGGGAAAACAAGCTTTAACTGTTTATTTGCTGCATTCCCCAAACATGCCTATCAGAGCCTGACTCCACCTGTTCACTCGCCAAAATACCATTTGATATGCTCCCACGCTGTATGTAAATTAGGGTGTTCCAGTTAGATGGGCGTCCTTGCTGCTGCGTCTGTCCCTCTTCTCTGTTACTAATGGTGTCCTTCTGCTTTGATTTATGTGGATGATGCATTCTGCGTCATCCACATAATGAACTTAATCGAGTTCTCGCCTCTACGCAGTAGGCTGGAAGGCCCACTCAGGCACTCTCTGTGGGCAGAGCTTAGAACATTACTATGCAAGCACCAAAATCAGAATGACATTGAAATGACAGAGTTTGGCGCTTGTTTAGTGAAGTTCTATGCTCTACTCACAGTAGGGAAGAGCAGAGTACACCTGTGTAGGCCCGAGAGGCTATTGTGCAGGCGCGAGATCTCGGTTTACTATGTGGATGACGTAGGATGCTTTATTCACATCAATCAAAGAAAGAGATTGTGCTTACAAGCACAAAGGAGGGACAGATACTGCAGTGAGAACGCCCATCAGACTGGACTACTCTCATTTACATACAGCATGGGAGCATATCACATGGTATTTTTAGTGATATTCACGGGGAGTCGAGTGCTGAGAGACACGTTTGTAGAAAGTAGCAAAGGAACAGTTAAAGGTGGTATGATTTGTTCATAGGGTCCAAAACTAATGCTAGGTTCCCTAAGCGTTTTTTTGCTTTGCATTCCGGCCTCGTTTTCATTAAATAAATAATGATATAGTGTAATTTGTGTTGTTATTCATCTGAAGCTGGATTTACCTACTATGAAGACAGCCTAAAGATCAGATGGTTTTTATAATGCCCTAATATTTTAGACCATATAATTCAAAGGGGATGTACTTATTTATTCTCATGAACAATTTTATTTTGTGATATTAGGATTTAATAAAATTTAATTTATCTAGAGTAGCTATTTGCATGCTTTGTTTAATAAAGGATACTCTGGAGTAAGATGCTCGCCCTTTATTAAGAAGTATGCATCTCTCAATGCATTTGGGGAATCTTTCAGCTGTCATGCATCACCATACAATTCTGTAGTAATATACAGCACTTCCTTTGGTGAAAATTGGCAGTAATTAGTATTCCAAGCTAACTGCACTTGCTAACTAAAATTCTGTAACCACTTTTCAAAATGTTGGCAGTTACCGAAAAAATAAATAGTTGCAAAAAAATTCTCTTTTCCATGAGCGTTTCTTTTCCAAAAGCTAAAAGAAAAAAAAAATAGGTACTATTATGCTGTAATAAAGCATAAAAATGTTTTTATTGTTACAATCTTTTCGAGAGCTAAAAGTTAGGATTTTAAAAAAGAGCACAGCACCATTAAGTGCTACTGTAAATAAGAATATAAGAATGTTACCTTTAAGAAAAAAACAAATGCAGATGTAAATCTAATTTTGAATAATTAAACATTACTTGAAAATGTACATCTTTGCATTTCACAAACATTTACAGGTCTCCACTAGACGAATCAGAAAAAAAAATACCCCATTAAAACTCATTTTAATTTCTTCCTACTGCCAATTAATGGGATTCATACCTTTTATGTGGCTGATATATTTTTAATGTACTTTATGTTGATTGGTTTACTATGGTTTTTAGTTTGTAATTTTTCTCTGTAACTTGACAGAATTTCTGCCCTCAAATATTTTGGACTGATTTATTAGTTTATACACCCATGTATTGTGTTTTGGCTTGTGTGCTTTTGATGCAGCTGGTTGTGAACTACTGCTTCACCACATATGTTATATTTTTCCTGATGTGGCTAGACAATAACAGGGTGCCTAATGCCAGCAGCTCCTGCTTACAATATGGATATAATGCTAAGTTTGCCAAAAAGTTAATTTTTAAGAGGACCTGGTCATATTTAAGGGGAATCTGTCAAGTTAAGTATACTCCGTGCACAGCGTGAAGTCGTCCAAAATTTCAGTGCGCAGCATTGGTAAAAAGAGATGCCAAAGACTGTATGAGGGACAGCTAAGAATGGGAATGCCATGAGAAATGACCATGGGGTATTAGCGTTTTTGTTTCTACATCCAATGGGTTTTAGTTTCCAGGATCTCTCCAATCACAGGAACATAATATACAACATTCAATTCAAGTAGAATAAAATTCCTGCAAATCAAATTTCTTGTTAAAATTTACATGATTTGGTGATTTTGAATCTTGGCAGATCGGCTCATCTATATTGTCTATTCCTGTGTCATGTTCAGCCCTATATAAAGCCCTTTCTTTGATTGGGATGAGTTGCAGTGCCAGAGACAGCATCACAAATATGTAATCACCTTTTTTCAGACAGGTCGGCTCTGCTTTTTTCAAATGGACTGAAATTTAAAAAAGAAAAACTATTTAATGCATTTCTATAGAAGAATAACTTAACCTAAACAAAGTTTATGGCGAATCTACAGAGAAAATGACGGTTTTGTTTTAATCTTTCTCTGACAATCACCACCAGCAATCACTTGGACTATGATCTACTGTATAGGTTAAATAGGCACATACATATGGACAAAATGTAGCTAGAGATATATTATAATAATAATAATAATAATAGTAATAATTTTAATTTTATAATACACCAACGTATTCCGCAGTGCTTTACAATTCAGAGGTTCATACACAAAGTCATAAGTACTGACGACCCTTCTCCTGAGAACTTACAATCTACAATGAGGTGGGGGTGACAAAAAGTACAAGTGCTTATTTACAATGATGGTCCAGCCATCTTGAAGAAATCGGGAATAGAGAAGTGCTACATGAGCCAGTCACCAGCCAATCGTTGTAGTGCTTTTAGGTTTGATGGCGTTAGAAGGAGAATTATGTTCAGAGAAACAGTGAATAGGTAAGGACTTTGATTAGGCAACATGAAAGGCTACCCTAAAAAGATGTGTTTTTAGAGAGCATCTAAAACTGTGTAAGTTGTGGTTCCTAATTTCTTATTCCAGATTCCAGAGAATTGGTGCAGCTCGGGAAAGTCTTAGGCCATGTGCCCACGGGAGCTTCTTCTGCGGATTTTGCCACGGAAAACCTGCGGCTTTATCTGGATTTTCCAGATAAATCCGCAGGTTTTAGCATGTACAGACACTCCCCAAGTTATCCTATGGTACATGGGAAGTGTCTGTGTCCACGTTGCGGAATATGTTGCGGATATCCCGCAGCCGCACATAACTGCATGTCAATTATTCCTGCGGATTTATCTGCGGATAGTCCCATACTTACCTGCATTGATAGCAGACACCAGGTCACTTTCCCTCGGTGCACAGGAGGTTGGAGCGCGGTGGATCCATGAGCAGGAAGGAGGAGGTAGGCGGGGCCTGCACAAGCTCCGGTCATGTGACAGCCAGAGCTAGTTCAGGCCCGCCCACCTTCTCCTGCACAGTGTAGAGACGCTGACAGACGCCGGAGAGAAGTGCTGTGTGATGGAGGTATTTATGAACTCCCCCGATCACTGCAGCACTTGTTCTGCATTGAGGATGCAGTGCCGAAGCCATGGTACTGTATCCTCAATGCAGAATGCCCGCACCATATCCGCAGGACATTCCGCAAATAAACCGCAGCATTGAAACAGACAAAGTTGTGCTGCGGTTTTCTGTGAGCTCCTGCAGAATGTCCTGCGGATATAACCGCAGGACACTTTGCCCCGTGGGCACATAGCCTTAGAGCTGGGAGTGGGAGATTCGTATTACTGCGGATGTTAGTCGAAAGTCACTTGCAGAGAGTAGACAATGGGTAGGGTGATAGACAAAGATGAGGGTGGAGATGTAGGGGGATACCGTGCTGTGAAGAGCTTTGTAGGTGAGAACAAACATTTTAAATTTGACCCTGTAATGTATGGGTAATCAGTGCAATGACTGGCACATATTGTAAGCATCCAAATAATGATTAGCCAGATAGTAACTTTGGCTGCTGCATTAAGGATGGACTGGAGAGGGTAAAGTCTACTGGAGGGGAGGACAATTAATACAGAATAACAATAATCAAGGCAGGAGTTGATCAGGGTATACAGTGAGGGTTTTTGTTGTTTCCATGGTGAAAAAGTGGCAGATTCTGATGATGTTCTTCAGATACAGTCAACAAGAACAGGCAAGAGATTGTATATTGGAGGTGAAAGAAAGATTAATGTCAAACATACCACCTAGACAGAGAGCCTGCTGCATAGACTTATTCGTAGTGCCACAGACTGATAGAGAGATGTACGATTTTGAGGAGATTAGTGGATGGCAGGAGCAGTAGTTCAGTTTTGGAAAGGTTGAGTTTCAGATAGAGACCAGACATGATCTTGGAGACTATTGACAGACAGTCCCTGGTGTTCTGTAGTACTGCAAGGGTGAGGTCATGTGTATAGTTGTGTGTCATCAGCATAAAGTTGGTACTGGAAGCCAAATTTGCTGAATGTCTGTCAAGTTGGGACGATATAGAGATATAAGTTAAAAGGGCACAGGACTGGACCCTAAAGGACCCCAATAGTGAAAGGAAAATGAGAAGTGGAACAAATGAATGATACACTGAAACAGCGGTCATAAATATTAGAACAGAACTAGGAGAGAGTGGTGTTCTTTAAGCCACTTGAGTGGAGAATAGCAAGTAGGAGATGGTGGTAAACAGTGTTGAAGGCTGCAGAGAGGTCAAGAAGAATAAACAGAGGGTAGTTACCATTACATTTTGCTGTCAAAAGGTCATTGGTCATCTTGATGAATACAGTTTCTGTAGAATATAGAGTACCGAAAACATAGCGGGTAAGGCGGAAGTAGACCAGGTGCTCTAAGAGTTTAGAGGTGAGGGGGAGATTAGAGACTGGTCTGTAGTTATTTGTGCAGGATAGGTCAAGAGGATGTTTTTTAAAATAATGGAGTAATGATAGTGTATAATAAAACAAGCAAAGGGCAAAACAAAATAGTGGACTGGAATTTTTACATTGAAATATTTTTTAATGTAAACTTAAAGGTAAGGTCTAGTGGTTTTTTTTGTATTACAAGTAGTGATTATGAAATCAAGTATTTTTAATGCAAAATTAAATTAACTATTTAGTTTTTGTTTAATTCTATTTTTACTGAAAAACAGGGTGCTGCCATCTTGGATTTGCTGTATAAACCAAACCAAAGAGTGCAACTGTAGACTGTATGCATTAAGATATATGAAAACAATGAATACATAAAATTTAGGCTGCATTGATGCTATATAAAATATATTACTAAAATAGAGGAACACTTTGCAGTACAAAAATTGTTTGCCCAAGATTAGTTTTCTTTGGAGGGTCCCTAACTATTTGTCCCAAAAATCTACAGATTTAAAGCACTAAGATCCAACACTAAGTAAAAACAGGATGGATTGACAGGCACAGCCAGCCAAAGAGTAAAGGCCGCTTTACACGCAACGACATCGCTAATGAGATTTCGTTGGGGTCACGGAATTCGTGACGCACATCCGGCCTCGTTAGCGACATCGTTGCATGTGACACGTACGAGCGACCACTAACGATCAAAAATACTGACCTAATCGTTGATCGTTGACACTTTGTTCAAATTCCAAATATCATTAAAAGTGCTGAATGCAGGTTGTTCATCATTCCTGAGGCAGCACACATCGCTACGTGTGACGCCCCAGGAACGACGAACAACACCGTACCTGCATCCTCCAGCAACAAAGTGGGCGTGACTTTCCTGTGGCTGCTCTTCGCCCCCCCGCTTCAATTGGACGCCTGCCGTGTGACATCGCTGTAAGGCCGCACGAACCGCCCCCTTAGAAAAGAGGCAGTTTGCCGGCCACACTGACGTCATTAGGCAGGTATGTGTGACAGGTGCTAGCGATATTGTGCGCCACAGGCAGCAATTTTCCTGTGACGCACAACCGACGGGGGCGGGTGCTTTCACGAGCGACATCGCTAGCGATGTTGCTGCGAGTAAAGCAGCCTTTAATCACCTCCTTTATGACAAGGCACTGGGCATTGAATCTAATAGTCGCTCTCCGACCCCTAGACTTAACACGGAGATCTCCCTGCTGTGAGCTGGACACGCTCCCTCTGCTGTCCAGACAACAGCAGAGGGAGGAGATTGACACCATCTTTGTGGAGCTCACAGCGCATGCTGTGAAC
The DNA here is from genome assembly GCF_048569485.1 of Anomaloglossus baeobatrachus. Lineage (NCBI taxonomy): Eukaryota > Metazoa > Chordata > Amphibia > Anura > Aromobatidae > Anomaloglossus > Anomaloglossus baeobatrachus. The sequence goes on along the minus strand of NC_134354.1, from coordinate 171,332,041 downwards.
TGCACTTTCCCCCTGTCACCCATTTGGGATATGTGAGTACCAGCGCCCTGCCGCCGCCACTACCTTCCCCCCACACTGCTCTCCTCGCTGCCACCACTTCCCACTGCCGCTCTCCTCTCAGCTCTCCCCACCGCCACTGTCACTCCCGCCTCTCCCCCTGCTCTCATGTGCTGACCTCGGGCCTCTGCTTCTCAGCTCAGCAGAGCACAGTATACTGAGGAGCGCAGTATACAGCGGTATACAGCTGAGCACGGTATACTGAGGAGCGCGGTATACAGTGGGGCGGTATACATGTGCATGTGTGCAGCAGAGCATTGCAGCCATGCGTGCAGCAGAGCAATGTGGGCATGTGGGTGGCAGAGCATTGCAGGTGTATGTGCGGCAGAGCATTTTATGCCAGCATGTGGCAAAACATTGTGGATGCGCATGCATGCAGCAGAGCATTGTGGGCGGGTGTGCATGTGGCAGAGCATTGTGGGCAGTTATGCATGCAGCAGGGCATTGCAGGTTGGTGTGCATGCATCAGAGCACTGCATGCGTGCGTGCGGCAGAGCATTGCATTCATGCATGCGGCAGAGCATTTTATGCGGGTGTGCGGCAGAGCATTGTGGCCGGGCGTGCATGCAGCAGAGCATTGCGGGTGGGTGTGCATGCAGCAGAGCATTGTGGGCATGCGTGCGGCAGAACATTGTGGGTGTGCGGCTGGCAGTGCATTGCAGGCGTGTGAGTGGCTGAGCATTGTGGGCATGCATGCAGCAGAGCATTGAAGCCGTGCATATGGCAGAGCATTGCGGGCATGCAGCAGTGCATTGCGGGTGGGCGTGTGGCTGAGCATTGCAGGCTGGCGTGCATGCGGCAGAGCATTGCTGGTACGGGGCATGCAGAGCGCTATGTGGGGAGCACTATGCAGCTTTCCTTGGTGACACGTTCCACAGTACAGGATCACTTTGCAGTCACCAACAAAATGTCTCCGCACTGTGTTCCTAAACTTCATTCTCTCTTGTCCTGTAGGAAACACCCAGATTGGGAGGGGGAGCTGTGACATCATACACAAAAGAGAAGATTCCACCCACTTTTACTGCAGTTTTAATGTGAGCTAGTTCTACAGTAGCTCTGCAGCAGGATTTCAGCAGCTGTTCCCCCTATTGTTTGAGTGGAAAATATCAAACTTTTTAATTTTGTTTATATTTTTCACAATTAAAAACAAATAATAATATTTCAACAAAACATTAATACTTTACATTTTTTCAGTTATTAAATTTAATTTTGGTTGCAGCTTCATTATTCTAAGGGTGTGCAAAATATGTGAGGAAACCCAATGTGCCTACCAGGTGTCATGACAGCTCATATATATATATATTGTTCAAGAAAATATCCCTAAAGCCTGCTTTACACACTTCAATAGATCTTTCAATCCGTCGTCGGGGTCAAGTTGTAAGTGACGCACATCCGGCATCGTTCGTGACGTATTTGCGTGTGAAACCTACATGCGATCAAGATTGAACGAAAATACGGTGATCGCATACACGTCGTTTATTCCTCATACATTGGACGTTTGGTAGTACGAAACTAGTGAATTGTAACGTGTGACATCCCTCATACGATTTTGGTGTCTGATGCTATGTGCGCAGGTGTGCGCTCTGCACCACAGCTTAAAAAAGGTCTGCTTCAGAGCGCAGCTGAAAAGCTGCGTTCTGAAGCGCCTCACAATGTCTGTCATTCACTAATCTCTGTCAGTCCGTCACTATCTCTGTCCCTCTCTCTCTGTCCATGTCAGTCTATCCCCCTCTCTCATATACTCACCGATCCCCGATCCCCGGCGCTGCACGGCGTTCACACTGCTCTGGCGGCTTTTACTGTTTTTTTGAAAAAGCCGGCCGCCCATTAAACAATCTCGTATTCCCTGCTTACCCCGCCCACCGGCGCCTATGATTGGTTACAGTGAGACACGCCCCCCACGCTGAGTGACAGGTGTCACACTGCACCCAATCACAGCAGCCGGTGGGCGTGTCTATACTGTGCATTGAAATAAATAATTAAATAATTAAAAAAACGGTCCCCCCCAATTTTAATACCAGCCAGATAAAGCCATACGGCTGAAGGCTGGTATTCTCAGGATGGGGAGCTCCACGTTATGGGGAGCCCCCCACCCTAACAATATCAGTCAGCAGCCGCCCAGAATTGCCGCATACATTATATGCGACAGTTCTGGGGCTGTACCCGGCTCTTCCCGATTTGCCCTGGTGCATTGGCAAATCGAGGTAATAAGGAGTTATTGGCAGCCCATAGCTGCCAATAAGTCCTAGATTAATCATGTCAGGCGTCTCCCCGAGATACCTTCCATGATTAATCTGTAAATTACAGTAAATAAACACACGCCCGAAAAAATCCTTTATTAGAAATGAAAACACAAACATATACCCTGGTTATCCACTTTAATCAGCCCCAAAAAGCCCTCCTTGTCCGGCGTAATCCAGGATGATCCAGCGTCGCTTCCACCGCAGCTGCATGGAGGTGACCGGAGCTGCAGCACACACAGCCGCTCCGGTCACCTCCACACAGCTAATGAACACAGCCGGCGATCAGCTGAGCTGTCACTGAGGTTACCCGCTGTCACTGGATCCAGCGGTGGCCGCGGGTAACCTCAGTGACAGGTCAGCTGATCGCGCGGCTGTCTTCATTACCTGCGTGGAGGTGACCGGAGCGGCTGTGTGTGCTGCAGCTCCGGTCACCTCCATGCAGCAGCGCTGGATGCGACGCTGGACCATCCTGGAATACGCCGGACAAGGAGGGCTTTTTGGGGCTGATTAAAGTGGATAACCAGGGTATATTCCCATCCTGAGAATACCAGCCTTCAGCCGTATGGCTTTATCTGGCTGGTATTAAAATTGGGGGGGACCGCACGCCGTTTTTTTTAATTATTTAATTATTTATTTCAATGCACAGTATAGACACGCCCACCGGCTGCTGTGATTGGGTGCAGTGTGACACCTGTCACTCAGCGTGGGGGGCGTGTCTCACTGTAACCAATCATAGGCGCCGGTGGGCGGGGTAAGCAGGGAATACGAGATTGTTTAATGGGCGGCCGGCTTTTTCAAAACAGTAAAAGCCGCCAGAGCAGTGTGAACGCCGTGCAGCGCCGGGGATCGGTGAGTATATGAGAGAGGGCTGCTCAATTCACTTACTCAGGAGATTAGCGGTCACCGGTGAGTCCTTCACAGGTGACCGCTAATCAGGACGCGACACAGACAGAGCCGCAGCATGCCAATGAAGTCGGGTGAGGTTCACCCGAGTTCATTCTGACAGTGCGGCTCTGTCTGTGTCTGCTGTCATCTGCCATTCAGCTCTGCTACATGGCTGTCTGTGTCTGCTGTCAGCGGCCATGTAGCAGAGCTGAATGGCAGATGACATAGTAAAAACGCATCCCTACACATTACACACGCTTGTCAAGTCAATAAAAAAAAAAAAAAGGTGCCCAATGCATACGTCACAGAACACATGATCCAAAGGATCGCACACAAAATTGATCAAGTTAACATAGACTACTAACGCACGTGTGACAGCAAATGAATGACCTACGTGCAATCTCATTAGATCGCATATGCGACCTGGGCGTGTCACATCGCATACGAGATCGCATACCTAATTGTAAGGTGTAAAGCTGGCTTAAGGATATAATAATCTTGTATTTACTGACACATATTACTTCTCTATTGAGCTTAACAAAGTGTAGATATAAAATGCTTGGTATTTTGCAGGTGTGTTCCTTGCTTAATTTCTTTCCACTAATTAAAACTGATGTATGTTTTAAAGTGTCAATCATTTTGACAATTTACTGAAATAATTCAATTCTTACATGTTTAGACTTATTCTCTTACCAAGGTAAAACAAAGTGGGCTTTTGTATACTACAATGTTGCAATTACATCAATTATAGTTCAATTCTTAAAAGATTTGGCAGCACTACTTGTTGACTAGAAGAAAACTGAGAAACTGGTTCTTTAAAGTTCAACTTTAACTTTGTTATAGGACACATTAACAGTATATAAAAAAAATTCCTATGATTAATGACCATATAAAAATATACAAGTAAATTGTACCTGTATGGCACACCCATCTGTCATTGTTTTGGACAAGGTATGTTTTCCTGTAGTTCTGCTGGCATATTTTTTATGTGCATTAAAGGGGTTGTCCACTACATGGACAACACCCTTTCGATCAGTATGTTTGCCGCCGGTAACAAAGAAACAAACTTATTCTCACCTCAGGTGCCTGCGCCATTCCATCAGTGTCGACACTTGAACTTCCAGGGTTCACGTTACATGGCTACATCAGGCGAACCCTGTGGTCAGTTAGTGTTGGCAGAGGTAAGAGATAAGTGGCACTCTTCAAAAAAAGGGAAGGAAAGGGCTACTCAAGTAGAATTTCACTAATAGCAAATAGGTAATGAGCGCTAGCATCAGCATCACTACCTCTTGTCTTTAGAAGTATCAAACATCAAGAGGAAGTGAACATCCAGCTACAGTCCTGACTTAAGGATGCTTTACACGCTGCGGCATCGTTCGTGTGACATTTGATGATCGCAGCCGTAGCGAACATTATCGCTATGGCAGCGTCACACGCACATACCTTTTCAGCGATGTCGCTGTGACCGCCGAACAATCCCTCCTTCAAGGGGGAGGTGCGTTCGGCGTCATAGCGACGTCACTACAGTGTCACTAAGTGGCCGCCCAATAGCAGAGGAGGGGAGGAGATGAGCGGCCGGAACATGCCGCCCACCTCCTTCCTTCCTCATTGCCGGTGGACGCAGGTAAGGAGATGTTCGTCGTTCCTGTGGTGTCACATGTAGTGATGTGTGGTGCCACAGGAACGACGAACAACCTCACTACTGACCAGACAACGATTTTTGGTAAATGAATGACGTGTTACAGACCAACAACTTTTAACTCTTTTGCGATCGTTTAAGGTTGCTCCTAGTTGTCACATGCTGCGATGTCGCTAACGACGCCAGATGTGCGTCACAAACGATATATCGTTAGCAATGTCGCAGCGTGTAAATGGCCCTTTACTCCTGATGTTCGATTAATCAGAAGGCAGGGAAAGTAAAGCCAGTGCTGATTGGGCAAAGGGCTTGCATGACAAAACAATGTCCCGTGAGCCTCGGCTGGCTAGCATAGAAAAATATGGCGAAGCCCACATTTTTTTTGGGTGGGCAAAAAACTCCTACATAAAGTCATTGGATGGAGTATGCTGAGCCTTATAGTTCTGCAGCTGCTGTCTGCTCTCCTGCATACACTTGTGAATAGAGCATGCTGAGCCTTGTCATTCTGCAGCTGATGTCTGCTCTTCTCTATACAAATAGACCGCAGCTACAGAACTACAAGGCTCAGCATACTCCATCCAAGACTGTATGCATGAGTTTTTTGACCCCCAAAAAAATTACGTGGGCTTTGCCATATTTTTGTGTTACGAGGGGGACCCGGGAAAGCGTGCCAAGATGGGAAATGGACTGCTTCCGCCGGTCAAGGTCCACTGTGTGGTGTAAGGGACCGCCGCTATGGTGGGTGAAGAGTGAGCGGGTTGCTGCTAGCGATCGTCTGGAATGTCACAGACGATCTATGTACACCGATCTGCCCTAACCCGTGAGGGTTGTATGGCACAGATCTCACGGCTCGGTGTACCTGTTGCACAGGGAAGCATAGAGGTGCCCACGCACGTGTGCCAGTGGAAGTCACGAGAATATGGCACGAGGGTAGCACAGAGGTGCCCACGCACGTGTGCTTTCAATAACCAGGTGAATCCAATGGAGACTTGAGGAGCTCATCTGGGACAGGAACACGGCCTGTTGACGGGGGTACTGCCGGAGCAGCAAGGCAGGAACACGGCCTGCAAACGAGGTACTGCCGGAGCAGCAAGGGCCAAGCCCACAAGAGACAGTAATGCCTGAGCAGTGGCGTGGCAGCACGCTGCCAGACATCCAAACATAGAAGGATGGTCGCGCGCCGCCATGATGGCAGGGGGAGCTTTTAAGGAGGTGCAGCTCCACCCGAGGGCGGGCGCGAGGCGGAGATGACGGACTTGACCCAATCAGGGTCCACGACGTCCCAGCCTGGCCAGTCAGGATTCACCACGTCACCAGCCTTGTCATCAAGCCATGTGACGTCAGTGAGCGAATCAGGACCCACCACGCATTGCACATGCTCACCCTCCTGCCTCTGGGAAATAGAGGCGGGATCCTCGGTCTCACAATGTGGAGAGATAACGGGAATCTCACTGCTTCCCTGAGCAGTAAACCTCTGCACATTGCGCAGCCTCGCAGACCTTCGGGGCCGCTGAGCAGGAGAGTCTGCGGCAGGCCAGGAATGGGAGACCGCTTCACTCCTTGTAACAGGAGAACCACTAGGTGTCACCCTTCTGCTGCCTCTCTGAGAAGGTATCTCCTGCACACTGCGCAGTCTGGCAGACCTTCGGCGCTGCTGAGCAGGAGTGCTCGTGGCAGGCAAGGAATGGGAGACTGCCTCAGGAGAGCCACGAGATGAAACATTTTTGTATGCTAGCCAGGTACATCAGGCAGCTACGGGCTGCCCACAACCCCCAGCTGCCTATTTGTACCCGGTGGGAACCAAAAATATAGGGAAACCCTTTTTTAAATTATTTCATGAATTTCATGAAATAATTAAAAAAAAATGACTTGGGCTTCGTCCAATTTTTGTGTCCAGCCAGGTACAACTGGGCAGCTGGGGATTGGAATCCGCAGATCAGGGTGCCCAAGCTTTCTGGGCACTCCTACTGTCAATTACAGTCCACAGCCGCCCCAGAAAATGGCACTTTCATAGAAGCGCCATCTTCTGGCACTGTATCCAACTCTTCCAGCTGCCCTGGTGACAGGTGGCTTGCTGGGTAATAATGGAGTTAGGGCTAACTGTATATTATCAACTGGCCCTAAGCCTGAAATTCATGGTGTCATGCCAATATTAGACATGGCCACTATGAATTTCTAGTACTAATAAAAAAAACACAACACACAGAAAAATATTTTTAATTACAAATAAAACACAACACAATTAGTGACTCCATCTTTATTGAAATAAAGAACCCCCCTCCGCAGTAATCCAGGTTCAAGGGTTCCACGCCGTCCAATCCGGATCCAATATCATCTGATCGGTTTGCTGGAAGGCAAAGCGATCAGATGATGTGTCAGGTTCAAGGGACTGAATCACATGACACAGCAGCTGATTGTATAAACAACTTTTATACAATCAGCTGATGCATCAGTGCAAAAAAAACAAAAAAAACTACACACTTCAGTGCATTCTCCTGTCCGACAGCATCAGCTGATAGTTTAGCCGACCGGGCGGTAAAAAGCCGGCCTCACCGCTTAACTTATAGTGTCAGCTGATTTTGTCAAGTGACCGCATAAGCTGATCATCGCCAGGTCTGAGAAAGAGAGAGAGAGAAAGTAGAGAGAGAGAAGATAGAGAAAAGAGGTAAAAGAGAGAGAGGAGAGCAAGAAAAGAGAGAGAGGAGAGAAAAGAGAGAGAAAAGAGAGAGAGGAGAGAGAGAAAAGAGAGAGAGGAGAGAAAAGAGAGAGAAAAGAGAGAGAGGAGAGAGAAGAGGGAGAGAGAGAGAGAAAAGAGAGAGGGAGAAAAGAGAGAGAAGAGAGAGAGAGGAGAAAGGAGAGAGAGGGAAAAAGAGACTGAGAAAAAGAGAGAAAGAGAAAAAGAGAGAGAGGAGAGAAAGGAGAGAGAGAGGAGAGAAAGGAGAGAGAGGAGAGAGAGAGAGAGAGAGAAAGAGAGAGGAAGAGAGAATGAGAGAGAGCGAGAGAGAGAGAGAGAAAAAGAGAGAGAGAAAAGAGAAAGAAAGAGAGAGAAGAGAGAGAGGAGAGAAAGAGAGAGCAGAGAGAGGAGAGAAGAGAGAGAGAGGAGAGAGAAGAGGAGAGAAGAGGAGAGAAGAGAGAGAAGAGAGAGTGGAGAGAGAGCGAGAGAGAGGGGAAAAAGAGAAAAAGAGAGACTGAGAAAAAGAGAGAGAAAAAGAGAGAACGAGATAGGAGAGAGGACAGAGAGAAAAAGAAAGAGACACAGAGAGAGAGAGACAGAGAGAGAAAGAGAGGGAGAGAGAGAGGGAGAGAGAGAGGGAGAGAGAGAGTGAGGGAAAGAGAGAGAGATAGAAGAGAGAGAGTGAGAAGAGAAAAGAGAGAGAAGAGTGAGAGGAGAGAGCAATGCAACCTCATTCCGTGAACTGCTCCGATTTGAGGTGTGTCCCGAGGCTCACAGCTGATATCCAGCTCCTCCCCTCAGTGCATAATTAAATTGAATTATAATTATAAATATCTAATAGTTATAATTTAAAATTAAAAAAAAAAAAAAATTCTTTACCGGTACCAGAACTCACGACCTAATGCTTCTGAAGCGAGCGCTCTATCCACTGAGCTACTGACTCTTTTGATAAAGATAGGCACATTTGGTAATTTGCCTGCATTGCGATTCACTTCATTGTTACGTGGATGGATACAACGCGATGGTGTTCTATGATGCTGCTGCATCTTCAGGTAGCAGAGTTGACAGTGTTGTGTGGATTTCGTCGGACCTGTTGGGTATTTGGGGATTAATAAAGGGGTGAAACAGGGTGTTTTTTTGTCTTTTATTCCAAATAAAGGATTTTTCGCTGTGTGTGTTTATTTACTTTCACTTTCAGTTTAATCATGGACGGTACCTCGGGGGGACGCCTGGTATGATTAACTCATTATTATCTCGATTGCCACCGCACCAGGGCAATTCAGGATGAGCTGGGTAGAGTCCCCCAGGACTGTCGCATCTAATGGATTTGGCTATTCAGGGCGGCTGCTAGGTGATCTTGTTTGCGGTGGTGGGCTCCCGATAACGTGGTGCTCTCCATCCTGACAATACCAGCCTCCAGCCATGTGGCTTTATCCTGGCTGGTATCAAATATGGGGGGAACCGTATTTTTCTTTTTTAATATTTATTTATTTTTTTTACTGCACGATATAGACCCGCCCAACGGCGGCTGTGGTTGCAGTGAGACAGCTGTCACTCAGCTTCGGTACGTGTCTGACTGCAACCAATCATGGACGCCGGTGGGCGGGGAAAGCACGGAATAACTAATTGACTAATGAAGCGGCAGCCATTTTCTAAAGAGGAAAAGACACCGCAGATTTGTGACAGACGTGGAGCGAGATGCCCGTGATCGGTGAGTAGGAAAGAGAGAGGGATTGTGCTGGGGACGCAGGACGCAGGCAGATAGCAACATGTGCACATAGCCTAACTGTGAAAAGCCACGTTTATGGTGATCGAACTGTTCTCAAACCTAACTCGAACTGTCGACCTTTTAGCAAAAAGCTCGATTTCGAGTTGGATCTCGAGCACCCCCCAAAATCACTCGAATATGAAATTGGCGAACCTCGAACCTCGAACATCGCTCAACTCTAGTTAGATGTTCTTACTTTGTGTTGAAAATGGTTTCATTTTACTGTAATTTTTAATCAATGAATAATAGATACTCACTGTAATGCTGATTTTAATGAGAAGAAAACTAATAATGCCACATGTAATATTTTAGAAAACGTGTTAGATAAAAAAAAATGGGAGAATTTTGGGTTTTATTCCCGTGTGACAGGTTTTTTTCCTTTTATCTCAGACATAATTTACAGAAACAATTCATAAGAATCTTTGTAAAAAAAAAATTGTGAGAATGTCAAGAGCAAAGATGTACAATACAGTCATATGAAAAAGTTTGGGCACCCCTATTAATGTTAACCTTTTTTCTTTATAACAATTTGGGTTTTTGCAACAGCTATTTCAGTTTCATATATCTAATAACTGATGGACTGAGTAATATTTCTGGATTGAAATGAGGTTTATTGTACTAACAGAAAATGTGCAATCCGCATTTAAACAAAATTTAATCGGTGCAAAAGTATGGGCACCTCAACATAAAAATGACATTAATATTTTGTAGCTCCTCCTTTTGCAAAAATAACAGCCTCTAGTTGCTTCCTGTAGCTTTTAATGAGTTCCTGGATCCTGGATGAAGGTATATTTGACCATTCCTGTTTACAAAACAATTCCAGTTCAGTTAAGTTTGATGGTCGCTGAGCATGGACAGCACGCTTCAAATCATCCTACAGATATTCAATGATATTCAGGTCTGGGGACTGGGATGGCCATTCCAGAACATTGTTTTTGTTCCTCTGCATGAATGCCTGAGTAGATTTGGAGCAGTGTTTTGGATCATTGTCTTGCTGAAATATCCATCCCCTGCGTAACTTCAACTTCGTCACTGATTCTTGCACATTATTGTCAAGAATCTGCTGATACTGAGTTGAATCCATGCGACCATCAACTTTATTTAACAAGATTCCCGATGCTGGCATTGGCCACACAGCCCCAAAGCATGATGGAACCAAATTTTACTGTGGGTAGCACGTGCTTTTCTTGGAATGCCATGTTTTTTTGCCTCCATACATAACGCCTTTTTGCATGACCAAATAACTTAATCTTTGTTTCATCAGTCCACAGGACCTTCTTCCAAAATGTAACTGGCTTGTCCAAATGTGCTTTTGCATACCTCAGGCGACTCTGTTTTTGACGTGCTTGCAGAAACGGCTTCTTTCGCATCACTCTCCCATACAGCTTCTCCTAGTGCAACGTGTGCTGTATTGTTGACCGATGCACATTGACATCATCTGCAGCAAGATGAAGCTGCAGGTCTTTGGAAGTGGTCTGTGGATTGTCCTTGACTGTTCTCACCATTCTTCTCTGCCTTTCTGATATTTTTCTTGGCTTGACACTTCTGGGCTTAACAAGAACTGTACCTGTGTTCTTCCATTTCCTTACTATGTTCCTCACAGTAGAAACTGACAGTTTAAATCTCTGAGACAACTTTTTGTATCCTTCCCCTGAACAACTATGTTGAATAATCTTTGTTTTCAGATCATTTGTGAGTTGTTGTGAGGAGCCCATGATGCCACTCTTCATAGGATATTCAAATAGGAGAACAACTTGCAAGTGGCCACCTTAAATACCTTTTTTCATAATTGGATACACCTACCTATGAAGTTTAAAGCTCAATGAACACCGAAAAGAAAAGTCCTGCACCACTAATTAACTTCTGTTACCTTGTGATATCTCCCATGTGCGGGGAGTACAGCTCCAGCTTTACGTGGTGGTGACGTGACCTAGGTGCACTCCTTTTAAGGAGTGACTTCCCGTCTCCACATGTGGACCCGTCGAAGCCTGATTTGCAGGTGAAACGGCCATCGTCCTCTGTGAGGAACCCACACCTAGGTCTCCTCCCGCCTTTTAAATCTGCACTAAGTTGCAATAAAAGTTCTCCAGCACAGCGGCTGAGTTCAGTCAGCTTTTCTTCCTTAACTGGACTGATTCAAGGCTCAATGAGCTTACAAAACCAATTTAGTGCTTTAGTAAGTCAGTAAAAAGAAGTTAGGAGTGTTCAAATCAAAAAATTGATAAGGGTGCCCATACTTTTGCACCGGTCAAATTTTGTTTAAAAGCGGATTGCACATTTTCTGTTAGTACAATAAACCTCATTTCAATCCAGAAATATTACTTAGTCCATCAGTTATTAGATATATGAAACTGAAATAGCTGTTGCAAAAACTCAAATAGTTATAAAGAAAAAAGGTTAACATTAATAGGGGTGCCCAAACTTTTTCATATGACTGTATTTCTGTTTGAGGTTTCCTGATAGAAAAGAGGGAATCACTCAAAAAAACCTGAAAAGGTCACACATTTTTCTAAAATTTTAGTTTCTGGGGAACCCATTTTTTTTCCTATTTTACATTCAAAAATCCACAGTTTGATTTTTTGAGGGTTGGGAAGAAATTAAACTAATAAAATACATTATAGTCACCTCTAACACATATACTGTAAATAATTAGACTCATACAATCACATTTAAGAGGCCGGTGCACATCATGATGTACATCCAGGGTTGCCACTTGAAATTTTTGGGCCACATATTCCCATAATGGCAAAATTTGCTGCCCCTGTTGAGACTCTGCCTTTACCCCAGCTCTGTCTCAACCCTAGCTTTGCCTCTACCACTCAAAACTTCCACAGTTTCACCATCCACTCTTGGAAAAACTCCACTTCTGCACTACATCCTCACCAATCACACATTAACAGTTCAGAACATCATATCGCATTCAAAGCCATCAGCTTTTGTTTTAGCCAAAACATTTTTTTAGCCTGGCACCATGACAAGGTAAACTCTGTTTGTAGGGCCATATTCAATTCTAACATTAATATTTTCTTAAAATATCCAATACTCTTTTTAGGTATATTTTTATTTAGTTTTCTTTAAGGGAATGTGTCACGTACATTTTTAAAATGACCAATAATAGCACATACAAGGGACAAATACCATACCACATATTATCATAACATAGTGACCGAATAATGCCATATACAAGGGAGAAATACTGTCACGCCATGACCAGATCACATATTACCATTACATAGTGATTGAATTATACCATATTCAAAGATGCAAATGTCATCATGAGCAGACAAGATATTACAACCATATAGTGAGGGAATAATACCACATACAAGAGAAAAATACCATCACATCATGATCAGATCACTTTGAGACCGAATGCTACAATACTGATTATCAATAAAAAAAACAAACTACAATACTAATATTACCATAAGTGCTATTATACACAGGAGCTCTGTACTTAGTATCCAGTGTATAATTTCAGTGTACAGGTAATACATAGATTACCGGTGACATTATACGCAAAATCCCTGTATATAGTGTATAGTGTAACACACTGACTTTCCATTGATGTCTCCAGTTGAAGACATTCATCTTCACTTTCTCTTCCTCCATGCAGACTGCTAGCACTTCTTCCACCCATGACTCGTCTCTCTTTAGAAATGTTCTACCAGTCTGTAGTGGCAAGTGCCATCTTTTTTGCACTCCTATGCTGGGGTAGTAGTGTGCGGGTCTCTGATGCTAATAAGCTGAATAAGATTATCAAGAAGGCAAGCTCTGCTGTTGGCTGCAATTTGGACTCTTTTGAGGAGGTAGTGGAGAGAAGAACTCTGAAAAAGTGTATGGCAATTATGAATAATAATGCACATCCATTATATGAGCTATTCATGAGACTGAAGAGCACCTTCAGTAACCGGCTAATCCTTCTGAGGTGTAAGAAGGAAAAATATAGGAAATCATTTGTGCCAACTGCTATGGGAATGTACAACAATAACATTAGTGTTAAATCATCAAGGTGAATGTCTACTTTATTTCTTCTACTTTCAGTTCACCCGCTGTGTATGTCCTAATCTAATGTATAATGTTCTGTCAACTCTACTATCTTGTCAATTAAGTAATTCATGTTATGATTTAAGTTGTGCTGCTGTGATACCATAATTTCCCACGGGATCAATAAAGTGTATCGTATCGTATCGTATAGATAATAATACACAGTTACCTAGAACACCGCTTCCAGAGCACATTCCCCAATTTATCCCAAACTTCTATACTATGCCAGATGAAGAAAAAAAATGTGCTTCACAGCAACAGGACCTCTCCCTCATTGAAACAGTATCCTCAAAAATACAGCAGTAATAATATCCCTTAATTAGACCCTACAGTAATAATGCCGCACAGCTGTGTCTGTTTATGGCCTCTAAATGTTCTCCCATCGTGCCCCTATATGTTTCTTCATCCTGCCCCAATATATAATCCAATTCTGCCCCTATTTGTTCTCCCATCCTGCCCCATATGTTTGTTTCTTCATCCTACCCCCATGTTTTTTTTTCATTCTTCCCCATTATGTCTCCATCATGCCCCCATATGTTTCTTCATCCTGCCCCCACATGTTTCTTCATCCTGCCACCAAACATTTCTTCATCCTACCCCTATATATTTCTTTATCCTGCCCCCATACATTTGTTCATTCTGCATCATCCCACTCATGAACCTTAGTAATGTTAGTGGTTGACTAGAGGCTAGCCTCACATGGTCAAATGAAGGAGTGATGCATATCATGATACATGTTGACTGCCCCATATGAACACTTCAGCTCATGGGGTGAATGATTGATGATTCAGACAGAATATCATTCGAAGTGAATTGGATCTGAGAGCACAAAATCGATCCATCTGATCATGTGATCAGGATTGAGTGGGCCAAAACATACAATTTTTTTATTAAATGAATATTTGACAAAAGGCTTATTTAGTCATGATAAGTTATTAGGAAGCACAATTATGGTGTAGGACAACTGTTTTAAGAGGTTAAATTATTTTGTTTTAGCTGTAGAATACATTGTCCAATAAAACAAGTACCTTTTTGTTGAGTGGTATAGAACCAGAGAAAACAAAATATATACTGTATATACAGTGTGTATATATGTATATATATATATATATATATATATATATATATATATATATACACAGTATATATTTTACTTCCTACATAAAGCACAATATAGCATTTTAAAAGCTGAACAGAGAACCTATAGCATACATACAGCATACAGTCTTTTTTTTTTTACAAATGGTGGAAATTGTAAATGCCTAGTGGATTGCATTGTTAAAAAAATATATTTGGTAAGAAATTAAACACTGCTGGTTTATATTTAATATTATGAGTGTGATCATGGACAAATCTGGCAAATCTGCAATGAATATGAAACCATATTTATGAACATTAAATATTTAATGGCAGCTAAGAGATGTATTGAATTCTGAAGATTAAAAGCAGAGTAAAAGAATCCAACTTCTTAGGTGGCATAGGATAAAAAGATACATGAGTTTCTTTTTTCGGCTACCAATATTAAAGTGTAATAAAATATAAATTTAAACACAAAGGAATATATTTTATTATAGTTCTCTTTTACCAGTTCTTTTTTTGGCAGCGGAACACTTAAATATTGCCAAGTCACATTCCTCATTGCATATAAATATATTTCAAAGGAATATCACTTTATTCTATTTATATTTCTTAATAAAATACTCAGTCAACAATTAAATATTATGACATTTGTATATAAGTATGGCTTTAGCATAGCTATAATTCTGTAGGAAAAATGTATTTCAGCAAAAATGTTTTAATAATTTATACTTATTATGGTCAAGGATTAAGGCTTTTAATCAGTTTACTATATAAAACAAATTACCATGAGACAAAATTACTCCCCTCAAGACTAACATAAAAAAAAATCAACCGCAAATGTAGTTTTCATTGTTGAGAAACAAAATTGATCTTTTTTCATTAATTGGACATAAATGTTGGTGATTAGAGATGAGCAGCTCTATTCCTAAAGGTTCGAGTTCAAATCTTTCAGATTTGCAATTCACAAAACAAACCATGCTCTAAATCGATTCCCACGCTGCTGAAGTATCAAAGAGGGGGTTATTGTAACTTTGCATTTACACTTGGGGCTTCCTATAATACTTTTCGGTCATGACATTATATGGATTGTTTTACCTTATATATTCGTCGTTTTCTATCTCCAAAGTCACTGGATCAGTCAACCCTCCTGTAGAGTGTAAGCTTTTATGGTCAACGGGGTCATATATTTACTCATCTATGTATATTTTCTGAGCAATTACAAGCTTTTAATTGTTAATATTGGATTTTGTGGCAATATGGTCTCCATCTTCAAAGATAGAAATATCTAAAAAAAATTGAAAGATGTACTACTAAAAAATGTTGTGAAATGTGGATTAAAGTAATTTTTAGCAAGAAATTCTAAAAGTGATTTTTGTCCACCCAACCAAATAATAAGGACATCATTTATAACGCATTATCAGAGGTTTGCCCCATAATGGCTAGAATGTCAGAGGTACAATGTTTTCACCAACCAATGTACAAATAAGCAAACCTTGGTGCAAATATCATCCCCATTGCAGTGATTCATGACTGTATATAAAACAACTACTTGCACTTAAAAAAAACTATTGAGAATTGTTAAGAAGTACAATAGTACGCATATGGTTCTTCATGTGCCGTGATTCACGGCACACGTGGGTTGTCCATGTGCAATCTATGATATATGATCCGTACTCAGGGACTGTGTAGCGCCGCATGGGGCAGGTGGTTAACCTACTCGTCGCCGGGCTGCTTTGGGACGGGTCAGGCGATGTCATGGGGTGACCTTTTCTAGTTCCATTGCTCAGAGGCGTACAGTAAATGGTGGGGGAAGCAGGGTATTTGAGAGATTTTGTTATGACGCCATCTGTGGTATGCGGCCAGGAGAAGCCACCGCTGCATAATTTCTCACCAGGGCAGGTGTTAAGGCAGCCGGGATGGTGTCGCTCCCTACAGGAAGAGCAGGCCCTGGGTGGATGAAGAGGAATTTAACAGCCGTTGGCGCCTAAGCGCTGGACGGCGGCATTGGTAACGATGAGCCAACACAGTCTCTGTGGATTCAGGGTGTAGTTTACTCACAACTTTAGCTGCTGGCTTGGTCACACTGGTCACTGCCATGATGGGCTCTGGTTAATCCCAGATCCGGTAAGGGGTCAAAACCGGTGTTTTGAGAAAGAAGGAGAGAGAGTCCTATTTCTAGAGTGTTCCCCTCAGCATTTAGGTACCCTGGCTGAGCTCCTGCTCCAAGCCCCGGGCCTAGTAAAGTCCAACTTTTTCCAGAGATATCTTGCCAGAACTATGGTCCTGATGGGTCTGCTCTCGATGTGAATGTGATGTCCCATGATCGTGATTGCCACCTCACTGCCTACCCTGAGCCATCCCACCCTGTGTGAAGACTCCTAAGCTGTATGTAGTGTATGAATGTGGAACACCAGTGATTAACGCCCCTTACTTGAGATAGATACTGCACCTTAACCCCTTAACGACCCATGACGTACTGAGTATGTCATGGATCGTGTGCCGGTAAGCCCCGCCCCCTGCCGCCGGCAGGCGGCGGTGATCCGCGCACATATCAGCTGTTATCAACAACAGCTGACATGTGTGCCTACTAGTCGCGGGTGGAATCACTTCCACCCGCGGCCATTAACCCCTTACATTTCGCTGCCAAAATCTGGCAGCGATATGTATATGGGCACCGCCATGACAGTCACTAACCCCGCCCCCACCGGAAGTCACGTGACATAATCACGTGACTTTCGGTGGTTGCCATGGTAGCACAGGGTCATGTGATGACGTCTGTAGCTAACATGACTCACTTCCTCTCAATACTGGAATACAGCCGGCATTGAAAGTAAAGCAGCAAATCTGCAGTTCTCAGCTCTGTAGCTGAGATCTGCAGATAGTGCAGAGCGATCGGATTGCTGATCGCTATAGCCCCCTAGGGGGACTAGTAAAATATAAAAAAAAGTAAAAAAAAAGTTTTAAAAAATTGAAAAAAAAATAAAAAAACCTAAAAGTTCAAATCACCCCCCTTTCACCCCATTGAAAAATAAAGGGTTAAAAGAATAAAAAATACACACATATTTGGTATCGCCGCATTCAGAAATGCCCGATCTATCAAAATTTAAAATCAATGAATCTGATAAGTAAACGGCGTAGCGGCAAAAAAATTCCAAAGGCCAAAATTACGTTTTTTGGTCGCCGCAAATTTTGCGCAAAATGCAATAACAGGTGATCAAAACGTAGCATCTGCGCAAAAATGGTACAGTTAAAAATGTCAGGTCGAGACGCAAAAAATAAGCCATCACTCAGCCTTAGATGCCAAAAAATTAGAACGCTACGGGATTTGGAAAATGGCGCAAAACATGCGCCACTTTTTTTGTACAAGCTTGTGAATTTTTTTTAACCCCTTAGATACAAGTAAACCTATACATTGTTGGTGTCTACAAACTGCACTGACTTGAGGCATCACATAGATACCTCAGTTTTACTATATAGTGAACACAGTGAATAAAATATCCCAAAAACTATTGTACGATCACACTTTTTTTGCAATTTTTACACACTTGGATGGTTTCATTTAAAAGTACAACTCGTCCCGCAAAAAACAAGCCCTCATATGGCAAGATTGATGGAAAAATAAAAAAAGTTACGCCTCTCGGAAGAAGGGGAGCAAAAAACAAAAACGCAAAAACGGAAAGTGCCCGGGGGCTGAAGGGGTTAATTGAGGTGTAGTACCCTGTGGTGACCAGAGCTTCAGGGGTGCCACAATTGCACACGGAGATAACTCACCTGTCCCCATTCCTGCTGTCCGTGGTGCTGAAGTCTCCAGCTCTGCTGCATCTGGCCCCTGCTGTCTTTCACCTCTGCAGCTACATCTGGGTCAGCTCTGGTTGCATACATGATTATGCATGCCATAATGAGCTAACCAGGAAGCTGCAGAGAGTAGAGGCTGCACGGAGCGTCGCTGGAGCCAGGAGAGTTGAAAATGTTTTTTATTTTCAATGTCCATGTTTTTCTAGTATGTGTTTCACGGATCACACCATAGTGTGGTCAGTGGGTCATCAGTGATGCCAGAAAAAAATGGACTTGTTTCCATGCGGAAATCACAGACACACATGTACACTACACGGAGACATAGTCAGTGAAGAATCACTGATTTGTGTGCAGGCCCATTGATTATAATTGGTCTGAGTATGTCAGTGATTTTGGTATGTATAAAAAAAGCACATATGTACCAGAATCACTGACGTCTGAAACAGGCCTTAGGCAGAGATCATACAAACAGTCATGGACTAGTGTTCACACCACTCTTAATCCAATTATAATCATTAGAGAACCAGCGTAAATAAATGCTTATAACTAGTGATGGGTGAGAACTAAAATACTCAGGTGCTCCTGACTCAAATTGAGCAATTTGTAATGCTTGAGTGCTCGTGTCGAGGAACGAGCATAGGGAATTTGGCAGTAGACCCTAAAAGGAGATGTTGGGGGACCTGAAAATCACTGAAATGAATAGAGGCACCACTGAAATTTAATGAAAACAGCATAGGGAAGACGCTGGGACATCTCTGACTCCCAGGTCACTGCTGAAAACAATGTTGTCAGAGTATTACTCCACTTTTACAGACAGAAAATAAAACATACAAAACAGAAGCTAAAATGAATTTCACTGAAAAAAATGTTAACATTGTTTCCTAGAAAATTAATTGTAATAAAAAAATAAATAAAAATAAAAAGGAGAAAACAAAAGACCTCCTCCACTTCATAGGCTTTGTTCACATGTAGTGGTTTTCCTGTGAATTTGCACTTTATCAATGCCTTCAATTTTGAAAACATGCTGTAAAAATGTTGAAAGAATCGACATGTGTCGCAGGCGGAGGGGATGCGCTCGCCACGCTCGGGTCCGGGGCTTCTGCTGCTGCTGCTCGGTGGCTCGAGCGGTGGGCCGGACCCGGGGACTCGAGCAGCGCTCCTCACCCGTGAGTGAAACGGGATGGTTTGGTTAGGGAGATTGTTCGTGACGCCACCCATGGGAAGTGGTGATGATGGCACCACCGCTGCTGGTGACGGGGATCCCGGGAGAGATGGTAGGGAGCAGCTAGGATGTTGTCCCCTCCGTGGGTAGGGGGTTGGAGATCCCGGGACCCGGTGGTGTAACGGGAGGCTGGATGGCTGGGGTGCAGGGTTGCAGGGACAGCGCGGCGCGGTGCCGGACGGCACTGGCGTACTCATTCAGACAATCACTGACAGAGTCTCTGATAAACCAAAATGGCCGGATGGACGGGTCCCGCAGCCGGCTGCAGCGTTGTTGTTGTGCTGTCCCCGGACGGCTGATGGTGGCTGTCTTTCCCTGCACCTTTTAGAATGTTCTGACTCCTGTGGTTGCCCACCGGTAGTCTGCTCCCCGGCATATAGGTGTCGTAGGAGCCCGTTTTGCCCGCAGGCGCTGGCCCTTGGATCTCTAGCCTGTGGCGGTGGCTGTATATCCTCACGGTGTGAGCGGTTGCCTTCTGTCGGGACTTGGTTGTTGGGAAACCCCTGGGGTTCCTGTCACACTCGGATTTGACTATTGACGGCGGCTCCAAGCCTGGTTGGGGTCCGATGGCCCTGCCTGTGTGTGCTTAGCTTCACTACGTTCCCCGGTTCGGTACCGGTGGGCCACCGCCCAGCCCCGGTCCTTACTACTTTGAAGAGTTCCACCAACTCTTGCAGACGACCACCACCATCTGCCAACTTTGCTGTCAGTGCCTGGGCTCCTACCCAGGCACACGTAGACATTTCACTCCTCTCATTTTCACCTCCTAAACTCATCTGTCTCCTTTTCCTGCCTCCAGGCCTGTGAACTCCTCGGTGGGTGGGGCCAACCGCCTTGCTCCGCCCCACCTGGTGTGGACATCAGGCCCTGGAGGGAGGCAACAAGGGTTTTTGTCTGACTGTTGTAACTGCCTAGGGGGGTGTGTGTGCATTTTGTTATGTATGTGACTACCTGGCTAGTCCAGGGCGTCACACTCCCCCTCGGTTAAACGCAGACCGTCCGCGGGCTGCCCGTCCATCACCGGTTTTATTTTTCAAACTGAAAAAGATAAATTAACATATAACATTCAACATAAGTATATTTCAGTTCTTCCCTTACGGGAGTCATGGTACTTGAACGTTACAACGGTAAACATTTTTATTAAAACGGACAGGTTCTTGGTCATCCGCTCTCCCACCCAAATAACCTAAACCTTGGTGCTGCCCCTAAGAAACAGGCAGCACCCCTTTACCCCAGTCCAGGTCAAGGTTACCCGAGCAGGAACGGGTACGGTGTCTCGCACCCGGCTGTCACTTCAGGGGACCCCACGTCCAGGGGGACTTCTGACCCCCGGAGGATGGCCACCGGTCCTGGTGGTGGCCGGGCCCAGCCTGCTCTGCTGCGGGCCCTTCCTCCACTCTGCCTCTCCGGAGGCGGCACAGAATGGAAAACCGGCCCACAAACTATTTACAAGCCCACAAGTTCGTGGGTGGCCTGCAAGTTCTCGGCCATGTTCATGAGCAGTTTCTCATGTGGGCGGTAAAAACACAGAGAGTCCCTCCGGGGACAATTTGTCTTAAAACGGATGGCAATCTGGTGAAACTTCGGTTTGATTAGTGTTCATTTGACAGACATTCATTCAGCTATTTACACAATTAACATACGGCACCCCTAGATGGTAGTTTCCCTGTACCTAAGTGGGGGTCGACCTAGGTTGGGGCGTGTGGACCTTCTGGGCCCACTGTTATCAGTGGAGGGCAAGGGGACAGAGGAGTCAGTCAGTTCCTCTCCCCTGATGGCAGGTATGGCAAGTTGAGACCCAAGGGGAGGGGGTACAGGTGCGTCCCTGGGCGCTTGTTCGAGTGGCTCACTGGCGGGCGTTTCCGTCTCCAATTCTTCCACGTATTGTGGGGACATTATCACCGGAACAATCACCGCACCGTTTTGCATAGGCCAGTCCGCTGGAAAATCGGCCATCACTGTGTGGATCACCTTCTTCTCCTTTTCCCCGCTCGGCGTAGGAACCGGAACTTCGTTTATCACTCTCAAGGGGTGAGGACATTTCTTCAGGTGGTCCATGGAAACCATAGTGGCAGTCCTCCCCTGGTCGCAACTGATCAGATAAGCCTTCTCATTCTCCCATTCAGTGGGCTGTATGACATACGGGTTCCTTTCCCACTGGTCATCCAGCTTATGGGTCCGTCTCTTCCGCTTCAGCACGACATCTCCCGGCTCAAAGGGGATGGCTGACGCTCGCTTATTGAAACGTTGCGCTTGTTTCTCCCGGCTCTGACCGAGATTCTTCTCCACATACTCCTGGACTTGTCGGTATTGAATTTGCCACCGAGCATCCCAGCCAGCAGTTGAAGGAAGGGCCTCAGGAGCTTCCAAGCCCATTTCTAAGTCCACCGGCAGCCGACCCGGTCGGGCTCTCATCAGATACGCCGGGGTGCATTTGGTAGAACTACAGGTGATGCTATTGTACATGTCTAGCAGATCAGGCAGCTTTTCTGGCCACAGGTTCCGCTCTTCCAACGGTATCACCTTGAGGAGATCCAGGACCAGGTGGTTCATCTTCTCAAACATCCCATTAGTCTGGGCATGGTATGGCGTGGTCCTGATCTTCTTACAACCATACAATTGGCAGAATTCTTGAAACACCTATGCTTCAAAGGCTGAACCCTGGTCCGTAAATACCCTCTCCGGGTATCCGTGCGGTCAACAGAAGTAGGCCTGGAATGCCCTGGCTGCGGTACGGCCGGTCAAATCCTTGACTGGAACAACCACCATGAATCTGGAGTAGTGGTCCACGATGGTCAAGGCATAGGTATATCCATTCCGGCTGGGTGTGAGCTTGACGTGGTCCAAGGCAACCAACTCCAGCGGTTGATGGGTGATGATCGGCTGCAGAGAGGCTCTCTGGCTGACTTCATCCTTCCTTCTCAGCGCACAGGGGCCGCACTCTCGGCACCAAGCCTCCACAGACTCTCGCATCCAACTCCAATAGAACTGCTCTCTCAGCAACATCTCCAGCTTTTTCCAGCCGAAATGCCCGGCGCCATCGTGATATGCCCGTAGGGCCTTGGGCACGCTGACCTGAGGGACCACCAGCTGACGAACCTTCTCGTGAGTCTTCAGGTTGATCAGTCCTCGATATAGCTTCCCCTCGTGCAGGTACAGCCGGGCTCATTCTTTCCACAGTTGCTGGACCTCAGGGGGCGCTGCCGGATCCATTCCGGAAGAGCCTTGTTCAATCATGGTCTTGACCAATTGGATGGCAGCCGCTTGGTCTTAGGCTTCTCGCCATCCCTGACTGGGTAGCGGGTCCAGGTTCGCCTGTTGTTGTATGAAATGTAGTTTTATGACCAGTGGCCGATGGAACGCGGTCAACTCAATTTCTTCGAGGTCATCGTCTTCTGACCCCCCATCCGGCAGGTGGAGCATCCGGTACAACGCATCCGCGTTGGTGTTCTAGCGGCCGGCTCTGTATTTGATAGTGAAGTCATAATTAGACAGCCTGGCCACCCACCACTGTTCCAGAGCGCCCAGTTTGGCCGTGTCCAGATGGGTCAACGGATTATTGTCCGTGTAAGTTGTGAATTTTGCCGCTGCGAGATAATGTCGAAACCTCTCTGTGATTTCCCACACCAGGGCCAGGAACTGAAGCTTGAAGGAGCTGTAATTTTCAGGGTTCCTTTCCGTGGGCCGGAGCTTTCTGCTGGCATAGGCAATCACCTTTCTCACCCTTCCTGGACCTGGGACAGGACTGCTCCCAAGCCCACATTGCTGGCGTCGGTGTAGAGGACGAACGGGAGGCTGTAGTCGGGGTACGCCAGGATCTCCTCTCCCGTCAAGGCCGTCTTCAGCTGGTGAAAGGACTCCTCATGCTTCTTCTCCCACACAAACGGAGATCCAGGGGACCTGCCACCCTTGGTCTGTCCCACGAGGAGATCTTTGCATGGAGCGGCCATCTTCGTGTACCCCTTGATGAAGCGACGGTAGTAGCCAACCAGGCCCAGGAACTGTCTCACCTCTCTCACTGTGGTCGGTATCGGCTAGTCCTGGATAGCAGTGATTTTCTCGGGATCTGGGGCGACACCTTCTGCGCCCACCACGTGTCCGAGGTACTGTACCCTAGGCTTCAGTAGGTGGCACTTGGAGGGCTTCAGTTTCATCCCGTACTTGGCTAGGGACGCGAACACTTCAGCCAGATGTTCCAGGTGGGCCTCGTGCGTCTGGGAGTATACGATCACATCATCTAGATACAGTAGGACCGTTTCTAAATTGAGATGTCCCAGGCAACACTCCATGAGCCGCTGCACAGCCCGAACAGCATGCTGTTAAACTCTCAGAGTCCCATGGGAGTGGCGAACGCAGTCTTCTCACGGTCCTCTGGTGCGACCGCCACCTGCCAGTATCCGCTGGTAAGGTCAAGGGTAGAGAAGAAGTTAGCAGTTCTCAGCGCAGCTAACGACTCTTCGATACGGGGGAGAGGATAGGCATCTTTATGCGTTATCTGGTTGATCTTCCGGTAATCCACACACATTCTCATGGTGCCATCCTTCTTTTTCACCATCACCAGTGGGGCTGCCCAGGGACTACAACTATCCCGAATGACCCCTGCCTCCTTCATGTTCCTCAACATGTCTTTGGCGCATTGATAATGTGCTGGCGGGATGGGCCTATATCTTTCTTTAATGGGTGGTTGTATGCCTGTAGGTATATGGTGTTGAACCCCTTTAATCCTCCCGAAATCTAATGGGTGCTTGCTGAAAACCTGTTCATACTCTTGCACTACCCTGTATACCCCTTCTTTGTAATGCGTGAATATGATTTCAGTGCCTAGGTGTATTCCTGGCACCACTCCCCTAACTGTTCCCGGGGTATATGGTTACTGGCAGGGGATGCTGAGGTAGGAGGGGCGGCTTCGTAAATGGTGTGAGGGTCTAGGGAAAGCAACTTGGCAAGGGTAGCATAACGGGGAAGCCTAACTTCCTCCTCTCCACAATTCAGCACTCTCACAGGCACTCTCCCCTTTTTGACGTCAACCACCCCTCTGGCCGCCATCACCGTGGGCCAGTGTTCAGAAGGCGTGGGTTCCACCAACGCCGGGTAGTCACGCCCCTTGGGGCCTACTGCTGCCCTGCACCAAATCATCATCTCGCTTAGGGGTGGCACTACCAAGGGGGCCACATCCATCACCCTTTCTCCACCAATCTCTCCACCAGTTGAATTCACTTGTTGCCAATATAGGAGGGCCCGGATCTCACGCTGCACAGCCGTCTGTCGGCCTCCTCCTGCTGTGGCGGTCAACTGCTGCAACAGACTCAGCACCTCACTCATACAAAGCTCCATCACATTGGTCCCTAGGATTACTTTTGGGTTATGGTCACTGGGTTCATTCATCACTACAATCATCCCTTGGTTCTTTAACTCCACGCGTCCCACGGTCAGGGTCACTTGTTTGTATCCCACTTGGGTTAGATGGAGTCCATTGGCTTCGACAAGGGTCAGGCTTTCATCAGAGGGGGCAAGTTCGTCAGTAACCCAATACTGCTGGTACAGTGTATATGGTATAGTGGTTACCTGTGATCTTGTGTCCAAGAGGGCCATGAGCGTGATGCCATCCACTGCCAGGGGGATGATGGGGCGAGCTCCGACGTACCAGTCTCGCCAATCTGGGGGGGGCATTGGTGTCAACTCCTGAGGATTGGCCCTTGGCCCCAGGGGTTGCTCGTTTAACGGGCACCACCTAGAGTAGTGGCCAGGCTTGCTGCACCTGTAAGAAATAGGAGGCCCATACCGTGAGTCATTGGTCCTTCTCCGCTGCATCCAGGGGACGTCCTCCGGGCTGTCGGCGAGCTGGATCCTCCCTGGGGGCTTGACTCTCGTCGGAAGCTGGAGTGCGGCGAGGATCTTGGCTAGGTCTCCATCCATGCGGCGGACCTGGGCAGCTAGCTCCTCCATCATCCCGATGGGCGCTGCAGGGGCCGGTAGAGCCAGGAGAGGAGGTGCCACCAAGATGGGAGGGGTTTCAGCCGGCCATGGGGCCGCCTCAGGAGCGTCTGGCGTTGGGGCCTGTAGGGCCTTGATGGCCCGCTCCTTCAATACTGCAAAGTCCAGATTGGGGTGTTCCAGAGCCCACAGCCGTAGCTGCTTGCGGTCTTCCACAGACCCCAGCCCTTGCAGAAATTGTTCCACTAGCATCTTATTGCTGTCCGCATCATTAATAGTGTCCACCCCCTTCAGCGTACGGAGGGCTGTTTGCAGGCGCAAGGCATAGTCTCTTATATTATCCGCAGGCCGCTGCCGACACTGATAGAACTGCATCCGCAATTCCGCTTCCGTGCGTGTCTCAAAGGCGATTTGGAGTTTCTCAAAAATGGTAGTCACTGAGGCCCAGTCCGCGTTGGTCCAGGTCTCCGTCTCCTCCTTGGCCGCACCGGTTAGCTGCCCTAGCACTACCGCTGCCCGTTGCCTGTCAGTCAAGGGATGTAAATCGAGGACCGGGCTAATCTTTTTCCGGAACACCTGCAAAGCATCAGGCTTCCCATCGTACTGCGGCAGCCAGGTAGCACCGGGCACATAGGGCAGGGAGAACGGCATAACCTGGGCGACCGCTCGGCCCGCGGCCTCCCCCGCTCTTGCGGCCGGAGCACGGGCTACCCCATTTCCATCTACGGGCGCTGCTGCGGCTGCGACCGCCACTTCTCCATCGGGCGCAGACATCTTTTTCCCGCCCCCCCTTGGTTTTCTCCAGCACTTCCCTCTTCAGGGGGCAGGGCTTCACTTTCACACCTTCCCTGCTCAGGGAAGACGCTCGAGTGGGAAATCTTCGTGACAAAGATGGCGGCGCTTCAAATTTTTCGGCCGGACACCGCCAGCGGGGACTGCAAGGCACACTTCTACCGGTAGGTAGATCGGTTCTATCCTGTTCGTGACGCCAAGTTGTCGCGGGCCACGCTCGGGTCCGAGGCTTCTGCAGCTGCTGCTCGGGGGCTCGAGTGGTGGGCCGGACCCGGGGACTTGAGCAGCGCTCCTCACCCGTGAGTGAAAAGGGATGGTTTGGTTAGGGAGATTGCTCGTGACGCCACTCACGGGACGTGGTGATTATGGCACCACCGCTGCTGGTAACGGGGAGAGATGGTAGGGAGCAGCTAGGATGTTGTCCCCTCCATTAGTAGGGCGTTGGTGATCCCGGTGCCTAGTGGTGTAACGGGGAGGCTGAATGGCTGGGGTGCAGGGTTGCAGGGACAGCGCGGCGCGGTGCCGGACGGCACTGGTGTACTCACTCAGACAATCACTGACAGAGTCTCTGGTAAACCAAAACGGCCAGATGGACGGGTCCCGCAGCCAGCTGCAGTGTTGTTGTGCTCTCCCTGGACGGCTGATGGTGGCTGTCTTTCCCTGCACCTTTTAGAAATGTTCTGACTCCTGTGGTTGCCCACCGGTAGTCCGCTCCCCGGCGTATAGGTGCCGTAGGAGCCCATTTTGCCCGGAGGCGCTGGCCTTTGGATCTCTAGCCTGTGGCGGTGGCTGTATATCCTCACCGTGTGAGCGGTTGCCTTCTGTCGGGACTTGGTTGTTGGGAAACTCCTGGGGTTCCTGTCACACTCGGATTTGACTATTGACGGCGGCTCCAAGCCTGGTTGGGGTCCGATGGCCCTGCCTGTGTGTGCTTAGCTTCACTACGCTCCCCGGTTCGGTACTGGCGGGCCAACGCCCGACCCCAGTCCTTACGGCTCTGCAGAGTTCCACCAACTCCTGCAGATGGCCACCACCGTCTGCCCACCTTGCTGTCAGTGCCTGGGCTGCTACCCAGGCACACGCAGACGTTTCACTCCTCTCACTTTCACCTCCTAAACTCAGCTGTCTCCTTTCCCCGCCTCCAGGCCTGTGAACTCCTCGGTGGGTGGGGCCAACCTCCTGGCTCCGCCCCACCTGGTGTGGACATCAGGCCCTGGAAGGAGGCAACAATGGTTTTTGTCTGACTGTTGTTACTGTCTAGGGTGGGGGGTGTGTGCATGTTGTTATGTATGTGACTACCTGGCTAGTCCAGGGCGTCACACTTGCTGCTTCTTTCAGAAACGCAGAAGTTTTCCAATTCAGTCATAAAAAAACCTAATTGTGTGCATTAGATTTATGAAATCTCCCCGCTTTTGCAGGTAATGTAAAAATCAGCTTTTAATTTGCATAAACTAGTTAAAAGGACTGTAAAAATGCAACATGTGAACACAGCCTTAATAGCTGCTTCATTTTTCATTGTATTTCTCCTTTTTCCATGACTACCAGTGCTACCAGTCCACAAGTTTGTTGTGTACACTCTTCTCCACCCTCTCTTAGCACAGCAGCCAGCACCAGGTCCTGCAGTTGTGGACATGTAAAAGATTCTTTCTTCCTATACATGCCAAAGCTAAGATCTTGAACTTCATCATATCTAATCTATTGGCCACGGAAATGCTGCCTTTCCACCTAGTGTATACAGACAATTTCCAAAACTTGATGGCCATGGCAGTCCCCCAGTACTAGTTGCCCAGTCACCATTATTTCTCTGATAAAGCTGTCCCTGCCCTGCACCACTATGTTGCAGACAACATCATCCATTCCTTGGAAAACTCTGTGTCTGACAAGGTGCATTACACCACTGACACCTGGACGAGCAAGCATGACCATGGGCATTACATCTTGCTGACTGGGCACTGGGTGACTCTGGTGGTTGCAGAGACGGCGGGCAAAGGGCTGCTCCATAAGTCTGGAATCCCTATGGCTTGTGGGACAAACCTCTATATCTACCACTTCCTCCACTGATTCTGCCTCTGCCACCTCCACTAGGGTCTCCACATGCTCTATAGTCCAGTTTCTCCAATTACTATTACCTCAAGATGAATTCCTGGAGAGGGGTTGTTTCCAGAATGGATAAAAATGTGGAGGGTTTTTCTCTCTTTTAGCATGTCAGATCTTCAAATGTGTCATAATATCAGCAGTTTATTAAAGCCACAATGGTTCTCCAACCATTCTGAGCTCTGCCACACTCAAATTGAAGTTATTTATTACACTTAGAATATTGGTGTACTCAGGAGAAATTGAGCAACAAATCTTATTATGTATTCTCTTCTGTCACCTATGCAAAAATACAAAATTTAGGGCTAAAACATTTTTTGTGGAAAAATTTAGTTGTTTATTTTCACGACTAAACGTTATAAAATTCTGTGAAGCACCTGGGGGTTCAAGGTGCTCACCACACAACTAGATAAATTCCTTGAAGGGACTATTTTCCAAAATGGGGTCATATTCCAGGAGTCTCCACATCATGTGCTCTGCTAAGACATCATGGCATCCGCTAACAATTCCACCCAATTTTGCATTTTAAATGTCAAATGATGCTTCTTCCCTTCTGAGCCTTGCCGTGTGCCCACACAGTAGTTTTTCACTACATGTGAGTTATCAGTGCACTCAGGAGAAATAGCACAACAATTTGTATGAGGTAATGAACTCCTGATACTCTTAATAAAATGCAAACTTTGTGGCTAAAATAACATTTTTGTGGGAAAAATATGATGTTTTTTTTCTTTGCTCAACATTATAAAATTATCTGAATCCCCTGGTATTTCAAGGTGCTCAACACACATCTACATAAATTCCTCATGGGTCTAGTTTCCTAAATGGGGTCACTTTTGTGAATTTCCGCTTTTCAGGCATATATTGGGCTCTGCAAACGTGACATGTCTGCTATAGATTCCAGACAATTTTGCATTCCAAAATTTAAATAGCCCTTTTTCCCTTCCAAGCCCTGCATTGCATTCAAAATGTAGTTTTCCACCACATACAGTTAGGTCCAGAAATATTTGGACAGTGACACAATTTTCGCGAGTTGGGCTCTGCATGCCACCACATTGGATTTGAAATGAAACCTCTACAACAGAATTCAAGTGTAGATTGTAACGTTTAATTTGAAGGTTTGAACAAAAATATCTGATAGAAATTGTAGGAATTGTACACATTTCTTTACAAACACTCCACATTTTAGGAGGTCAAAAGTAATTGGACAAATAAACCAAACCCAAACAACATATTTTTATTTTCAATATTTTGTTGCGAATCCTTTGGAGGCAATCACTGCCTTAAGTCTGGAACCAATGGACATCACCAAACGCTGGGTTTCCTCCTTCTTAATGCTTTGCCAGGCCTTTACAGCCGCAGCCTTCAGGTCTTGCTTGTTTGTGGGTCTTTCCGTCTTAAGTCTGGATTTGAGCAAGTGAAATGCATGCTCAATTGGGTTAAGATCTGGTGATTGACTTGGCCATTGCAGAATGTTCTACTTTTTTGCACTCATGAACTCCTGGATAGCTTTGGCTGTATGCTTGGGGTCATTGTCCATCTGTACTATGAAGTGCCGTCTGATCAACTTTGCGGCATTTGGCTGAATCTGGGCTGAAAGTATATCCCGGTACACTTCAGAATTCATCCGGCTACTCTTGTCTGCTGTTATGTCATCAATAAACACAAGTGACCCAGTGCCATTGATAGCCATGCATGTCCATGCCATCACGTTGCCTCCACCATGTTTTACAGAGGATGTGGTGTGCCTTGGATCATGTGCCGTTCCCTTTCTTCTCCAAACTTTTTTCTTCCCATCATTCTGGTACAGGTTGATCTTTGTCTCATCTGTCCATAGAATACTTTTCCAGAACTGAGCTGGCTTCATGAGGTGTTTTTCAGCAAATTTAACTCTGGCCTGTCTATTTTTGGAATTGATGAATGGTTTGCATCTAGATGTGAACCCTTTGTATTTACTTTAATGGAGTTTTCTCTTTACTGTTGACTTAGAGACAGATACACCTACTTCACTGAGAGTGTTCTGGACTTCAGTTGATGTTGTGAACGGGTTCTTCTTCACCAAAGAAAGTATGCGGCGATCATCCACCACTGTTGTCATCCGTGGACGCCCAGGCCTTTTTGAGTTCCCAAGCTCACCAGTCAATTCCTTTTTTCTCAGAATGTACCCGACTGTTGATTTTGCTACTCCAAGCATGTCTGCTATCTCTCTGATGGACTTTTTCTTTTTTTATCAGCCTCAGGATGTTCTGCTTCACCTCAATTGAGAGTTCCTTAGACCGCATGTTGTCTGGTCACAGCAACAGCTTCCAAATGCAAAACCACACACCTGTAATCAACCCTAGACCTTTTAACTACTTCATTGATTACAGGTTAATGAGGGAGACGCCTTCAGAGTTAATTTCAGCCCTTAGAGTCCCTTGTCCAATTACTTTTGGTCCCTTTAAAAAGAGGAGGCTATGTATTACAGAGCTATGATTCCTAAACCCTTTCTCTGATTTGGATGTGAAAACTCTCATATTGCAGCTGGGAGTGTGCACTTTCAGCCCATATTATATATATAATTGTATTTCTGAACATGTTTTTGTAAACAGCTAAAATAACAAAACTTGTGTCACTGTCCAAATATTTCTGGACCTAACTGTATAGGGTATTGGTGTACTCTGGACAAATTGAACAACAAACTTTATGGTCCAAGATTTCCAGTTAACCTTGTGAAAATGAAATAATTTTGGATTAAAGCAACATTTGTGTTTTAAAAATGTATTTTTTAATTTTCATGGCTCATTGTAAACAAATTCTGGGAAGCACCTTTGGGTTCAAGGTGCTCACTATACCGCTAGATAACTAAGAGTGTAGTTTCTAAAATGGGGTGAATTGAGGGTTTTTCTATGAAACAGACACCTCAGGGGCTGTGTAAACGTGATATGATGTCCGGTATTTTTTCCAGCTACTCCAAAAGTCAAATAGCGCTCCTTCCCTTCCGAGCCCAGCCGTGCGCCTAAACAGTAGTTCTCTATCACATATATAGTATTGCCAAACTCAGGAGAATTTGCACAACAAATTGTATAATGGATTTTCTCCTGTTACCCTCGTGAAAGTGCAAATTGTGGGGTTATAGTAACGGTTTTGTGTGAAAAAGTAACATTTTCATTTTTTGCTTCAATATTTCTTTAGTTTCTGTGAAACATGAGTTTGAGGGGTGCAGTTTTTAAAATGGTGTCACTTTTAGGTATTTTCAGTCACATTGGCTTTGCAAAGTCACTTCAAATGGGATCTAAAAAATGGTTGTGTAAAATTTATTGGAAAAGTGACAAATTGCTGATAAACTTTTAACCCTTCTAATTTCCTAACAAAAAAATCTGTTATAAAAATTACATTTATTTACTATTTTGTGTGGCATAAATCTGATTTAAGGGCATAAAAATTAAAATTTTGAAAATTGCTATAATTTTCGCCAAACTTTCAATATGTTCACAAATAACCACAAAAAATTGTCATAAATTTGCTACTAATATAAAGCACAATATGTCACAAAAAATATTCGCTGTCATCCATTGAAGTGTTCAAGAGCTATTACCTCACAAAGTTAAATTGAAAATAAGGACCATGTCAGGATGGTAAAAGCAGGCATGATGGTGAAGGGGTTAAGGAGAAAATACCTTGACTATGTTCATTATGGTTTAAACTCAATATTGTTATTTTAGCAATGTAGATTATCTTTTCAGTAGAATTCACAACATTATACATGTTCCTCTAAATAATAAACTCTTTGGATCTTAAAATTCAGACAGACAACAGAGTTATGGAAACCAGATTTCCCTGACACTGTTCTTCTGCACCTGCTGAGTACCTGAAACAAATTCCAGTGATGATTTACAGATAAAAAAAGTAGAAGAATAAAGGTCCATACCAAAACAGATGGTTACAGTCTTACTGCTTGAATTTCATCGTAACATTTGCTTTAAGTTAACATTTACTGCATTAAGAGGGGAGAAATGAATGTTTGAAACCAGATGACTGCTGCTGTTTTTGCCATTAGATATAGTATAGTGTAGTGTATCTTTTTCAAAGACAATGAAAAATAGTTTTAGGCAATGTGTGCTCCCAGATCATGTCAACTATTAGAGTAAAGACATGAAATAGCATAGGTATTGATTACATTAATAAGCATGCGTCATTACTTTCTGAAAAAAAGAATGCTTTTTTTTAAAGGGTACGTGTCATGTCTAAAATTGCTATTCACCTGCAGACATGCTAATCACCTGCAGGTTAAGTCTGCAGGTAAATTGTATTAAAATTCTTCCTGCCTGCCATACTGGAAGATGGGCTGTAGGGAGAAAATATTTCCATTCTTAGGGCTGTTTTCCCCTTGTGTACTGCTTCTGATGCGAGAGCATCGGAAGCGATATTGGTCGGTCAGTCTCTCTCTCTGTCGATCTATCGCTCTCTCTGTCAGTCGGTTTCTCTCTCTGTCAGTCTCTATCTCTCTGTTGGTCTGTCGGTCGGTCGCTCGCTCTCACCCCCTCTCTCATACTCACCGATACCCGACAAGGCGCTGCACGGCTATCTTACTGCTCCGGCGGCTTCTCCTACTTTTGAAATTGTCGGACGCTCATTATTCCACCTCGTATTCACTGTTTCCCCTGTCCACCAATGCCTATGATTGGTTTCAGTCAGACGCGCCCCCACGCTGAGTGACAGCTGTCTCACTGCAACCAATCACAGCCGCCGGTGAGCGGGACTATATTATTCAGTACAATAAATAAACAAATCATTTTAAAAAAATGGCATGTGGTCCCCCCCCAATTTTGATAGGCAGCCAAGATAGAACAGACAGCGGGGGGTTGGTATTTTCCCCCTGCGAGGGAACATAGTTATTCCCCCCTCAGGGTAAGAATAGCAACCGGCAGCCGCCCAAGTTTTGGCGCATCCATTCTCGGCTCATCCAAACCAGCAGCCGAGCAATATTTGGCATTTATCAAGGCTCATTCCAATTGCCCTGGTGTGGTGGCAATTGGGGTAATTGAACGGGTTAATGACAGGTGATAATTGACCACTGTATTAAGCCCTGGATTGGTAATATTTAGGTTTCGATGAGACCCCCATATTACCAATCCTGTAATTAAATAGTTAATAAAACACACACACACACACACACACACATAGAAATACTTTATTTAAAAATAAAAACACAGACACCCTCTTTAACCCATTTATTAACCCCAAACATACCCAGCTGTGACGTAAATCCACAACCTAGGTCCAACGCTGGCTCTGCTGTACCCAGTCCTAGTACTAAGAGGTGACATGAAACTGCCGCTCAGAGTGAAAAACAGCACAGAATGACAGCTCTGAACCCCGCTGTTATCGGAACAATGATGTCAGAGCTGTCATTCTGCATCTCGGTGTCTCCTTGCCAACGCTAAACTGTGTCGGGCAGTGATGACGTCATCGCTACCCGACACACTGTCAGACCTGCCTAATCCACGCCACATGAATTCTAGTAACCCAGTCATTCTGTTGTTAGCGGCAGTAGAGAGATGATTAACCCTCACTACCGTCACTAACATGGAGCTGAACTGATGACTGAGTGGGACCTCATACTGGACTACTTCGGAGGGATTTTGTGGACTTAATAAAATGGTTTATGAGGGTTTGTCTGATTTTATTTACAGTAAAAGTTTGTTGTCTGTGTTTCATTTTGAATAAAGGTGTTTTGAGTTTGTTATTTTACTTTACTACAAGTGAGTTAATAAAATCCGTTTTCAAGCGAAGCTGAACTTTATTAATTCAGGGCTTAATGTCACCTGGTAAAATTCAGGTGACATGAAATCCTTATTACCCAGTTTGCCAACGCACTAGGGCAGCTGGATGAGCTAGGTAAGCACCAGATATGGCACATCTAATGGATGTGGGGTGGCTGTCATTTACTATTCTTATCCTGGGGGGGCAATAACTATGTACCCCCCCAGGGGCAGAATACCAGCCCCCAGCTGTCTGTTTTATCCTGGCTGTAATCTTCTACTAGGCATTGCTCCCACTAGCCAGTTTCCTACTCCACACTAATGAGGGGAAAATACCCCGAAACAGCTGTCTGTGGATGGAAACCATGTTTTGGTATAGGCGGTTTCCTTGACTGGAGACTGCACTTCCAGTGGTTGTTCCTTCCCGGTGAAAGACCTGGCTAGTTTCCTGCCAGTGTTGAGAAACATGTAATGGTGTCTCCGCGGCATTCTTGTTTTGCCCATTTTCCCAGGGGGCCTTGCTCTAGTGTCACTGCATTGAGAAACACGTGATGGTGTCTCCACAGTGTTGGATGTTGATCTCCCCAAGGTCAACCATCTTTACCTATGTTGTTTTATCCTGGCTGACTATCAAAATTTGGGGGACCGCATGCCGTTCTTTTAAAATTATTTATTTATTGTACTTTACGATATAGACCCTCCCACCGGCGGCTGTGATTGGTTGCAGTAAGACAGCTGTCACTCAGTGTGGGGGCGCATCTGACTGCAACCAATCATAGGCATCGGTGGGTGGGGAAGCAGTGAATGCAAGATGGAATAATGACCGGCCGGCATTTTCAAAAGCAGGAGAAGCTGCCGGAGCAGTGTGACAGGCATGCAGCGCCGTTCAGTGAGTATGAGAGAGGGGTTGAGAGGGAGAGACCGACCGACAGACCAACAGAGAGAGAGACCGACAGAAAGAGAGATCGACCGACAGACAGAGAAAGAGAGAGAAGTCGACAGAGAAAGAGAGAGAGACTGACCGACTGAAAGACAGAGAGAGAAAGAGACTTCACTGACGGCTTTCCCATCCGATGCTTTCCTATCCGCTGCCCGGTGCTTCACTCCCCCGCTGCCTCCCTGCCCGATCCTAAGTTAGGACCGGGCGGGGAGCGTAGCACCAGGGAGCGAAGCAGCGGGGAGCGCACCACCAGGGAGCGAAGGACCCGGGAGGGGAGTGTGCATCAGCTGATTGCTTAAAAAAGCCGGTGGCTTTTTACTACCTGGCCCTTAAACAATCATGTATCCATTTCAGCATTTTTACAAAGCACTCAGACGACTTTGTAGGGTTCAGCAGACAATTACTCATATTTCCCATTGACTTATAGTGGACTCGCTACTCCTAACGAGTAATTACAAGGTAACGAGTAGCCCGAATACCATACTACTCAGCGAATATCGAGTAGTAACGAGTATACTCGCTCATCTCTAGTTCTCACCCCTCCAAGTTGACTTGCCTAATGACTCACACACTCATAGTCAGCTACAAGGGGTTTATGGGGTGCGATCCAAAGCCCCAAGTTCCTCCTACCATTAAAGTAAGCACTTACAGGATGTTGGGCTGGATAGACAGAGAGTTATTGAACTTTTTTTTTACTCTGGGGCATTTCTCACAGTAGCTGATCCCAGGGTGTTTCGGCCAGAAACTAAGCATCATGGACAAGGGATTGTTATTGAGGTGGCTGGGGGAAAAAGGAGGAATATCCCAAAGGCGACTGTAGATCTAGACTTTGGCTTTGGGGTCAAGCAGTGTGTGGTTGGGGTGCTGAGCGGCTTTCCTGCAGATATTCTCCTAGAAAATGATTTGGGAGATCTACAATGCCGATTTGTGGGTGCAGGAAGCATAGTATAAGTGAGGGAGGACACAAAGGGAAGCTTGTCCTTACAACCCTACCGCTGTACAAGGGACTATCAACAGCTGAGCAACATGGACTTATGTGAGGTGGCCAGAGGTCTGTGTAGACCTCATGGCACACTCATTTTTATGTGACCTGTGTTTTCTCCAGTACATTTCATGCTAATATCACATGGATCACATCAGTGTGCGGTCCGCGTGGCAACAGTGTTGCCAGCAGAAAACGGACATGTGTGCTCTTCACGGACGCACTGTCCATGTGAAAACACGAATGTGTGACCAAGCCCATTGAATTTAATGGGTCTACGTGAGTCCTTGTCTCCAGTATGTGTGAAAACAGACATCACAAGTACCCGAGACACGGATGTGTGAAGGAGGCATGAAACTGTGAATTTTGGACTTGATTTTTTCCTAGTTCAATACAGTTATCTCTAGCCACAAATTTTCCTCTCTGATAAGTCAATTTTAATACTGTGGAATAAAATATACATTCTCTATAACATTCTCTATAGCATGTGCAGTCAGTACCATTGCGCTCTTTGACTTTATTCTTGGTAAAGGAAATAGTATTGTAAAAAACTGAATCACCATCGTATGGAAAACTATGAATTACATTTTCAGCAATAAATGTGACTCTAAAAGTCAAGCTCTGAGTTCACAATACCACACAGTGACTAATAAAAGTTTTGTAAATGTGTCTAGTTAGAAAGTCTTAATATAATAGATCAGCATCTGTGGAGACCGGAAAACACATCTGTTCCAACTTAAACTTCACAAGTGTGATGATTTAATAAATTTTAAGCATTTCCTACAACTGACACAGGAAAGTGATCATAAATGTAGTATTTCTCCTGCTATGATATTTTATTGCACATGCCATTACTGGACATCTAGAATTTCAAGGCAGTTTTGGTGGAAACTGATGTAATGTTAATTATTTTATAACTTGTCTGCAGTAGGTTGCATTCCAGTACAGAGATGCCTGTGATTGTAAATCTTATACACTGACCATTCTAGACCATGTCTAATGTACCACACATAATGTTATCAATATCTTTATTAAAACATTTGTTCTGGTTGTTCTTGTGGGACTACTTCCCCTGCAAATACTCTAACAAATCTCTTCTAACAATCCCACACAATAATTATACATATATTATATATAAACTGTATATATATATATATATATATATATATATATATATATATATATATATAAATATATATATGCATATATGTGTATTATATTAACTGTGCCTCTATGAATAGATGAGTGAACGTGCTAAAACGTAGATATGGAAAATTTCCTCACAGTCAATAGGAAATTTAACTCCAATATGTTTGATGGAGCACCCGTTTGTCTTTAATGCCTCTAATTGTGGTCAAAGTTCTTCCCAGTCTCCAAAACATATTAAACAATGGGTTACATATATATATATATATATATATATATATATATATATATATATATATATAAACAGTGCCTACAAGTAGTAATCAACCCCCTGCAGATTTAGCTGGTTTACACATTCGGAATTAACTTGGCATTGTGACATTTGGACTGTAGATCAGCCTGGAAGTGTGAAATGCACTGCAGCAAAAAAGAATGTTATTTCTTTTTTTATTTTTTTTTTTAAATTGTGAAAAGTTTATTCAGAGGGTCATTTATTATTCAACCCCTCAAACCACAAGAATTCTGTTTGGTTCCCCTAAAGTATTAAGAAGTATTTCAGGCGCAAAGAACAATGAGCTTCACATGTTTGGATTAATTATCTCTTTTTCCAGCCTTTTCTGAATAATTAAGACCCTCCCCAAACTTGTGAACAGCACTCATACTTGGTCAACATGGGAAAGACAAAGGAGCATTCCAAGGCCATCAGAGACAAGATAGTGGAGGGTCACAAGGCTGGCAAGGGATACAAAACCCTTTCCAAGGAGTTGGGCCTACCTGTCTCCACTGTTGGGAGCATCATCCGGAAGTGGAAGGCTTATGGAACTACTGTTAGCCTTCCACGGCCTGGACAGCCTTTGAAAGTTTCCACCCGTGCTGAGGCCAGGCTTGTCCAAAGAGTCAAGGCTAACCCAAGGTCAACAAGGAAGGAGCTCCGGGAAGATCTCATGGCAGTGGGGACATTGGTTTCAGTCAATACCATAAGTAACGTACTCCACCGCAATGGTCTCCGTTCCAGACGAGCCCATAAGGTACCTTTACTTTCAAAGCGTCATGTCAAGGCTCGTCTACAGTTTGCTCATGATCACTTGGAGGACTCTGAGACAGACTGGTTCAAGGTTCTCTGGTCTGATGAGACCAAGATCGAGATCTTTGGTGCCAACCACACACGTGACATTTGGAGACTGGATGGCACTGCATACGACCCCAATACCATCCCTACAGTCAAGCATGGTGGTAGCAGCCTCATGCTGTGGGGCTGTTTCTCAGCCAAGGGGCCTGGCCATCTGGTCCACATCCATGGGAAGATTGATAGCACAGCCTACATGGAGATTTTGGCCAAGAAACTCCACTTCTCCATCAAGGATCTTAAGATGGGTCATCATTTCATCTTCCAACAAGACAACGACCCAAAGCACACAGCCAAGAAAACCAAGGCCTGGTTCAAGAGGGAAAAAAATCAAGGTGTTGCAGTGGCCTAGTCAGTCTCCTGACCTTAACCCAATTGAAAACTTGTGGAAGGAGCTCAAGATTAAAGTCCACATGAGACACCCAAAGAACCTAGATAACTTGGAGAAGATCTGCATGGAGGAGTGGGCCAAGATAACTCCAGAGACCTGTGCCGGCCTGATCAGGTCTTATAAAAGATGATTATTAGCTGTAATTGCAAACAAGGGTTATTCCACAAAATATTAAACCTAGGGGTTGAATAATAATTGACCCACACTTTTATGTTGAAAATTTATTAAAATGTAATTGAGCAACATAACTTGTTGGTTTGTAAGATTTATGCATCTGTTAATAAATCCTGCTCTTGTTTGAAGTTTGCAGGCTCTAACTTATTTGCATCTTATCAAACCAGCTAAATCTGCAGGGGGTTGAATACTACTTGTAGGCACTGTATATATATATATATATATATATATATATATATATATATATATATATATATATATATGTATATATATATATATATATATATATATATATATATATACATATATATATATATATATATATAAAATGCTGTTCCCTGCTCCTTTAGTCTCCATCTGTATTGCTGCCT
This sequence comes from Anomaloglossus baeobatrachus, assembly GCF_048569485.1. NCBI lineage: Eukaryota > Metazoa > Chordata > Amphibia > Anura > Aromobatidae > Anomaloglossus > Anomaloglossus baeobatrachus. The sequence continues at coordinate 171,292,943 of NC_134354.1, read as the reverse complement.
CTGGCTTTTGGTTACTCTTTTGGACTCTTTAGTTCTTCCAATAGTAAATAGAGCTCCCAAATTCATGATATAAGAATAGATTGAAGCAATAGAAAGCTTTGTGGTGGGACAGGTGAGGTCCGAGGAGAATCCAACAAAAAGATTTAGCAAAAAGGCACAAATATTTGGATTTTTGCAAATTTTCTTCCTCTTGCATGGATATCCTTCCCTCTCACACTTCAACAAATTCATTTTTTGCCTTTTAACCAGTCACTGAGTAAGATGTTACCAAGCTAAAAAAAAATGTCTTAACCTGCAAACTGGACTTGTGACACTGTTCCCTTTCTCCTTCTCCAGTCCCTGTTCCCAGCCATCACTACACACCTATCTTTTATATTTAAACTGTCTCATTCTTCCAGTAACTTTCCCTCCTTCTTCAAACAAGCAATCATAAACCCTTTACTAAAAACATTATCATTTGACCAAAACTGATTTGCTAGCTACAGACCTATCTCTAGTGTGCCCTTCATCTCTAAACTAATGAAACACTTGGTCTACACTCCTATAATCTATTATCTTTCAGGTAACTCTCTTCCTTGCTCTTTAAAATCTGATTCAGCTTTTTATACTTTATAGAAACTGCAAAGCTAAATTGAATGGCCACTGGTCTCTTCTGCTCCACCATGACCTCCCTACAGCATTTGACACCATGAATCACCAACTCCTCCTCAATATGCTACAGTCTATTGGTTACAAGAATACCGCACTTTCTTGTTTCTCCTACCATTCTGACCATTCATTTGGTTTCTTCCAAGTTTAGTCCTAGGTTTCATCAATTTTTGTTTATACACTGTCCATATTGGACACATTACCAACAGATCTGGTTTTCAGTACCACCGGTAGACTAATGACTACCTATTATAATCATTTTGTCCTGATGTCACTACCCCATTGCTACAATTCACCAGTTACTGTAGTTACTGTCTGTCTGCTGTCTAATTTCATGTCCTCTTTCCATTTTAAATTGAGTTCTTCCAACGGAACTTCTTGTGTTTTTTTTTATCCCTCTACTAACCTACCCAAACCTGATATTGCCATTTCTATATATAGAAGACTCTACCATAACTTCCAAGCAGCATGCTCACTATCTTTTGATTATATTTTAATCCGATCTTTCCTTTGCTTCTTACATCCTAAAATGTTTCTGGAATATTACCTTTACATATCTTTGACACATCAAAAAATATTGTTGTTTTGATTCATTCTTGTCTAGACCACTTCAAGTGTGTATTAATGTCTTCTTCACTAAACTCTCTCCTTTCCAGTTTAACCTGAATACATCAACCAAGGTCATATTTCTGTACAGCCATTCCATAGATGACTCCACATGTTCAAGTCATTGCACTGTCTGCCAATAGATTGTAGAGTACAATACAAACTTATCACTCTCACACATAAATCTCTCTACAGCTCTTCCCATGCTACATCACCTCCCTCATCCCTGTTTATTACCTTACCTAATCTCTTACTTTTACAAATAATCTAGGACTAAAGACTTGGGAACATAATTTTTGTTGAGTTAGATCTGACACTTATTTTAACTACCTCTTGAATCCAAGAGTGACCCCACTTATTTATTATCTATTACAACAACTTTTTAAGCTACAAGATAGCTTCCCTTTGTCTCCAAGACCATACAAAATCTACATAAAATGTAAAATAATGGAAAAATTACTTGGATTTAATGTTTATTTAAATATATTTTGTTTAAACAAAGGATATGTAGTTACTGTAATTATAATCTGAACCACTAACTCCTATCTCCAAGACTTCTCTCATATTGTACCTCTTCTCTGGAATGCGCCAACTAAAAAAATGTAATTTATTCCCAGTATCCATAGTTTTCAATGTGTTCTAAAACACAACCATGTAGACAGATCTTTCACATCACCTCACTAATGAAATCATTCTCTGTTTCACTTTCCTAAATTTTCCTTGGTATCGAACCATTTTTTGTCACCGGTTTCCACGCACTTTATTAAGTCAATAGCACTCTGTATCTGTAATGTTACAGTACTGGCAGATGACTGGTTAATATAGCTTTAATTATTACCTTTTGTGTCACTGCTATTTCCTTATAGGTTATAAGCATGTGAGCACAGTCCTCACTTTTCTCATTAATTGCGGAAAAATATGTTAGTCAGTAATGCAGGGATCACCAACCTGTAGCTTGTGAGCCACATGTGATGAGGGAGTCCATTATGTGGGATTCGCGGCTGTCTACCAATTATTTGTATTAGCACCTGATCAACAGCTATGACGAGCAGATGTACAAATAGTGAATTATGTAAGTAGCCTCACACTGAAGAGAAAATCTTGATGTGCAAATACTAGCGTTAGGGGATTAGAGATAACAAGTATAGTTATTTGTCGAGTCAGAATTATACGCCCTATCAGAGGAAGTGCTTGAAGATGGATGTGACAGTGTGGGGGAAGTGTTTGATGCAAAAATACTGAATAGGATACTGTGGGAGCCCCTGAATCTTGATGTACTGCCTTATTGGGATTTTTGTGAAGGGACGGGAGCTGGATAGGGCTTGTGACCATCCTTCAGAAATAAACGTGGCTTACAACTTTCACTAAGAGGGTTGCTCTTTAGGTCAGACAGGTTGGGGAGCAATACTCTAATCTCTTATATTTTTTGTACATGTTACCTCTATATTGTAAAATGCTGTGAAATATATTGGCGCCATATAAATAAAATTATTATTTATAATTATTTCATAAATATGATTTTTTTATAATTTAAAGTTAATTTGCTTTTAATTACTCCACATGTTTCTACCTATAATGCACAATTTAATGCTGCTTATAACTGATTGCAATATTGGTAAGGACATTTTTTTAAAGGGAAATCAGAATTAATAAAACAGAGCTACTAGGGCTACGTAATATACTGTATATATTTGTCATTCACTTTTTTCACTGTAGAAATAAAATAAGATTTGATTTTATGTAACTGGACTGTTATGGAAAAGCTGCTAACAATGCTCCTTCAGTTATAAATACTGGCGGGAGCAACTAAACAACAGCTTTTAATATGGTGATATGCAGTGCACTATTTGACTATGTGAGTGAAAACTATGACTATGGCTTTCCTACCCCTGACGACGCCAATGTATTTTGTAAATCTTGTAATGTAATGTGTCATGTGAGTTGCACTGTATTGTGATGTTCCTATGCAATGTGATGAATGTGAATTCAAATAAGATTTAGTGTAATATAATGCACAATGTGTAATGTATAGTATTTATATAAGAATGTTTAGTAAAGACGTTTTGGCCAGTAGAGACAGAAGCAAGTATTGAGACTAACCCAACCTGGGAGGGGTCAGCTAAAAAGAAAGGTAACGGTTCCTTCTAGAAGGAGGCAGTGAAGGCCTAGTGAGTGTATGTGACAGATATATAGACAGTCAGTCTTGAAGCTTGCATACAGTGGGTGGTTTGTGTCAATGGATCCAAGGAGACAGAAGGCAAAATAGTGTGTCCCTCAAGAGTGGCCAGAGACATAGGGTGTGAACAGTGTTGAAAATACAGACTGATCCTCCAACAGAATGGTCCCAGATTATTGGAGCTAAAGGAGGCAATCCTATCATCCAGTCCCCTTAACCGTCAAGGTACAAGGTGACTTCAATTGGTGCAGTGTTCTAGTGGCCAGGCCCCTAAACCATCAAGGTACCAGCTTAATCTCAACTGCCATGTGAATGTAGTCAGCCTACCAAGCGGTTCCCTGATAGACATCCGCGTGTGCAAAAATTTAGTCTGGTCATTATGGAATACTAAGGATATTGGACGTAGCATTGTACAAAAGGAAGGTGACTGTCATGGTGTGCACTATAACGCTGGACTGGGTTTCACTAGGAATCACTCTGCCAGTTAAATTAGACGCAACTCAAAAGGAAGTTGAACTGTGTCTCATAATGTTGTGTAAAACCTTAATGTGCTTGAAGATATGTGTATGCTATCTGCAACGCAAAGCTGAGAATGAAAATGAACCAGACAGTATAGAGTTATTGTTCAACAAGAGCTATTGGTTTGGTTGCCTGTCCAAGTCGTCATCTGCTCCTGGCCAGCCAACAACAATGGCAGCATGCAATTTGCAAGGATTCCCAGCCCATATGGACAAAGTCCACATACCCAGCCAGGATTAGATATTTCATGTGGCGTGCTGGGGCACATGAAGTCAATTAATCGCCCTCAATTTCTGCCTCGTGCTCCACAACTGCCTATGAAGGGACTGCCTAGAGTAGGAAGACACTAAAGGCCGCTTTACACATAAAAACATCCCTAAAGAGATGTCATTAGGGTTCACGGAATTTGTGACGCACATCCGGCCTCGTTAACGACGTCGTTGTGTGTGACACGCAGTAGCAACCGCTAACGAGCGATAATACTCACCATATCGTTCCTTGTTGACACGCTGTCCAGTTCCCAAATATCGTTGCTGTTGCAGGATGCAGGTTGTTTGTCGTTCCTGCGGCAGCACACATCACTATGTGTGACACCGCAGGAACGAGGAACCTCACTGTACCTGCAGCCACCCGCAATGAGGAAGGAAGGAGGGGGGTGGGATGTTCGTCCCGCTCATCTCCACCCCCTCCACTTCTATTGGGCGGCTACTAGTGACGTCACTGTGACGTCGAATGAACCGCCCCCTTAAAAAGAAGGTGTTTTGCCAGTCACAGCGACGTCGCTAGGCAGGTAAGTAGTGTGACGGGTCCGAGCGATATTGTGCACAACCCATGGGGGCGGGAACGCACGCTAGCGATATTGGTAATGATATCGCAGCATGTAAAGCGGCCTTTAGACACAATTTCAGCCAATAATAGCAAAAGAAGTGCTGACAAAAAGGTGAGTTTTTTTGACAACTTGTTGTAATGCACTCAAGCACTAAGTTTTTTAGTTCACTTTCAATATCCATTTAATTATTAGATGAGAAACCAAATGCCAAAAAAAAATTGAGAGAAACGTAAATAATGTGATCTATATCTCAATTATCAATAAAAATGTAATCCTTGCAATATTAATGTTAGATATACCTAGCATGAAAAATTCTTAATCAACATTTGAACTTTGTACTGAAATTTTCCCCCTCATAATCTGAGTTCCTATATGTGATTAAAGAGGTGAACTCCTCTGAACTTTAATAGTAAGGACTTACAATTAAATAGCACACATATGACCTAACATTTTTATAAGCTCACTCATATGGCAAAAATTACATTTATAACAATTTTGAAAATGTATAATTTGCATATTTTGTAAAAAAGAGGTAATGTGAGTCATACTCTGATTTTTTAAAAATACAATACTTTTTGTTCATTCTCTTGCTAAAACCTTTTGAAATGCCTTTTAAATTTTAGTGGCATTAATATCTTACAGAACCAGTGACTATGAGTAAACTGAGGAATTTATGTGGATAAGTAAACTCTAAGAATATAAGATTATGACCAGTTGACTTTTGGCTGACACTTTCAGACGCAGTGCATATCTACATGCATGTGAATTCATCTTAGATTGAGAGCACAACATCACGGGAAAGGTATTAATTCCACACGCTACATTCTTCAAATACAGCTTACATTCATTTACTATATTAACACACTCTTCACACTTCCCTTATGGCAATCTCATCAAGAAATATTCCTCCCAGGATGATTAATAAAGATTACTTTTACAACATATACTTTCTGACAGTACTATATAGCTCAAAATCATAAAGATATTATACAGTGGAGTACATAAATGTACTCCTTAGCAATGGGACAAATACTATGTTGCCTAGGATTAATTACTTAGTATTGAAGTTTGGAAAGTACTGGCACCTTTAATCCTGTTATTGTAAAAATGGGAATCCTGCGCATAGCCTGATAATACAGTAAAAATTGGGTCTATTTCTGAAGTATTTTTTGTCTAACGTTCTGCTCTCAAAGGTGCTATTTTTTTTTAATCAGATTTCCATTCCTCTGTAAGGTCAACAACCGCATAAACACAAATTTCTAAATCTTCACCCCTATAGTTATAACAATGTCCTTACCGATATGCTAAAAGGAAGTTTTTATCATACCTTAGCACCCACAATATTAATTGACAAAGTAAATAGATATTAGCATTTCCTTTACCCATTTCATTAATTTCACTCCTTGACTATGTGTCTGCCTATTTTTCCCCATTGCTACCATAGTTGATGCTAAAATACCCCAATTTTATAGAGGTCATAAATACATTATATCTGTATTTTACCTTTTAATATTCCTTACATTGTAGAGAAAGTGGATCCCCACATTCTCTTTCAGGCCAGAGAGCCCTTATACCTACAAAACTAATTGATTGTTGGAAACAGTAGACTCCAATTAATCTATATGTACCATATTTTTCGCTTAATAAGACACACCTGATTATAAGACACACACCCAAATTTGGTGAAGGAAAAGAGATTTTTTTTTAATGTTAAATGGGATCCGTCTTATAATGCCAGTGTCCATCTAACAAATCATATAGGGTATATGTCCCTCATACCCCCATCCTAAAATTAGCCCCCTTAATCTGGATATGGCCCCCTTATATTGAATATAGCCCCCTTGTGCTGGCACATGTCCCCAAGTGATGCCAAATGTCCCCCAGTGATGCAACATGTCCCCCATTGATGGCACATGTCCCCTATTGCTGGCACACATCCCTATTGCTGGCACAGGTCTCCTATGGATGGCACACATCCCCCTGTGCTGCTCATGGCTCCCTATGAATAGCACATGTCCCCCTGTGCTGCCCATGGCCCCCTATGGATGGCACACGTTCCCCTGTGTTTGATATGGCCCCTATGGATGGCACATGTCTCCCTGTGTTAGATATGGCCCCCTATGGATTGCACACCTCCCCTTGTGCTAGATATGACTCCCTATGGATGGCACACCTCCCCCTGTGTTAGATATGGCCCCCTATGGATGGCACACCTCCCCCTGTGTTAGATATGGCCCCCTATGGATGGCACACCTCCCCCTGTGATATATATGGCCCCCTATGGATGGCACACCTCCCCTGTATTAGATATAGCCCTCTATGGATGGCACACCTGCCCGTGTTAGATATGGCCCCCATGCTGCTGCCCATAGTAAAATAAAACACTCTTTCCTTACCTTCTCCAGTGCTGTCCTCCCTCGTGTCTCCCTCCATGCTGCTGAGCTCCTGCATGCACTTTCTGGTTCTCGCTGCCGGTCATGTGATCGGCACAGCAGAGTGATATCATCTCTGCATGCCTGATCACAAGCAGAGAGACCGGGGAGACACACTGGAGGAGGTAAATAAAGAGTTTTTTACTTTACTATGGGCAGCAGCATGGGGGCCATATCTAACACGGAGGGGCATGTGCCATCAAAGAGGGGCGCAGGCAGATATAATATGCGCCGCTGCCCCAGCCAATCACCGCGGTGTGGTTTCAGCACCACGGTGATGGACAGCGGCAGTGCATATTATATGAGCGGGAGCAGGAGATCGGCCGCTGACTCCTGCAGCTTTCACCAGCCCCCAGCACCGCTACAGAGCTACCCCTACCTCCCCTGGACTCTGTAGTGTATATATATATATATATATATACACACACCCCCGTATATTGGGATTATAAGACGCACACCCTACTTTCCCCCAAAACTTGGGGGAACAAAAGTGCATCTTATAAAGCGAAACATACGGTATTTATCTCTGGCTCAGATGATGCCTTACATTTTTTTAATATATTGAGCTGGGTTGACAAGAGTCCAGATACACCAGGACAGTCCATAAAAATAGTGTACTTTTTTACTGTGTTAGTATTTTTTTTTTTTTTTAAATATCTGTGATATTTTTTGAAGCTGTAGAAACTTACACAGATAATTTTGATTGTAACTTTCATCATTTTACACTTTATATTATACTAACTGTAGTAACTGGTGGTGCCCAGGATAGCAACTAAGTGTCTCTCTTTCTCACTCTTCCTCTCTCCCACTCTCTCATTCTCTTTCTGTCTGTTTGTATCCCTCTCTTTCTGTCTGTCTCACTCTCTCTCTCTGTGTGTCTGTCACACTCTCTCTGTGTGTCTGTCTCTTTGTGTCTATGTTTCAGTGTGTCTCTGTGTTTGTCCCTGTGTCTGTGTGTGTTTTTGTGTCTGTCTTTGTGTGTTTCTTTCTGTCTGTGTGTGTCTCTGTGTCTGTGTGTCTGTCTCTGTGTGTCTCTGTCTCTGTGTGTCTCGGCCTCTCTGAGTCTCTGTCTTTGTGTCTGCCTCTGTGTGTCTATCTCTGTGTGTCACTCTGTCTTTTTGTCTCTGTGTGTCTCTGTGTTTGTCTCTGTGTGTCTCTGTGTCTGTTTCTGTGTCTGTCTTTGTGTGACTCTATCTCTGTGTCTGTCTCTGTGTCTCTGTGTCTTTCTCTGTGTATCTCTGTGTATGATTCTGTGTGTGTCTGTCTGTGTCTGTCTGTGTCTCTGTGTGTCTCTGTCTCTGTGTGTTTGTGTCTATGTGTCTCTGTCTTTGTGTGTCTCTGTGTTTGTCCCTGTGTCTGTGTGTGTTTTTGTGTCTGTCTTTGTGTGTTTCTTTCTGTCTGTGTGTGTCTCTGTGTCTGTCTCTGTGTGTCTGTCTCTGTGTGTCTATATCTCTGTGTGTCTCGGCCTCTGTGAGTCTCTGTATTTGTGTCTGCCTCTGTGTGTCTGTATCTGTGTGTCACTCTGTCTTTGTGTCTCTGTGTGTCTCTGTGTTTGTCTCGGTATTTGTCTCTGTGTGTCTCTGTGTCTGTCTCTGTGTCTGTCTTTGTGTGACTCTATCTCTGTGTCTGTCTCTGTCTGTGTGTCTCTGTGTCTTTCTCTGTGTATCTCTGGGTATGATTCTGTGTGTGTCTGTCTCTGTCTGTCTGTGTCTCTGTGTGTCTCTGTCTCTGTGTGTTTATGTGTCTATGTATCTCTGTCTTTGTGTCTGTCTCTATGTGTTTCTGTCTCTATGTCTCTGTGTGTCTGTGTATCTGTGTGTCTGTGTCTCTGTGTGTCTGTGTCTCTGTGTATATCTGTCTCTGTGTGTCTCTGTGTGTCTGTCTCAAATTCTGTGTGTCTTTGTGTCTTTCTCTATGTGTCTCTGTCTGTGTGTGTATGTCTCTGTCTCAGTGTATCTCTGTCTCTTTGTGTCTTTGTTTGTTTTTTGTCTCTGTATCAGTCTCTGTGTGCCTTAGTTTCTGTGTGTGTCTCTGTGTGTCTCTATGTGTCTCTATCTCTGTGTGTCTCGGCCTCTGTGTGTTTCTGTCCCTGTGTCTGCCTCTGTATGTCTTTCTCTGTGTGTCACTCTGTCTTTGTATCTGTGTGTCTCTGTGTCTGACTCTGTGTCTGTCTCTGTGTCTGTTTCTGTGTGTCTGTCTCTGTGTGACTCTGTCTCTGTGTCTGTCTCTGTCTGTGTGCCTCTCTGTCATTCTCTGTGTGTCTCTGTGTCTGATTCTGTGTGTGTCTGTCCGTGTCTGTCTGTGTCTCTGTGTGACTCTGTCTTTGTGTGTCTATGTGTCTCTGTCTTTGTGTCTGTGTCTGTGTTTCTGTCTCTGTCTGTGTCTCTCTGTGTCTGTGTGTCTATGTGTCTGTGTCTCTGTGTATATCTGTCTCTATGTATCCCTGTGTTTATCTGTCTTTGTGTCTGTCTCTGTGTATCTCTTGTGTCTGTTTCTGTGTGTCTTTGGGTCTATCTCTGTGTCTCTGTCTGTGTGTGTATGTCTCTGTCTCAGTGTATCTCTGTCTCTTTGTGTCTCTATGTGTATTTGTCTCTGAATCAGTCTCTGTGTGTCTCTGTGTGTCTCTGTGTGTTTCTGTCTCTCTGTGTCTCAGCCTCTGTGTGTTTCTGTCCCTGTGTCTGCCTCTGTGTGTCTGTCTCTGTGTGTCACTCTATGTTTGTGCTTGTGTGTCTCTGTGTCTGTCTCTGTGTCTGTCTCTGTGTTACTTTGTCTCTGTGTCTGTCTCTATTTGTGTATCTCTGTGTCTTTCTCTGTGTGTCTCTGTGTCTGATTATATGTGTGTCTGTCTGTGTCTCTATGTGACTCTGTCTCTGTGTGTCTATGTGTCTCTGTCTTTGTGTCTGTCTCTGTGTTTCTGTCTCTGTGTGTCTGTGTTTCTTTGTGTTTGTGTCTCTGTGTGTCTATGTCTCTGTGTATATCTGTCTATTTGTGTCTCTGTGTGTCTCTGTCTTTGTGTATCTCTTTGTGTCTGTCTCTGTCTGTCTTTGTGTCTATCTCTATGTGTCTCTGTCTGTATGTGTATGTCTCTGTCTCAGTGTATCTCTGTCTCTTTGTGTCTCTGTGTGTTTTTGTCTCTGCTTCAGTCTCTGTGTACCTCTGTCTCTGCGTGTGTCTCTGTGTGTCTCTGTGTCTGTGTTTGTGTGTGTCAATGTGTTTGTCTCTGTGTGTATATGTCTCTGTGTGTCTCTGTGTATGTCTCTGTATCAGTCTCTGTGGGTGTCTCTGTGTCTCTGTATGTAGGTCTCTGTCTGTGTATCTCTGTCTCTCTGTGTCTGTCTATGTCTCTGTGTGTCTGCCTTTGTGTGTTTGTCTTTGTGTGTCTGTCTTTGTGTGTCTGTCTCTGTGTGTCTGTCTCTGTGTGTGTGTCTATGTCTGTCTTTGTATGTCTCTGTGTGTCTGTGTTTGTGTATCTCTGTCTCTGTGTGTCTCTGTCTCTACCACTGTCATATTATCTGACACATAAGCTGTCTTATACTAAGAATGCCCTTTGTTGTCTATAGCAACCAATCAGAGCTTCTATAGCTCCCACCTGTAGCTCCTGACTGTATTGACTTTATCGTAAGCAGATTTTTAGGTGAATAACTGTAAACTGGGGGAGTCAAAGGAGGTGTATGTGCAAAATTTTGTGACTGTAAGTGCGATGGTGTGGATTCCTTTAGCGGACATACACACACACACACACACACTCACACACATACATACACACACACCTTCATATATTAGATACAGCTGATGTCTTCATATCAGAATCATGAGCTGGAGAGTTGTATGACTTAATATAATAATGATTTACTATACTTTTCTAATATGTCAGAACAAAATATTGTTTTTCAGTGATATTTTTGATAAGCTGTTCAGAAAAAAAGGATTAAAAATCAAGCTGGAAACCCTGGTGTTTTTTTAATAGTGGGTTTCCAAGATGTTTTCCTACAGGAATAAAATTAAAAAATGTAACATTTGAATTTAAGATTTTATTGCCATATACCATACCAAAGAGATATCTTTTTAAATTTAAAATATATTTAAGACTGGTGTTAATTCCAAAAACTATTTAAAGTATTTAAATAATTTATTACTTAAATGTTTAATATGTCTGGCTGGCCTACTACTGCAAGATTTTCTTTAGTATAACAAGCCTCGTCCATGATAAAGTGTTGCGAGAAACACATATTCCCAAATGAAAGGGAGGAGGTCAGTGGTAATACTGATTATGGCAATATAACAGCTGTACAATAGGTTCAGAGAGGAAAATGGCTTAAATGCTGTGGTTTATGTAGCTCTGGAGACTAAGAGAAAACAAAAGAAATAGATGTGTTCTCCAAAAATGTGATTTAGTAGTTTGAAATTTTGGATTGTTTATTTTATTTTAGGAGACAACTCTTCAACTATGATAAATGGAAACAAAAACTCTAAGTAAAAATGTTTATGAAATATGTGCTGAAACATTAGAATCCACAGAATATGAATTATTAACATTCTTATGTTTAAAAAGGAAGAAATCTCTAAAAAGTTGGAAAAAGTTGTTTAAGTGGCAGGCTAAGTTGCTGTTATTGTTTTCACTAGTTTTCACTAGTGTGCACAACACCATAATGGCTTCCATTTTCCACAGAACTATGATAACTAAACTGCATTAATTTTCAGAAGGGAATTGTGAGCTAGCCTACTGACTTTATTTGCATATACTTATTATGAAGGTAAGAAAATGATTCAAGATTGAATAAACACAGAGGAACCGAACAAAATAGAAATAGGAATAAGTAATTTATCAGTAAAGGGGGCTTTACACGCTACGACATCGCTAATGCGAACTCGTTGAGGTCACGGAATTGGTGACGCACATCCGGCCGCATTAGCAATGCCATTGCATGTGACACCTATGAGCGATTTTGCATCGTTGCAAAAATGTGCAAAATCGCTCATCCGTGACGTGGGAGTCCATTCTCAAATATCGTTACTGCAGCAGTAACGAAGTTGTTCCTCGTTCCTGCGGCAGCACACATCGCTCCGTGTGACACACGAGGAACGAGGAAGCTCTCCTTACCTGCGTCCCGGCCACATTGCGGACGGAAAGAGGTGGGCGGGATGTTACGTCCCGCTCATCTCCGCCCCTCCGCTTCTATTGGGCGGCGGTTCAGTGACGCAGCTGTGACGTCGCTGTGACGCTGAATGAACCGCCCCCTTAGAAAGGAGGCGGTTCGCCAGTCACAGCGACGTCGCCGGGCAGGTAAGTACATGTGATAGGTCTGGACGATGTTGTGCGGCACGGGCAGCGATTTGCCCATTTCGCTCAACAGATGGGGGCAGGTATGCACGATGGTGATATCGGTACCGATATCGCAGTGTGTAAAGCCCGCTTTAATCTCAGATTGATCCCTCCAACTTTGCCTAGGGTCTGATGTTATCCTGTTTGGTCTTCATCATTGGAGCAGTTTGTGCTACTGATCTCATTCACAGCAATATAAACATTGTTCTTTTGTAAGGCTAAAGGATTTTTAGGCCATTGATAATCACTTCCACATGATTGGCATAGATCAAAGGCCCATTTACACACAACGATATCGCTAACGAGATATCGTCGGGGTCACGGTGTTGGTGACGCACATCCGGCCTCACTAGTGATGTTGTTGTGTGTGATACCATTTTGCGATCAGTAGCGATCGCAAAAAGGTGTCAAATCATTCGTCGTGTAAATGTCGTTCATTTTTAAAAAAATCGTTCCTCGTTTGGAACGCAGGTTGTTTATCGTTACTGCGGCAGCACACAATGAGTGAATGCAATCTGGTTCGTCAAACACTTTATGAAAGGCAGTCAAGAAGGATAATAGAGAATGAATCTTAGGCCGGCGTCACACTTGCGACTATAAAATCGGTCTGATTCTCATGCTAGAAAGTAGCATGAGCTCTGTCCAAGTGTTGATCCGTGTGCAATGCAACTGCAATGCGATTCTGTGATTTTTCTCTAGATTGTAGTCCATGTGCAATCCGTGCGTGATCCGTATGTGATTAGTTTTTATTCTCAGCAGCTATGTCATCTGCCATTCAGCTTTGCTACATGCCCGCTGACAGCAGACACAGACAAAGCCGCGCGGTCAGAATGAACTCGGATGAACTTCACCAGACTTCGTTGTCATCCCGCGGCTCTGCCTGTGTGTCGCAGCCTGATTTTCAGTCACCGGTGAAGGTCTCAACAGTGACCACAAATCCCCTGAGTGACTGAAGTGATCTGCGCGATCAGCGGTGCCATCACTGGGGTTACCCACGGCCACAGCTGAAGTCCTCCACCTGAGATCTGTGGCCGTGGGTAACCTGAGTGACATCATCGCTGATAGCGCTACTCACTTCAGTTGCTGCGGGGAGCTCACAGAAAGTGTTCTTGGTTTGTGGCCGCTCTCTGTCAGCTTCCAATGTAGCAGAGCTGAAAGATTCGTGGGACCTCTGTGGATTACGTTGGACCTGGAGGAGTATTTGGGGATTTTAATAAAGTGGTGAAAGAGGGAGTTTTTTTTTCTTTTATTCAAAATAAAGGATTTTTGGGTTTATGTGTTTATTTTCTTTAACTTTCAGGTTAATCATGGAAGGCACCTCAGGGAGATCCCTGCCATGATCAACCTAGGACTTAGTGGCAGCTATGGGCTGCCATTAGCTCCTTAATACCCCGATTGCCACTGCACCAGGGCAATTAGGGATGAGCCGGGTACAGTCCCAGGACTGTCGCATCTAATGGATGCGGCAATTCCGGGCAGCTGCTGGCTGATATTTTTAGGTTGGGGGGCTCCCCATAACGTGGGGCTCCCCATCCTGATAATACCAGACTCCAGCCGTATGGCTTTACCTTGGCTGGCATCAAAATTGGGGGGAACCGCAGGCCGTTTTTTTTTAATTATTTGTTTATTTATTTTACTGCACGATATAGACGCGCCCACTGGCAGCTGTGATTGGTTGCAGTGAGACAGCTGTCACTCAGCGTGGCGGTGTGTCTGACTGCAACCAATCATAAAACAAAACAAGGATGCCATGGAGACACCATCACATGTTTCTCAACGCTGGCAGGAAACTAGCCAGGTTTTTCACAGGGAAGGAACAACAATGAGAAGTGCAGTGCTCCCACTAGCCAGTTTACTATTCCACACTGATAAGGGGCAAATACCCCGAAACAGCTGTCTGTGGATGGATACCATGTTTGGCATAGGTGGTATCCTTGTTCTAGTATCACTGTGTGGAGAAACACGTGATGGTGTCTCCGCGGTGTTGGTTGTTGATCTCCCCGAGGTCAACCATCCTTACCTATGTTGCAACCAATCATAGGTGCCAGTGGGGGGGGAAAGCAGTGAATACGAGATGGAATAATGAGCGACCAGCATTTTCAAAAGAGAAGAAGCCGCCAGAGCTTTGTGACAGCTGTGCAGCGCCACACCGGTGATCAGTGAGTATGAGAGAGGGGCTGAGAGAGAGAGACCAACAGACAGAGAGAGATGAGTATGAGAGAGGGAGTGAGAGGGAGAAACCGACAGATAGAGAAAGATTGACCGACATCGACAGACCTCATTCATTTACAGGGTTCTCTGCTACATGCGATAAATGTATTTAGAAAAACGAATGTCACCAGGATGGTCTGTGTGCTGTCCGTGTGACATCTGTTTTTTTTCTCACACCCATAGACTTGCATTGGAGTGACTCGCATGAGAAACTCTAAAAATCGCAGCATGCTGTGATTTTTTTCTCAGTACAATTTGAGCTGAGAAAAAATAGCAGATCAGAGCTGCCTCATTACTTAACATTGGTACGAGTGAAATGCGAGATTTTGTCGCATTGCACTCGTGCGAGTCAATTGCAAGTGTGACGCTGGCCTTAGTGCCATCCTGCTCCTGCAAATTTCATAGACAACACCAAGGCAGTTGCAGACTGCAAACAAAAACATATGCCCTTTTTAATTGTTAAGAAAAACAATTTATGGAGATAAAATAAAAAAGGGTACAGTGGATTGATTCACAAAATCCCAGCAAGCCTAAAGCTTGCTTTACACGTTGCAATTAGTTGTACAATCGCATTTGCGATGTGACACGCCCAGGTTGCATACGGGATCTTACAGTTAGGTCCAGAAATATTTGGACAGTGACACAAGTTTTGTTATTTTAGCTGTTTATAAAAACATGTTCAGAAATACAATTATATATATAATATGGGCTGAAAGTGCACACTCCCAGCTGCAATATGAGAGTTTCCACATCCAAATCGGAGAAAGGGTTTAGGAATCATAGCTCTGTAATGCATATCCTCCTCTTTTTCAAGGGACCAAAAGTAATTGGACAAGGGACTCTAAGGGCTGCAATTAACTCTGAAGGCGTCTCCCTCATTAATCTATAATCAATGAAGTAGTTAAAAGGTCTGGGGTTGATTACAGGTGTGTGGTTTTGCATTTGGAAGCTGTTGCTGTGACCAGACAACATGCGGTCTAAGGAACTCTCAATTGAGGTGAAGCAGAACATCCTGAGGCTGAAAAAAAAGAAAAAATCCATCAGAGAGATAGCAGACATGCTTGGAGTAGCAAAATCAACAGTCGGGTACATTCTGAGAAAAAAGGAATTGACTGGTGAGCTTGGGAACTCAAAAAGGCCTGGGCGTCCACGGATGACAACAGTGGTGGATGATCGCCGCATACTTTCTTTGGTGAAGAAGAACCCATTCCCAACATCAACTGAAGTCCAGAACACTCTCAGTGAAGTAGGTGTATCTGTCTCTAAGTCAACAGTAAAGAGAAGACTCCATGAAAGTAAATACAAAGGGTTCACATCTAGATGCAAACCACTCATCAATTCCAAAAATAGACAGGCCAGAGTTAAATTTGCTGAAAAACACCTCATGAAGCCAGCTCAGTTCTGGAAAAGTATTCTATGGACAGATGAGACAAAGATCAACCTGTACCAGAATGATGGGAAGAAAAAAGTTTGGAGAAGAAAGGGAACGGCACATGATCCAAGGCACACCACATCCTCTGTAAAACATGGTGGAGGCAACGTGATGGCATGGGCATGCATGGCTTTCAATGGCACTGGGTCACTTGTGTTTATTGATGACATAACAGCAGACAAGAGTAGCCGGATGAATTCTGAAGTGTACCGGGATATACTTTCAGCCCAGATTCAGCCAAATGCCGCAAAGTTGATCGGACGGCGCTTCATAGTACAGATGGACAATGACCCCAAGCATACAGCCAAAGCTACCCAGGAGTTCATGAGTGCAAAAAAGTGGAACATTCTGCAATGGCCAAGTCAATCACCAGATCTTAACCCAATTGAGCATGCATTTCACTTGCTCAAATCCAGACTTAAGACGGAAAGACCTACAAACAAGCAAGACCTGAAGGCTGCGGCTGTAAAGGCCTGGCAAAGCATTAAGAAGGAGGAAACTCAGCGTTTGATGATGTCCATGGGTTCCAGACTTAAGGCAGTGACTGCCTCCAAAGGATTCGCAACAAAATATTGAAAATAAAAATATTTTGTTTGGGTTTGGTTTATTTGTCCAATTACTTTTGACCTCCTAAAATGTGGAGTGTTTGTAAAGAAATGTGTACAATTCCTACAATTTCTATCAGATATTTTTGTTCAAACCTTCAAATTAAACGTTACAATCTGCACTTGAATTCTGTTGTAGAGGTTTCATTTCAAATCCAATGTGGTGGCATGCAGAGCCCAACTCGCGAAAATTGTGTCACTGTCCAAATATTTCTGGACCTAACTGTATGAGATCACACGTAGGTCGTTCATTTGCTGTCACACATGCTTTAGTAGTCTATGTTAAATTGATCAATTTTGTGTGCGATCCTTTAGTTCATGTGTTCTGTGACGTATGCATTGGGCACCTTTTTTTTTTTTTTTAATTTATTGACTTGCCAAGCGTGTGTAATGTGTAGGGATGCGTTTTTACTATGTCATCTGCCATTCAGCTCTGCTACATGGCCGCTAACAGCAGACACAGACAGCCATGTAGCAGAGCTGAATGGCAGATGACAGCAGACACAGACAGAACCGCACGATCAGAATGAACTCGGGTGAATTTCACCCAACTTCATTGTCATGCTGCGGCTCTGTCTGTGTCGCGCCCTGTTTAGCGGTCACCTGTGAAGGGCTCACCGGTGACCGCTAATCTCCTAAGTGACTGAAGTTAGCAGCCCTCTCTCATATTCACCAATCCCCGATCCCCGGCACTGCACGGTGTGCACACTGCTCCGGCGGCTTTTACTGTTTTGAAAAAGCCGGCCGCCCATTAAACAATCTCGTATTCCCTGCTTTCCCCGCCCACCGGCGCCTATGATTGGTTACAGTGAGACACGCCCCCACGCTGAGTGACAGGTGTCACACTGCACCCAATCACAGCAGCCGGTGGGCGTGTCTATACTGTGTAGTGAAATAAATAATTAAATAATTAAAAAAAATGGCGTGCGGTCCCCCCCAATTTTAAAACCAGCCAGATAAAGCCATACGGCTGAAGGCTGGTATTCTCAGGATGGGGAGCTCCACGTTATGGGGAGCCCCCCAGCCTAACAATATCAGCCAACAGCCGCCCAGAATTGCCGCCTACATTATATGCGACAGTTCTGGGACTGTACTCGGCTCTTCCCGATTTGCCCTGGTGCGTTGGCAAATCGGGGTAATAAGGAGTTATTGGCAGCCCATAGCTGCCAATAAGTTCTAGATTAATCATGTCAGGCATCTATGAGACACCTTCCATGATTAATCTGTAAATTACAGTAAATAAACACACACACCCGAAAAAAATCCTTTATTAGAAATAAAAAACACAAACATATACCCTGGTTAACCACTTTAATCAGCCTCAAAAAGCCCTCCATGTCCGGCGTAATCCAGGATGCTCCTGCGTCGCTTCCAGCGCTGCTGCATGGAGGTGACCGGAGCTGAAGAATACACCGCCGCTCCGGTCACCTCCACACAGCAACTGAAGACAGCTGCGCGATCGGCTGAGCTGTCACTGAGGTTACCCGCTGTCACTGGATCCAGCGGTGGCCGTGGGTAACCTCAGTGACAGCTCAGCTGATCGCGCTACTCACCGCCGCTCCTCTCACCTGCATGCAGCAACTGAGGTGAGTAGCGCGATCAGCTGAGCTGTCACTGAGGTTACCCGCGGCCACCGCTGGATCCAGTGACAGCGGGTAACCTCACTGACAGCTCAGCTGATCGCACGGCTGTCTTCATTAGCTGCGTGGAGGTGACCGGAGCGGCGGTGTATTCTGCAGCTCCGGTCACCTCCATGCAGCAGCGCTGGAAGCGACGCAGGAGCATCCTGGATTACGCCGGACATGGAGGGCTTTTTGGGGCTGATTAAAGTGGTTAACCAGGGTATATATTTGTGTTTTTTATTTCTAATAAAGAATTTTTTCGGGTGTGTGTGTTTATTTACTGTAATTTACAGATTAATCATGGAAGGTATCTCGGGGAGACGCCTGACATGATTAATCTAGGACTTATTGGCAGCTATGGGCTGCCAATAACTCCTTATTACCCCGATTTGCCAACGCACCAAGGCAAATCGGGAAGAGCCGAGTACAGTCCCAGAACTGTCGCATATAATGTATGCGGCAATTCTGGGCGGCTGTTGGCTGATATTGTTAGGCTGGGGGGCTCCCCATAACGTGGAGCTCCCCATCCTGAGAATACCAGCCTTCAGCCGTATGGCTTTATCTGGCTGGTTTTAAAATTGGGGGGGACCGCACGCCGTTTTTTTTTAATTATTTAATTATTTATTTCACTATACAGTATGGACACGCCCACCGGCTGCTGTGATTGGGTGCAGTGTAACACCTGTCACTCAGCGTGGGGGCGTGTCTCACTGTAACCAATCATAGGCGCCGGTGGGCGGGAATAGCAGGGAATACGAGATTGTTTAATGGGCGGCCGGCTTTTTCAAAACAGTAAAAGCCGCCGGAGCAGTGTGAACGCCGTGCAGCGCCGGGGATCGGGGATCAGTGAGTATATGAGAGAGGGGGATAGACTGACATGGACAGAGAGTGAGGGACAGAGATAGTGACCGACTGACAGAGATTAGTGAATGACAGACATTGTGAGGCGCTTCAGAACGCAACTTTTCAGCTGCGATCTGAAGCGGACCTTTTTTAAGCTGCGGTGCAGAGCGCACACCTGCGCACATAGCATCAGACACCAAAATCGTATGAGGGATGTCACACGTTACAATTGACTAGGTTCGTGCAACAAAATGCTCAATTCTAGACAAAGATGTGTTTGCGATCAACGGTTTTGCGTTCAATCCTGATCGCACGTAGCTGTCACACGCAGATACCTCACAAACGATGCCGGATGTGCGTCACTTACAACTTGACCCCAACGACGGATTGTGAGATATATTGAAGCATGTAAAGTGGGCTTTAGGTTCACCACTAAATTTTGCAGGAGTAGTAAAATATGGAAATGCCCACATGAATGTCCCACATGATTATCAGGCAGTGGCAGGTGTTGAGAAGCTGGTGATAAAACTGCCTTAGGCCTGTTTCACAGATGTTTTTCACTGACGTATTAAAAATGCATATGTCCCTCCATGTGCCATGATTCATGGCACACGTGGGTTGTCCATGTGCAGTCTGTGATCCATGGTCCGTGATACATGATTGCACATGGAGATAAACTCACCTGTCCCCACTCTTGCTGTCCGTGGTGCTGAAGAGTCCCGCGATGCAGCATCTGGCTGCCGCTGTCTGACCTCTTCAGCTGCTTCCAGGTCAGCTGTGCCTGAGTAAATGAATATGCATGACAGTAATTGGCCAGGCAGGAAGCTGGGGAGAGCAGAGGTCAAACACAGCGTCGCTGTGAGGAGTTTAAAAAGCTTTTTATTTTCAATGTCCGTGTTTTTCTGTTACGTGTTTCACGGAATACACCATAGTGTAGCTCCTCACCCTTCGCTCTCTACTTCACAACTCTCTTTTTCCTTTTTTCTGACACTTCTCACCTCCTCTTACCAACTCCCCAAGTGCGCGGTCCTTTTCCCTTCAGGCCCCCCAATGGTGTGTCCGATGGGTAAGGTGTAAAGTTTTCCTAGGGTTTTGACTAGCTCTGATCTTAGCAACACCAAAGAACAGGGATTTGTAACCAAAGAGGATGCGGATACTGTGCAGAAGGGCAGATTGCACAATACCCTGTGACGACCTGATAGGCCAGGGCATCACATTTGCGCAGACCCCTTGATTATAATGGGTCTGCATATGTACGTGATTTTGGTATGTATAAAAACTAGCATATATGTACCAGAATCACTGACGTGTGAAAAAGGCCTTAGTCTAAGCCAGTGAATTACTACAAGCTCACAGATTTGCACAGACTGGACAAAATCCTTTTAGCAGACAGCAAGTTTCACAACCAATCCACACAAATCCTTTGTATCCAATAGCAACAGTGCTAAAGCTACTGCACATTTGCGATCCCTAAACTTAGGATTCGTTATGCTCACCTTATGAACTGGATCCACAAAGTTTCAGGTCTGAGTGGACACACAGATCCCAGGTATTGGTAGAATTTTGGTACAATAAAGCTTTTTAGTTAGATTTTTTTCGACCCATCCAAGACACAAATGGGGCAGACCATGAATCTATGGCGGCTAGAGAAGATTTGAGTACCAGAATAGTTTAAGGCTACCAATGGGGCCAATGGGAGCATAATTTTATTCCTAGATAAGTAATGTATTGGCTAGGCCATTTAAATGGGAATTTAGTTTTTAGGTTTTCTAAAATTGTTTGCTATATGTAAAATATGTAAACCCAGAGCTTCTTATTTTTCTATTTTTATTTTAAAATTGGAAAAAGAGCCAAAAGTGCTAAAAATGTCCAGCACAGTGGGTATCTCTACAAGGGGGTCTGTCAACATGAGGAGGAGGTCATCGGCAAATGGTCTCTTCCTGCAGCAGAAACACCTTTAATATCCGGGTGTTGTCAGATGTGTTGAATGAGGATTTTCATGACCAATATGAACAGTGACAGAGAGAGACGGCAGCCCTGTTAAGTACGATTGCTGATGTTAAACGTGTTGGATAACTTACCGTTTACCCTGACCCGTGCCGCTAGGCAAGTATAAATCTGAAAAATAGCCTCTATGATATGGGCGGAAATCCAAAACGATTCAGTGTTTCATGCATATACAGTCATATGAAAAACTATGGGCACCCCTATTAATGTTAACCTTTTTTATTCATACCAATTTGGGTTTTTGCAACAGCTATTTCCATTTCATATATCTAATAACTGATGGACTGAGTAATATTTCTGGATTTAAATGAGGTTTATTGTACTAGCAGAAAATGTGCAATCCGCATTTAAACAAAATTTGACCGGTGCAAAAGTATGGGCACCTCAACATAAAAGTGACATTAATTTTTTGTAGATCCTCCTTATGCAAAAATAACAGCCTCTAGTCGCTTCCTGTAGCTTAATGAGTTCCTGGATCCTGGATGAAGGTATATTTGACCATTCCTGTTTACAAAACAATTCCAGTTCAGTTAAGTTTGATGGTCGCCGAGCATAAACAGCACACTTCAAATCATCCCACAGATGTTCAATGATCTTCAGGTCTGGGGAATGGGATGGCCATTCCAGAACATTGTAATTGTTCTTCTGAATGAATGCCTGAGTAGATTTGGAGCGGTGTTTTGGATCATTGTCTTGCTGAAATATGCATCCCCTGCGTAACTTCAACTTCGTCACTGATTCTTGCACATTATTGTCAAGAATCTGCTGATACTGAGTTGAATCCATGCGACCATCAACTTTAACAAGATTCCCGGTGCTGGCATTGGCCACACAGCCCCAAAACATGATGGAACCTCCACCAAATTATACTGTGGGTAGCAAGTGCTTTTCTTGGAATGCCGTGGTTTTTTGCCTCCATGCATAACGCCTTTATGTATGACCAAACAACTCAATCTTTGTTTCATCAGTCCACATGACCTTCTTCCAAAATGTAACTGGCTTGTCCAAATGTGCTTTTGCATACCTCAGGCGACTCTGTTTGTGGCGTGCTTGCAGAAACGGCTTCTTTCGCATCACTCTCCCATACAGCTTCTCCTTGTGCAAAGTGCGCTGTATTGTTGACCGATGCACATTGACACCATCTGAAGCAAGATGATGCTGCAGGTCTTTGGAGGTGGTCTGTGGATTGTCCTTAACTGTTCTCACCATTCTTCTTCTCTGACTTTCTGATATTTTTCTTGGCCTGCTACTTCTGGGTGTAAGAAGAACTGTACCTGTGTTCTTCCATTTCCTTACTAGGTTCCTCACATTGGAAACTGACAGTTTAAATCTCTGAGACAACTTTTTGTATCCTTTCCCTAAACAATTATGTTGAATAATCTTTGTTTTCAGATCATTTGAGAGTTGTTTTGAGGAGTCCATGATGCCACACTTCATAGGAGATTCAAATAGGAGAACAACTTGCAAGTGGCCACCTTAAATACCTTTTCTCATAATTGGATATACCTGCCTATGAAGTTCAAAGCTCAATGAGGTTACAAAACCAATTTAGTGCTTTAGTAAGTCAGTAAACAGTAGTTAGGAGTGTTCAAATCAAGAAATTGATAAGGGTGCCCATACTTTTGCACCGGTCAAATTTTGTTTAAATGCGGATTGCACATTTTCTGTTAGTACAATAAACCTAATTTCAATCCAGAAATATTACTGAGTCCATCAGTTATTAGATATATGAAACTGAAATAGCTGTTGCAAGAACCCAAATTGTTATAAAGAAAAAAAATTTACATTAATAGGGGTGCCAAAACTTTTTCCTATGACTGTATAACCAGTCGATCCTGTTGATTACCTTCTATGTATCCGTTCCTAATAATATTAAAGATTTACGGTTGATGAATGTGTAATGCATTAGATGTAATATGTGTATCGAATTTTTTTTCCCTTCTTTCTCTTCACTAAGCCCATCTGTTTAGGAGAAACAACAATGTGCAAAAGTAAAATCGAACGCTGCGCTACAAGGCTAGCGAAAAACTTTAAGTCACTGTTTAGCAATGAAATGGGTCTACAGTTACTGCAGATTTCACGGTCCTTTCCCTCATTATGTATAAGAGAAATGTGTGCTTCTAAAGATTGCTTTAGAAAAGGAGACTATCGCAGCACAATGTTATAGAGTCCAGGGCTGCCACTGAGAATTTCAAGGCCCCATACTGACAACATTTTCTGGCCCCCTTAGACTCCGCCCTAGCTCCACCCCAGCTCTATCCCTCAAACCTCCCAAAGTTTTTTCAAATAAGCTAACATTAAATGAATCAGAAATACACTCTATATATTGTTAATGTGACAAATGACTATTCTAGCTGCAAACATCTGGTTTTAAATGCAACATAGCTACGTAGCTACATAGGTGTAGAGATGCCCATTTCCAACAACCACCACTTCAGTGTTCTAATAGTACATTGTGTTTGCTAACTGTGTTAGTAGTCTAATGGATGTTTAGAAATCTTTTGAAAACCCTTGTGCAAGCATGTTAGCACAGTTGAAAACAGTTTTGCTGATTAGAGAAGCTATAAAACTAACCTTCCTTTGAGCCAGCTGAGAATCTGGAGCATTACATTTGTATGTTCCATTAAACTCTCAAAATGGCCAGAAAAAGAATTGCCAGGAAACTGAAGATTTCCTACAACGGTATGTACTACTCCCTTCAGAGGAAAGCACAAACAGGCTCTAACCAGCGTAGAAAGAGAAGTGGGAGGCCCCTCTGCACAACTGAGCAACAAGACAAGTACATTAGAGTCTCTACTTTGAGAAATCGATGCCTTACAGGTCCTCAACTGGCAGCTTCTTTAAATAATACCTGCAAAACGCCAGTGTCAATGTCTACAGTGAAGAGGCGACTCTGGGATGCTGGCCTTTAGGGCAGAGTGGCAAAGAAAAAGCCATATCTGAGACTGGCTAATAAAAGGAAAAGATTAATATGGGCAAAAGAACAGACTTTGAACAGAGAAAGATTGAAAAAAAAAGTGTTATGGACAGACGAATCGAAGTTTGAGGTGTTTGAATCACACAGAAGAACATTTGTGAGACACAGAACTACTGAAAAGATGCTGGAAGAGTACCTGACGCCATCTGTCAAGCATGGTGGAGGTAATGTGATAGTCTGGGGTTGCTTTGGTGCTGGTAAAAGGGGAGATTTGTACAATGTAAAAGGGATTTGGAATAAGGAAGGCTATCACTCCATGTTGCAACTCCATGCCATACCCTGTAGACAGCGCTTGATTAGAGCCAATTTCATCCTACAACAACACAATATTTTTACAGACTCCTCACTTCTGTGTTTTAGGCAGCCCCCGAATCTAAGAAGCATCATTGTCAGAAGCTTCCTATCCTCTCCAACAACAACAGGAACATTTCCCTGCAACCAGAAAAAATGTAAGACCTGTCCATTTATATTCACAACGGACAAGATAAAGAGTCCCAGATCCCATCAGGACTACAAGATCCCAGGTACCTTCAGCTGCACCACAACTAATTAATTATATGTACCAAATGTCCAACTGGGGGTATGTATGTAGGGGAGACAGGACAACAGCTCAGGACAAGGATGAATTCTCACCACCACACAATTAGAGAAAAAACGATGGATCTATCTGTGGCCAAACATTTTTGTAACCCAGATCACAGCATCATGGACATGAAATTGCTGGTGTTGAAAGGAAATTTCAAGTCCCAGAGAGACAGGAAAGTCTGGGAATACAAACTTATGATGACCTTTGACACATTCAAGGCAAGAATGAATGTGTCACATGGATTTATGTATTTTTACATCAATTAAGAAATGTGCTCCTCAGACCATCTGTGGACATCACAGCCCGGACCAGATACTCCAATCAGAGGACAATAAAACGTTCACACTGCTTATCTTTGAACTGCAGCAATATTTATGGCCACAACTGTTTGCCCCCTTGCCATAGTGATAGTTCTTCTTCACATAACTTGTTAACTTGTCTTCTTTACTGCACTCTTCCTGTGTCCTGTTGTGTTTAAATATGTGACTCTTCAGATTTTGTGTTATACTGAGCCTGATGAAGAGACCTGTGTAGTCTCGAAAGCTTGCTACTATTACCATCTTTTCAGTTACCCATTAAAAGGTATCAACCACTGAGGACTCTCAGTTCTTTTAAACAAACTTGTTTTTATCTCTACTGGCTAAGGCTAAGTTCACACATCCTGTGTTTTCAATCCGTCAGGTCCGTCAGCAACGGATCAGTCATTTTCAAGATGTCAACTGATGCAACTGATGTGTTTTTCACAGGATTCCTTTCACAGGAATCCTGTGAAAAAACCGATCAGTTGCGTCCGTTACATCCGCTGTGCGTCCGTTTTTTGACGGATCAGTCATGATCCGTCTGTGTTTGGGACAGCCCAGTGGGCGTGCCAAGCATGCTGGGCATGCTCAGTAGAGCATGACGGAATCCTGCGCAGGATTCCGTTGTAAGACGGATTACAACGGAATCCTGCACCATAGACATACATTGCAAGTGTGGCGGATGGCGACGGATTCCTGCGCGGCGCGTTAATTTTGACGGCCCGAAAAACGTTACATTCTGCGTTGCTCCCCGTTCAGCGGTCAGTCAAAAACGACGGACCGCGACGCAGCGGATGCAACGCAGGGTCATCAGTCGCAATCCGTCGCTAATATAAGTCTATGGGGAAATACAGGATTCCTGCAAAAAATTTTGCAGGGTACCGTAATTCCCCAAGGCGACGGATTGTGACTGATGCAAAACACAGGATGTGTGAACTTAGCCTAACACGGCACAAAGTTATGTCCCCCATCTTGTATGTACAGTATGACCTCCTCCTGGGTCCATCCTGTTCTATATGTCCCCATCCAGGTTTATTTGTAAGGAATGACACATCAATACATTCCACAGAGCACACTGCTGCAGTCATGTTATATATACAGTATATAGAATGCAAATAGCCTCAGAAAAAAACCCTCTAAATGTTCATATATGTCACACATGGACTAGACCAAGTTTAAGTGTGGATTAGTGTAATTCCAATGCTTAAATGCTGCCGAGGTCAATCTAAGGAGTGCCTTATGGAGAGTGGATACCATTTTTTATATCACTGAAAAACCTGTCATTCCTCAGTGATAATTAGAATAATCAAAAAAGATACAGCATTCCTTTAAGACAGGGGTGGGGAACCTTTTTTCAGCCGGGGGGCCATTTGGAAATTTCTACCAACCTTCGGGGGCCGCACAAAATTATCAATGTGAAAATGACCAGGCTATATTTGGTCAAACAATTAATTAACTTACCCCTACTGTGGCGGCCGGAGCGGCTTCTCTTTGGTGCGGCTGTGATGTTTGGTGGTACTAATCATGTTTCTTCTCACAGCTGCTTTTTCATTTTTGTCTGGGTCTGGAGCACAGTCAACTCTTTGTGATAAGATTGATAAATCATATACATCACATAACAAACGCTGTATATACATCACAGGAGACACTGGAAGCACATATAACATATAGCATACACTGGGACTGCTGTATATACATCACAGGAGACACTGGGGGCACATACATAACACAAGGGGCTGGGGACATGTATATGCCCCGAGCCCCTCCTGTGATGTATATGTCCCCAGTCACTCCTGTGATGTATATGCCCCCAGTCCCTCCTATGATGTATATGCCCCCAGCCTTCCTGTGATGTATGTGCCCCCAGCTCCTCTTGTGATGTATATGCCCCAGCCTCTCTTGCGATGTATGTGCCCCCAGCCCCTCTTGTGATGTATATGCCCCAGCCCCTCCTGTGATGTATGTGCCCCCAGCCCCTCCTGTAATGTATATACCCCCAGCCCCTCCTGTGATGTATGTGCCCCCAGCCCCTTTTGTGATGTATATGCCCCCACCCCTTCTGTGATGTATAAGTCACAGGAGACGCTGGGGACATGCACATCACAAGAGGGGCTGGGAACATGCAGGCACCACACAAGAGTGGCTGGGGCACAGGCGCCACACAAGAGGGGCTGGGGCGTGGGCACATAGCTCAGAGGGCCGGGGGCGGGCACGAAACTCAGAGGGCCGGGGGCAGGCACGTAGCTCAGAGGGCCGGGGGCAGGCACACAGCTCAGAGAGCCAGGGGGCGGGCACGGAGCTCAGAAAGCTGGGGGGCGGGCATGGAGCTCAAAGGGCCGGGGGGCGGGCACGCAGCTCAGAGGGCCGGGGGGCGTGCACGTAGCTCCGAGGGCAGAGGGCGGGCAACACAGTGCACTGAACCCGCCCACAAAGTAAGTCCTCTCTCGCTGGCACTGGCCAGCGGGAGAACGCATTGGTAAGCATAGCAGTACATGTGCGGATTTAAAGGGCCGGTGGCCCACAAGATGGCGGTAGCGGCTCGAGCATTGCCGCTCCTGGGAATCTGCCCGGGGGCCGCATAAAAGGGCATGGCGGGCCGTATATGGCCCGCGGGCTGGAGGTTCCCCACCCCTGCTTTAAGATCTTTATTTATCACAGCAATATATCACAAAACAAGAAAATCAAAATTGAAAAAATGAAATAGAAAAATTCCACAACTTTGACATATATTACTGTTTATTAAACCCAGATGGGAAGACTGGACCCATCTAATATCATGATATGCTATTAGGAAAAATCCTTAAATTTACCTTCCATAATGGGGAATCTAGGGTTTATTAACTCTATTCCTAAGCAAATTAAGTTTTATTTTTAGCACCATTTGTATGGAGTACTACATAGGAGATACTTGAGGTTAATACGTGTACTCACAGAGCATCTCTAGGTGGGTTCAGTTACCGGATAACCTTTGTAAAACACTCTCCAGGTGATACAGAACACCAAATTTACTGTACAGGGTCAATCTGAATAACACACATAATTGCTGGGAATGTGAATTAGCTACAGGCAACAAAATGTATTGCACATATGGTTGGACTACATTTAGAAGAAAGGTTACACATATGTTGACAAAAGTTCAAAAACAAAGATCCTTTAGAGTGGGAGACTACAGAACCTTACTGTCCTTAAAAGTGCCTCAATAATGTAGACCGTAGACACCATATGCAGAATGATTGGAAGAGCTACAAGAGTGGGAATTTAGGTAACACTGTTATTATGAAAAGGTTTGGGCATTTTGGCTGCTGTTGATTATCACAAACAGCCTATCTAAACTTTCCCACCTAACCTATCCCCTCCCTCATAAGGTAGCACATTGTAAAACTATCTTGATCCTTGATGAACACAATAAATACCCAATCCTATGACACATGCCTTTATTTCTGTATCTACACTTGTGGTAAAAATTGTTGGTACCCCCCATTTAATTAAAGAAAAACCCATAATGGTCACATAAATAACTTGAATCTGACAAAAGTAATAATAAATAAAATATCTATGAAAATGAACAAATGAAAGTCAGAGATTGCTTTTCAACTATGCCTCCACATCATTTTTTTTAAAAAATAAATCTCATGAAATAGGCATGGATAAAAATGATTGCACCCCTGAAAATAATGTGACAAAAGGGACATGTTAAATCAAGTTGTGTCCACTAATTAGCATCACAGTTCTCTACAATCTTGTAATCAGTCAGTGGGCCTGTATATAGGGCAACAGATACTCACTATGCTGTTTTGTGACATGGTTGTACCACACTCAACATGGGCCAGAAGAAGTGAAGGAAAGAGTTGTCTCAGGAGATTAGATAGAAAATTATAGACAAGCATGTTAAAGGTAAAGGTTATTAGACCATCTCCAAGCAACTTGATGTTCCTGTGACTACAGTTGCACATATTATTCAGAAATTTAAGACCCATGGGACTGTAGCCAACCTCCCTGGATGTGGCCGCAGGAGGAAAATTGATGACAAATCAAAGAGACAGATAATACGAATGGTAACAAAAGAGCCCAGAAAAACTTCTAAAAAGACTTAAGGTGAACTTCAAGCTCAAGGAACATCAGTGTCAGATCATACTATCCGTCGTTGTTTAAGCCAAAGTGGACTTCATGGGAGACGACCAAGGAGGACACCATTGTTAAAAAAAAGCATAAAAAAGCCAGACTGGAATTTGCCAAACTACATGTTGACAAGCCAAAAAGCTTCTGGGAGAATGTCCTAAGGACAGATGAGACAAAAATGGAACTTTTTGGAAAGGCACATCAGCTCTATGTTGACAGATGGAAAAATGAAGCATATCAATAAAAGAACACTGTCCCTACTGTGAAACATGTAGGAGTCTTGGTTATGTTCTGGAGCTGCTTTGCTGCATCTGGCATAGGTTGTCTTGAATCTGTACAGGGTGCAAGGAATTCTCAATCAAAACTATCAAGGGATTCTTGAGAGAAATGTGCTGCCCAGTGTAAGAAAGCTTGGTCTTATTCACAGGTCATGGGTCTTGCAACAGGATAATGACCCAAAACACACAGCTAAAGACACCCAAGAATGGCAAAGAGGAAAACATTGGACTATGCTGAAGTGGCTTTTCTGTGAGTTGTGACCTAAATCCTATTGAGCATCTTTGGAAACAGCTGCAACATGCCTTGTGGAAAAGGCAACCTTCAAACACCAGACAACTGGAGCAAAATACTTGTTGAGAGGCTCAGAAGTCTCATTGACAGTTACAGGAATCATTTGATTGCAGTGATTGCCTTAAAAGGTTGTGCAACAAAATGTTAAGTTAAGGGACCATCATTTCTGTCCAGGCCCATTTTATGAGTTTTATGTTTTTTAAAATTCTGTAGAAGCATGGTTGAAAAGCAATGTCTGACTTACATTTGCTCATTTTCAAAGATGTTTTATTTATTTTTAGTTTTGTCAGATTCAAGTTATTTCTGTAACCATTGTGGGTTTTTCTTTCATTAAACGAGGGGTACCAACAATTTTGACCACGTATGTATATTTATATATCTGACAACTAGCTGCAAGAGGCTGAACCTTCTTTTGTTTTAAAATAATTATTTATACCAACAGTAAGAGAGTATGAAAATCAGGAATCTGAAATTGTGTAGTCTGTTATACTTGTATTTTTTTATCTTTTCTATGATGTCTCCATTTATATCATTTTTATACAATTTCAATTAAAAAATTGTAAAACTAAGATCTACTACAGTAGTTTCCTGAATTTTGTCATTTGGTCATACACAACTCAAACATGTTTATTACAGGTAATATATATTGTTTACCTAATATATACCCATCCCAGTCCATAATACAGTGTCATGTAAACGTGTGGGCACCCCTCGTCAAAATTACTGTTATTGTGGAGAATTAAGCAAGTTGAAGATGAAATGATCTCTAAAAGGTATAAAGTTAAAGATAACATATTTATTTTGTATTTTAGGTACAAAAAATCTGTTACATTTTAAAATTAACAAAAAATGACAAGGGGCCTATGCTAAATTTTGGGCACATTGCATGATTAGTACCTAGTATCACCCTCTTTGCAAAGTGTCACAGCTTGAAAATGTTTTTCGTAGCTAGCCAAAAATCTTTCAATTCTTGCTTGAGGGATTTTCATCCATTCTTGCTTAGAAAAGTCTTCCAGTTTTGTGAGTTTCTTGGGTCATCTTGTAGGCAATGTTCTTTTGAGGTCTACACAGGTAGAATATTAATATCCATTCAATATTTACGCAGGTAGAATATTAATATTGGTCAATATTAGTAACATATCTCAATATATAATTTTGTTTGTGCAGGTAGAATATTAATATTGGTCATTATTATTATGTGTAGCTCTTTTGAGGTCTGGCCACAGATTTTCAGTAAGTTCAGGTCAGGGGACTGTGAGGGCCATTTTAAAACTTTCAGCTTGCGCAATTTAAGGTAGTCTATTGTGGATTTTGATGTGTGTTTAGTATCATTATCCATTTGTAAAATACATCGTCTTTTAAACCAGCTCTTTTACAGACGATGTTATGCTTGCATCAAGAAATTGTTGAAATTTCATTAAAACCACTCTGCCCTCTGCCTGTGAAATATTTCTTGTGCCATTGTATACAAAACCCCCCAAAATATGATTGATCCAACAACATGCTTATTGGTTGGTGAGATGTTCTTTTCCTGAAATTCTGTGCCCTTTTATCTCCACTCATACCTTTGATCATTGTGGCTAAAAAGTTCTATTTTAACTTCATCAATCCACAAGACTTGGTTCCAAAATGCATCAGCTTTAAAAGATATTCTTTACCCTACTTCTGATGCTGAATTTTATGGTGAGGAAGCAGGAGAGCTTTTCTCTGATAACTCTTACATGAAGGCAATATTTGTGCAGGTTATCTCTGAACAGTAGAACAATGTACCATAACTGCAGAGTCTGCTAAATCTTCCTGAAGGTCTTTTGCAGTAAAGTGAAAGTTCTGATTTGCTTTTCTAGCAATCCTATGAGCAGCTATCACAGACGTTTTGCTTGGTCTTCCAGATCTTATCTGGACCTTCACTGTTCTGTTAATTGCCATTTCTTAATTACATTTCAAACTGAGGAAAGGGCAACTTGAAAATATTCTCCTCTAATCGCCATCTCCTGCTTTGTGTCACAATTTGACTATTGGGGTTCTTTCAGACACCAGGGAACGCACCGCCATACACAGGCTACAGTGGGGACACTAACCTTGGTGGGCCCTGCTGATAAGGAGAGGATTGACACCGCCTAAGCTCACCTAAAGATTCCTGAGATCCAAAATGTCCCTATACGGGTTATTTTATCCCATCTCCAAGCGGGATACCTAATCCCTTGCTAGCCCTGCATTCAACCTCACTAGTGAGATGGCTGGCGAGATAGACTAGTCCCACTTCTGCACTAATACAACTCTAGAAAAGCGCAACAAACAGGCAAATGAATGATATAAAACAACTTCATGGGTGCAGCCAGATAGCAGGACTGTAGCCTACACTGCTTCGACCAATGTGACTACACCAACATTAAGGGCTCCATCAGTAGGAAAGCTCCAGTGGTTACCACAGCAACCTTTTCAGGGCCTAGCAAAAAGGTGGATTCTGTAAACCAGAGGCATCTGGTGGTTCATGTGACTATTTAAAGTTGATGGGTGTGGTCACAATCGAATGCATATAAGGAGTGATAATAAAAAGCTACTAGCATGTAAAACTGACATTAACCCTTGGTGCACAAAAAGAAAGGAAAATACATTTAATATCTAGAGTCTTAAAAGGCTAAATGAGACTCTGGACCCAAACCTGTCCCTAGTCTCCTAATGATGGGAGACATTTGTGACAGTACCCCCCCCTTTCTACAAGGGGCCTAAGGACCAACAAGTCTGGACTTTTCCGAATAATACATACAAAAGGGATGCTCCAACCTACTTGTGTTCACTTCTGATGTCACCTGACTTTCAAGGTTACCAATTGTGCAACCCGGTAACGGTGGTTAAAACATTGGCTCTTGAGACATAACTAGAGATGAGCGAACCGGTCGCGGTTCGGCTCGAGGTCGGTTCGCCAAACGGACGTCCCGTTCGAGTTTGGCTCGTCGAACGTTCGACGAACCGAACTCGAACTGCATAGGAAACAATGGCAGCCAATCACAAACACATAAAAACACCTAGAAAACACCCTCAAAGGTGTCCAAAAGGTGACAAACAACTCACAACACAACACATGGGAAAGTGACAAGGACATATACTCATGCAAAAACAAAAGAGCTGGACAAGGAAAAAGAGGAGGACACACAGATATAGGCATGGCACGCCCTTCTAAAATCATGTAAAACACCGCAAGGTGACTCCAAGCGGAGCCTCCTTTTTTTCCAAAAATTGTGCCCCACACACACCCACCCATTCAGTGGCAGCACTTGTGCCCTAGTTGTACACTTCACAGCTAGATTTGCATCAAGCACATTCAAAAATACGCTTTTCTTAACCGTCCCCAGGATGGCACCGGGGTAGGTAGCAAAGTCTTTCCTGATCCCAGCTCTGTTCATCTTGGATCATTTTTAAAAAACACAGCAAGCAAGGGTTACTCCAAGCGGAGTCTCCCTTTTTTCAAAAAATTGGGCCACACAGACACCCCATCAGTGGCAGCACTTGTGCCCTAGTTGCAAACAGGATGTTTTGATTTGCATCAAGCACATTCCAAATCCACAAGCATTTACTGTCCCCAGGATGACACAGGGGTAGTAAATTCCTTCTGGATCCATGACTTGTTCATTTTGATGAACGTCAGTCTGTCCACATTGTCACTGGACAGACGCGTGCGCTTATCTGTCAGCACACACCCAGCAGCACTGAAGACACGTTCAGAGACAACGCTGGCAGCTGGACACGACAAAATCTCCAAGGCGTAACTGGAGAGCTCTGGCCATTTTTCTAGATTTGAAGCCCAAAAGGAGCAAGGCTCTAT
Source organism: Anomaloglossus baeobatrachus (assembly GCF_048569485.1). NCBI lineage: Eukaryota > Metazoa > Chordata > Amphibia > Anura > Aromobatidae > Anomaloglossus > Anomaloglossus baeobatrachus. The sequence goes on along the minus strand of NC_134354.1, from coordinate 171,259,316 downwards.
TTGCAAAGTCATGGCATCGATGTTCATTTGGAGATACTCCTGTATCATCCTCTCCAACCGTTGACTATGTGTCAGACTTGTTGTCTCTGGTGGCCTTGCAAAAGAGGGTCTAAAAAAATTATGAAAAGATTCCATAAAATTGCTGTTACCAGCACCAGATATGGTCCTACTGGTACGGGTAGACTATTGAAGATGACGAGACCGTCCCATGTTTGGCAAGTTACAACTGGGAGAATCACTCCCTGCACCTGCATGGTTGTTTGGTGGAAAAGCCGAGCTAAGATCGAGTAACAGCTTCTGCTGATACTCCCGCATATGTGCGTCCCTTTCTATGGCTGGAATTATGTCACAAAATTTGGACTTGTACCGGGGATCTAATAGTGTGGCAATCCAGTAGTCATCATCACTTCTAATTTTGACAATACTAGGGTCATGTTGGAGGTAGTGCAACAAGAAGGCACTCATGTGTCTTGCGCAGCCATGCGGACCAAGTCCACGCTGTGTTTGTGGCATAGAGGTGCTAACCGTTCTTTCTTCCTCTGACATCTCCCCCCAACCTCATTCAACAGAAATTTGACCAAGGTCTCCCTCATCTGCTGAGTCTTCCATGTCCATGGACAGTTCGTCCTCCATTTCTTCATGTTCTCCTGCACCTTCCTCAACATTTAGCCTGCTACTATGCACCCTTGTTGATCCCTGTCCCCCATGATCCCATGCCTGCTGCGTTGGTGATGATGAACGTCTGGACCTTGGTGATGTTGTTGTCCCTTGCGCATATGAATCCTCCTGTAGTTCCTCCCCTTCCTGTTGTCCCACCCCCTGACTCCGAATAGTGTTTAGCGTGTGCTCCAGCATGTAAATGACTGGAATTGTCATGCTGATAATGGCATTGTCAGCGCTAAACATATTCGTCGCCATGTCGAAACTGTGCAGAAGGGTGCATAGGTCCTTGATCTGAGACCACTCCATCAGAGTGATCTGCCCCACCTCTGCATCTCATTGGCCCAGGCTATACGTCATGACGTATTGCACCAGGGCTCGGCGGTGCTGCCACAGTCGCTGTAACATGTGGAGAGTTGAATTCCAGCGTGTCGCCACATCGCATTTCAGGCGATGAACCGGCAGGCCGAAAGACTTCTGGAGCGATGCAAGTCGCTCAGCTGCGGCGCTTGAATGGCGGAAGTGAGCAGACAGTTTTCGTGCCCTGTTCAGAAGGCCATCTAGGCCGGGATAGTGTGTTAAAAATTGCTGGACGACAAGGTTCAACACGTGAGTCATACAAGGTACGTGTGTCACCTTGCCCAGGCGAAGGGCCGCACCCAGGTTTGCAGCATTGTCGCACACGGCCTTACTAGGCTGCAGGTTGAGTGGATACAACCATTTATTAAACTCGGACCGCAGAGCTGACCACAACTCCTCAGCTGTGTGACTCTTATTCCCAAGACATGTCAAGCTAAAGACCGCCTGATGCCGTTGCGCTCTGCTGCCAGCATAGTAATGAGGGGTGCGTGATTCCTTCTGCGCAGTGAGAACGCTGGTGGCCTGACCATGCAGGCTTGGGGCAGAGGTGGAGGACCCAGATGAGGTGGAGGAGGCAGAAGCAGTGGCGGAACTTGGACAGACAGAGGATTGACACACAAGTCGTGGGGACGGCAAGACTTGTGCAGCAGACCCTTCCCCATCTATCACCATAGTTACCCAGTGCCCAGTCAGCGACATGTAACGTCCCTGTCCATGCTTACTGGTCCAAGTATCGTGGTGAAATGCACCCGTTCACACACAGAGTTTCTCAAGGAAGCGGTGATGTTTTGTGCGACATGCTGGTGTAGCGCGGGCACACCTTTCTTAGAGAAGTAGTGGCGACTAGGCATCTGGTACTGGGGCACAGCGACAGACATAAGGTCTCTAAAATCCTGTGTGTCCACTAGGCGGAAAGGCAGCATTTCGGTAGCCAAGAGCTTACAGAGGGATAGAGTCAACCTCTTAGCTTTGTCATGGGTCGCAGGAAATGGCCTTTTATTTGACCACATCTGAGGGACAGAGATCTGGCTGCTGTGTGTAGACGGTGTTGAGTAGGGTGTCCCTGGAAAAATGCAGGTTTGTGAGGAAAGTGCAGGCGGAGACATGATGTTGCCTTCATCCAACGTTGGTGCTATCGATGTCTGAGAGAGCTGTACACAGTCACTTGTTTCCCCTTCCAAACCAACTGACGACCTACCAAGCAAACTGCCTGTTGTGGTTACAGTGGTGGAAGTTGTGCGTGGAAAAACAGGTGTGACAGCTGTCCCCACAGTCCTAGAAGATGAAGAGCGCGCGGATGCACTGGAAGGGGCAGGCGGTGGATGGTTCGCTCTGCTAGGCCGCATTGCAGCACGGTGAGCTTCCCACCGGGACATATGATATTTATTCATGTGACGATTCATGGAAGAAGTTGTCAAACTGCTGAGGTTTTGACCTCTACTAAGAGAACCATAACAAATTTTACAGATCACATAATTTGGGCGATCTTTTTCTATGTCAAAAAAGGACCAGGCTAGGCAAGGCTTAGAGGGCATGCGACCTGTTGATCCACCCCGACTAGTGCTCAGAGGCAGAGTGGTGGCTGAGGATGCAGTTGTAGACGTGCTACCAGTACTCCGACTCTGTCCAGGAAGGCGCAAGGTAACTTCGTCATCAGTTGCATCCTCCTCCACCACCTCTGTTGACCTCCTCGAGTGCCTGACTGTGGGTTGACAGTAGGTGGGATCTAGAACTTCATCATCAATTGTTGTCTTTGCACTCTCCTCCCCCTCAGACCGAGCCTCTTCTTGCCCTGACCGAATATTTAAGTTGTCATCCCAATCGGGTATCTGCGTCTCATCTTCATCAGTATGTTCCTCATTGTCTATAACCACAGGTGTTACAGTTTGTGACAAAGGGTCAACATTATGCTATACTTGGTCTTCACGGCCTGAATCAGAGTCACAAAGGTTCTGGGCATCACTGCAGACCATTTCCTGTACTCACTGTAGCTTGGGAGCAGACCTCTGATTCCCAGGCTATAGTGTGACTGAACAGCTCTGCAGACTCAGCCATCTCAGTTCCACCATACTGTGCAGGGCTGATGGAGACTTTAGAGCTGGGAGAAAGCAAGTTTGATTGGGATGACAACTCAGAGGACTGGTGTTTTTTGGATGTGGTACTTGAAGTGGCTGAGAGGGCACTTGTTGGACCACTTGAGATCCATTCAAGCATTTTCTTTTTTTGGCCATCATCTACCTTTGTTCCCATTGTTCGTGTCCGTAAAAAAGGGAGCACATCGGATTGTCCACGGTAAGTAGTAGACATCTTACTTTTGCTGGTAGATGGTCTATCTTCAGCAGATGATAATGGAGCTTTGCCACCTTCCCCACGGACAAACCCTTTTTTTCCTTTTCCACCACGCCTCTTCCCCTTTCCACCAGCATCTGTCATTTTGCCACTCATGTTGATTGCGACAAGATTGTGCACTGAAAATGTGGTAGTAAAAATTGAGAGGTGGTGTAGATTGCAGCGGTGGTCTAGCTTTATTAACAGCAGAATAATAAAGAATAAATATCCCTGATAATGCAACTACGGCCCTTAAACTGGCAGCATAAATTGCTAGTATAATGGCTTAGTAACTATCAGTTTGAGTGTGCAATGCAGGCAGACGTGCTGCAAATATATGTGCACTACTGGGACTATACAGAAGTCCAATAGCCACGTTTAGGATGCCACTAGGTACACTCAGTGTTTGCTAGTATAATGGCTTAGTAACTATCAGTTTGAGTGTGCAATGCAGGCAGACGTGCTGCAAATATCTGTGCACTACTGGGACTATACAGAAGTCCAATAGCCACGTTTAGGATGACACTAGGTACACTCAGTGTTTGCTAGTATAATGGCTTAGTTATAATGAGTTGGAGTGTGCAATGCAGGCAGAGGTGCTGCAAATATCTGTGCACTACTGGGACTATACAGAAGTCCCACAGCCACGTTTAGGATGCCACTAGGTACACTCAGTGTTTGCTAGTTTAATGGCTTAGTAACTATCAGTTTGAGTGTGCAATGCAGGCAGACGTGCTGCAAATATCTGTGCACTACTGGGACTATACAGAAGTCCAATAGCCACGTTTAGGATGACACTAGGTACACTCAGTGTTTGCTAGTATAATGGCTTAGTTATAATGAGTTGGAGTGTGCAATGCAGGCAGAGGTGCTGCAAATATCTGTGCACTACTGGGAAAAATTGACTTCTCCACCTTACATTCAGGAATAGGGCACTAAGTAGGAATGACCCTCCTCCCTTGACCACCTCTCCTAAGGGGACTCCAAGGGCTAGTATTAATTTGAAGAGTAGGTAGGGTATCCCCTCTTTCTCCTGTAAACACATTAGCTGGAAAAGAGGCAAAAACATAGGAAATGTACACACCCAGGTCACTTTCTTCCACATGACCTGGGGGAGGCAGCATTTTAGATTGTTTTACATGTTTGGGTATAGATGGACAAACCCCATTATAATGACCCTTAAGACCACAGTAGAAGCATACCTTCATCCCACAGCAGACCGCAAGTGACCTAGACTGAAAGGAGGCAACCTCCAACTGCATGGGTTTTTCAAACTGGACCTTGGGAATTCCTCCATAAGGAGGACAAAAGTCAGGGTCTTCATTGAACTCTCTCTCAGGTTTCTATCCACCCTATTAGCAAGGACCATGGAGGCTTCTGATGACACTGGTGCAGAATTTTGAGCCAGAGAGTCAGTAAGCCTGCCCTAAATTACTCCTAAGCGTAAGATCACTCTATTGGATGTCAGTGGCCCATCTCCAGAACTCTGAGCAGTACTCCTTAGCCAGCCGCACCCCCTGCTGGACCTTACAAAGTTTTAACTTTGCAATGGTGACACCATCAGGGTCACCATATATGAGGACCAAAGCCACAAAGAACTTGTTTACCGACTGTACCGACTGAGAGTTAGTCAGCAGAGAGAGGGCCCAGGACTGGAGATCTCCCTGCAACAAAGAGAATTCAATCCTCACTTGCCATTCCTCCCTCCCTGAGGAACAAGGGTGGAGCTTGAAGTACAACTTGCAAGCTTCCCTTTTCACAATTTATCAAGCCCCCAGAAAACCTGTCCACAAGGGTTATCTTTGGTTCTGGTTATGTCTGGTCATGACCCAAAACCAGCAAAACCACGATATGCTGTAGCTGCTGCACAACCTGTGACCACAGATCCATCACCTTTTGTGATAGACTCTAGATCTGTTGTGCACAAGACGCAGCAATGTTAGGGCTGGTTATAATGTCACGCTGTGACTATCGGGGGTCCTTTGGACACCAGGGAACCGACGGTGAGCATCATCACACTGGGTCCTGAATCTTTGGGCATACTTTGTGGCAACCCAACTTCAACACATTCATGGATAGAATGATCCTGAGGAGGGGTATTCACTATTCAATGCCTTCTGTTACAACAGTATTTTACAACAACAGATTTATATGCAAGGTTTTAAGGCTTATAAAGTATTTTCTCTATCAGATAATCTCCTAAGAGTGATTTTGATTCACAGATTATGGTGGAAAATAAGATACTTACAGGAAATACAGGGAGTCTCGCAGTTAACTTTGCTGTGGGAAATCCCTTGGTTACCAATTTACATGGCCTGCAGAGCTTTCATACCTGGAAGGCTAGAGGGATAGAAAGATTTTTACATGTCTTAGAGGGTGGTCATCTAAGGATTTTTCCTAGATGGGCTGAAATCCTGGAAACGGTGCCAGACTTGTCACCCGAGTGAACCCCATAGATTATCTCACTTATATCTAATACATTATATATACCGTATCCCAAAGTTTTTATATGATATAGGTCTCCGACCCACTCTGCTATGTAGCAAATGTAAAATATAAAATGCAAACTTAATAAAAAAACTGTGTGCTCCTGTCCGAACCTTGAGAGATTCTGGAAAAATGTAATTATCACCATTAACTAAAGCTCCATAAGCAAGGACTAGGGTAAATTATATGCAACTGGGTAAGGAATTGGCTAAAAGATAGAAAACAAAGAGTAGTCATAAATGGTACATTCTCTAATGGACGATAGTCAGCAGTGGGGTACCGCAGGGGTCTGTGCTAAGACCAATTATTTTAATCTCTTTATTAGTGACCTTGTAGATGGGATTGATAGTAAAGTGTCAGTTTTTGCTGATGACACCAAACTATGTAGGATATTAAAAACTGACCTTGATAATACTATATTTCAAAACGAGCTGGATAAGATGTCAGAATGGTCAGACACTTGGCAAATGAGATTTAATGTTGATAAATGTAAAGTAATGCTCCTAGGATGGAATAATCCTATAGCTGCATATACATTAAATGGAAGTAAACTCGGGACTACAGAACAGAAGGATTTGGGTATTCGCATTACAAATAAGCTGAGCAGCAGTACGCAATGTCAAGCAGCAGCTGCTAAAGCAAGCAAGAGTTTAGGGTGTATAAAAAGAGAGATTAGATCCCGTGATCCCAACGTATTGTTACCCCTCTATAAATCACTTGTAAGGTCTCATCTAGAATATGGGATGCAGCTTTGGGCTCCACATTTTAAAAAGGACATTCAGAAGTTAGTCAGTTCAAAGGCAGTTATCTAGACTACTACAAGGATTACAAGGCCTCCCATATGATGAGAGGCTGAAAAAGTTTGATTTGTTTAGCTTAGAAAAAAGACATCTCAGAGGAGATCTCATTTATATGTATAAATATATATGTGGTCAATATAAAGGACTGGCACATGACTTATTCCTTCCAAAGACAATATTAAGGACCAGGGGACATTCACTTCGAGTGGAAGAAAAGTGATTCCGGCAGCTAAATAGGAAAGGGTTATTTAGAGTTAGAGCAGTCAGACTGTGGAATGCCCTACCACAAGAGGTAGTAATGGCAGATACTATAACAGCTTTTAAAAAACGGGGCTGGATGATTTCCTCAGTACACACAACATTGTTGGTTATAAGTGACTTAGTGACAAAATGTATAATTGGTGAAAGAAGGTTGAACTAGATGGACCTAGGTCTTTATTCAACCTATGTAACTATGTAACTGGGTCTATCTGTTGGAAATAGAATCAGCTCCACATGTATGTATTCTGAGATATGTTGACGATTCTACCACTGATTACTATGGCAAGACAGCTGTCTCTAGAATGCTGTATATGGCTAGGAAACTAACAGCACAGTATTGGCTGGCCTACCGACCCCCAACGATTCCGGAATATATCAATAAGATAAATTGTGTGATAAATATGGAGAAAAATATTTTTCTTAAAAGGAACTGTATGTCTAGGTTTGAAAAGATTTGGGATTGATGATTCAGGTTTTTATTTTTATAGGCTATTCTCCTTTTATACCTTGTCCACTATACTTAATTAGTAACTTTTAGGAAGATAGAGCACTTTGCACTTATGCATTATATTCTTCATAGGTTATTTAATTATGGTGGCCCACTTAATTTGGTCTTAAACAATATAGAGTTGTGTTTTTTGGTTTTACCGCTGCTGCTCTAGCATGGGGAATTGATCCTGTCCTATTATACGAATATTTATAAATATGTACCAGTTGTATTTTTTAACTAAGAATTATAAATAAAAATTAATTATTTTAAAGAAAAAGACACCAACTCCTTTGTTGAACCTTTTATGGTTCTAAAGGTATTTTTTGATTAATATGCATTAAGTAGTAAAAACGGATTGCCTTACTGTTGTTAAGTACGGGGTTGGCGGGAAACTTGGGCTCCTGTTTTGTGTGTCTGTCCTATTTCCCTTTTGGAAAAGTGTCTTTTATTGTCTTCGATGTTTATGCAAAAAATTGTTAAAAAAAAAATCTGATTTTAAAAAAAATGTAAAAGATGAAAATATTTTTTTTTCTCTAAAATGCAATGGGAAGGTGTCATTTTTAACTTCATGTCTTTTAGAGATCATTTTATCTTCAACTTGCTCAACTGTTCACATTAACGGTAATTTTGACCAGCTGTACCCAAACTTTTCCATTCCACTGTACATTGTTATAGTAATGCATATACTACTATTCATATTTGAGTTTTACATAATTTGCAGGTTTCTATGTAAAAAATAATCAGAAACAGAGCATTAAGCATTGTTATATTAAATAAGTAGAACATTATGACAAGTAAAGTTGATGATGAAGAGGAATGATAGATGCTATTGATGTCATGGCAGCCAAATTCTGGACCTACTGGGTAAAATGCAGGTGCAATATATGTGCAATAATGAAGATACAAAGAGAATTACATTACAAATGCTGCCAACAATGTGTAAAATGAGATCAGTTGGATATTAAAAACAATAGTAATGTATTTGTGATTGTCATTTCGATAGGGGACTATTTTATTGCTTGCTGATATTACATATTACATATTAGATATTATTGATGGCTTCCTCCTTCTGAAGGTGTTCTTCTAATATTGTTTTCTTTGCTGGTTTTATTGAATAAAAAGCATAAACTGGAAAAATATCTAAAATATATTTTCATATTTTCTTTGTTTAAATGCAGCCAATGTTTATTCCATTATTTATATTAACAGGCAAAGTTTTATTATTTGGTACTGTGAGATATTTTCTTTTCCACTGATAAATTCTATGAGCCAATTACATACATATTATAAAAATGACACTGTAACTAGTAGAGTTGAGCAAAATGTTTTGTAGGACTCTGGACCAGAGCCCTGCAAAAACTGCTTTTGCATGCCAGCACCCCCTGTTCATATTTTGATATTGTCAGCCTTGCACCACATGATCAGCACCACTAATTAAAAGAAGAGCTGGTAGGTACATAGAGGTTTGCAGGGCTTAAAGCTGGGTTCACACATAGCGACAGCGACAACAACATCGCTGTTACGTCACCATTTTCTGTGACGTAACAGCGACCTTGTAAGTCGCTGTTATGATCGCTGCTTAGCTGTCAAACACAGCAGAAGCAGCGATCATAACGTCGCTACATGTGCAGAGAGCAGGGAGCTGCGCACACTGCTTAGTGCTGGCTCCTTGCTCTCCTAGCTACAGTACACATTGGGTTAATTAACCCGATGTGTACTGCAGCTACATGTCACAGTGCAGAGAGCAGGGAGCCACGCACACTGCTTAGCGCTGGCTCCTTGCTCTCCTAGCTACAGTACACATCGGGTTAATTAACCCGATGTGTACTGCAGCTACATGTCACAGTGCAGAGAGCAGGGAGCCGTGCACACTGCTTAGCGCTGGCTCCTTGCTCTCCTAGCTACAGTACACACAGGGTTAATTACCCGATGCATACTGCAGCTACATGTGCACAGAGCAGGAGCCGGCACTAGCAGCAAGAGCGGCGGAGGCTGGTAACGAAGGTAAATATCGGGTAACCAGGGAAAGGTCTTCCCTTGGTTACCCGATGTTTACAGTGGTTACAGCTTTCCGCAGCTGCCAGACGCCGGCTCCTGCTCCCTGCTCGCTTCATTTCGTCGCTCTCTCGCTGTCACACACAGCGATGTGTGCTTCACAGCGGGAGAGCGACGACGAAAAAATGAAGCAGGACATTCAGCAATGAGCAACGACCTCACAGCAGGGGCCAGCTCGTTGCTGGATGTCACACACAGCGACAGCGACGGGACGTTGCTGCAACGTCACAGAAAATGGTGATGTAGCAGCGACATCGTTATCATCGTCGCTGTGTGTGACACCACCTTAACACAAGCTGCAAAAGCAAACAACATTTTAGGGTGTATAAAAAGAGAGATTAGATCCTGTGATCCAACTGTATTGTTGCCCCTCTATACATCACTTGTAAGGCCACATCTGGAATATGTGATCCAGTTTTGCATTCCACATTTTAGAAAGGACATTCAGAAGTTAGCCAGTTCAAAGGCAGGTAACTAGAGTACTACAAGGAATGGAAGGCCTCCCATATGATAAGAGGTGGAAAAAGTTGGATTTCTTTAGCTTAGAAAAAAGACATCTTAGAGGAGATCTCATTTATAAGTATAAATACATGTGTTGACAATATAAAGGACTGGCACATGACCTATTCCTTCCAAAAACTATACTAAGAACCAGTATGCATACACTGCAAGTAGAAGAAAAGAGATTCCGGCAACTAAATAGAAAAGGGTTCTTTACAGTTAGAACAGTCAGACTGTGGAATGCCCTACCACAAGAAGTAGTAATGGCAGATACTATAACAGCTTTTAAAAAAGGGCTGGATGATTTCCTCAGTACACACATCATCGTTGGTTATAAATGACTTAATGACAAAATGTATAATTGGTGAAAGAAGGTTGAACTAGATGGACCTAGGTCTTTTTTTAACCTAGGTAACTATGTGAAACAGCCATGGACTACCAACATGGTTGCTGAAAATCATTTTGGTCAAAAAGCAAACAAGATTTTAGGATGTATAAAAGAGAGAAATTCTGTGATCCCAATTATACACGAGTGAACCTGAACTGTAAAGTACTGTATGTTCAGGGTTTATACTGAAATCTGGGTCCCGGTCTCTGACTCAACCATGGACTTAAAAAAATAATTGTATCCGAGTCTGGAGTTTGTGTACTAATAAAGTTTGTTGAAAGGATGCAGCCAATAAACAAGCTTTATTGCATGCAGAGGTTGTCTTTACACTGCTGTGAACAACAAAGATTAAGAAAAGATTCTTAGGTTTCCTGCCAATTTTTGATATCCAGCGCAGGTAACACAGACAGGTTTGGGCTGCAAATCTCAGCTGTCTGCTTTGCCTTGGCTGGTTATTAAAAATAGAAGAGATACGACACCATTTTAAAAAATATTTGTCTAAATAATGTACCAAAAAACAGTGTGAAGGGGGGTATGAAGAAGTGCTTATTAACCAATAGAATTATATTGAACAATTTTTGGTTCAATAAATTGGTGAATGACTGTGTTGTGAAGTGTTTCTTCAAATTAACTTTTTTTCCCCAATGTAAATGTTTTTGACTCTATTCTTAGTGTGTTAGTAATTGGGGATCTAGCCATTACTAACCCTTGGGCTTGATGTCAGCTGTCAATTGACAGCTGACATTAACCCCAAAATGATTAGCCCAATTATCACCACACTAAGACAAGCAAGAAGAGCTGGGAAAAGCACCAGAGTTGGTGCATATAATAGATGTGCCATTTCTGGGGTGGCTGTAGGCTGCTCTTTTTAGGTTGTGAGGGACCAAATCACCATGGGCTCTCCCAGTCTAATACCATCCCCCAGGTGTCTGCTTTACCTTGGCTGGTTGTCAAAAATAGGGGGACCTCACGCCATTTTTAAAATTATTTGTTAAATAATTAAAAATTACAGTGTGATTTCCTAATCTGGTAAGATAAAGCAGACAGCTTAAGAGCTTAAGGTTGCAGCACACAGTTGTCTGCTTTACCTTTGCTTGTTATAAAAATAAGCACGACCCCTTGTCATTTTTTTATTAATATTCTATCCATATTTGTTTGCAGGTAATTACTGACACTTTACTTCCTTCTGCAGCCCCCTAGCCCTTAGAACTATTTTACAGCCAGGTTATAACACAGAAGCATGGGTCCCCACTGACCTACATGGAGTTCGATGTCCGTGGTCAAGTTAGGGTATAGACTAAGCCAGGAAACCAAATGTTTACTTAAAAACCGGCTAATCCAACAAACCCAAATCTCCATGGGTCTGCTCATCTTTAATCCCAATGTATTAATACCCCTCTATAAATTACTTATTAGGCAACATCTAGAATATAGCATCCAGTTTTGGACTGGACATTTAGCTAGAATAGGGCATTCAGTTTTGAGCTGCATATTTTAAACAGGACATTCGAAAGTGAGAGTCAGTTCAAAGGTAGGCAACTAGATTATTACAAGGGATGGAAGGCCTCCCATATGATGAGAGGTTGGAGAAGTTGGACTTGTTTAGCTTAGAAAAAAGACATCTAGGAGATCTCATTTATGTGTATATACATGTGTGGTCAATACAAATACTTTTTGACAAAGGACGTGAGAAGTAAAGCTAGGTAGGGTAATTTCCCAAAAGCAAGCATTTGTACGAGGAAACAACATTCTTTAAAATATTCACAGTGTGTGAGATAGTACAATGCATTTAAATTTCTTGAATTTTCAGATTTTTCTTCTGTCCTTAACTTTTTAATGACCTTGTGATTTTGCACTTTTATTTTTTCCTCCTTTTTTCCAAGAGGCATAACATTTTTAGTTTTCCATCAATATAACCATATGAGCGCTTATTTTTTGTGAGACAAGTTGAACTTTTCAATGACTCCCCTCATTTTACCATATAGTGAATTAGAAAATGGGAAAATAAATTCCAAGTGTGGTAAAATTGCAAAAAAAGTTAAAATCCACAATTGTTTCTTTTTTTTTATTTACCATGTTCACTTCATTTCTTTACAAACAAAAAAAATCTGAAATAATTGCAAAACATTCATATGAATTTAACTGCACTAGTCCTTGTGATACGATAGCTGCAAAGCATTATGGGGAAGCCAGCATGGCCATGCATGTTATCTGAGCCTGCTCTGTCTTTATAAATTTACAAAATGGTTTTGGATACATTTTTGCATCATTTTTTTAATTTGTCAGGAAATACGTCTCCAAGTTAATCTGTAGTGGATCAATTTGATTATTTGTTTTTACCATTCACTAAAAAAAAATTAAGTTTTTTCAACACATTATATATACCAAATTGTTCTAAATGTTGCTACTAAGTACGCTCAGTCATTAAAAAAGAAAAAACAACACCTCATATGACTGTCTTTCTTTGAATGAAGTGATGGAATAGCTGAAAGATTGTGGTATAAGTCCTAGGTTAAATATTGCCAATAGCACCCTATGAATTAAAAGGGAATCGTATATAATTTAAGGAAATTTGGATATATCCTATGTAATATTTGAAATGAAAGAATGACCTATGTGGCTGAGCTCACAGAAATGTAGATTATGTAAGCCTTAGGGAATGTTAAACTCATAAAGATCTCCACCTCTGCCAGGTGAATGAATAGAATACACAGGAGAAAGCAAAGTTAAAATAAAGTGCATAATTGCCATTTTTTTTCTCCAAGCCCTTTATTTTTCTGTGAAAATATTTTCATTTTAAAAGAATTTAACATAATTTCCAAAAGTGAGTAATGTGTGAAAATGTTTTGTTTTGTTTTTTTAAATTAAATAAAGACTTAACCATTTATTTCCCCATGAGTCCATCGCAGCTCCAGCACTAGCTGAAGTGATCCTTGCTGGTTCTGAAAATTATAGTGTCCCATCAATCATTTACTTGAAGACTGGAGCCAATTATTGGCCGCAGTGCTGTTGTTTGCATGTTCATCATGTAGCTCCTGAGGTCAAAATACATTTGGGTGTGTCCTGGTAAAATACTTCTTTTACCTGGTGCTAGATTTCAGTACTAGTACATCCAAAGGCTTTAGAATAAAAAAAATAACATAAATGTTTTTATCTACCGAAAATGAAAAATCATTTTTGCATTGTAATACAAAAATCTCATGTTAAAATGTCTTGCTTAAAGGTGCTGCATCTAGTGGGCATATATGCATATTACATATAAAAAAAAAAATATATAGTACAGTATGTATATACACACAAACATATATATATATATATATATATATATATATATATATATATATATATATATATATATATAAATATATATATATATATATATATATATATATATATATATATATATATATATACATATATATATATATATATTAGGGAACAAAGGAAGATTTCATCCATCGTATCACTCCAGGAACCGTCTTTATATTTAAAACATAGCTTTTAGTTTGCAAAGTTTAAAATTAGCCATCATGCGTGTATCCGACAGACAAAAAGATACGTTATTTAAGCTAGAATGCCTCAGAGGCTATCTAGCTTAAATAACGTGTCTTTTTGTATTACAATATATTAGTGCAATTGATAATTTTGCTCATTACTGACTCTACTGTTATTTAGTCATTTTCCTAGGTTCTGTTTCAGCAAGACCAGATTCATCAGTGAGGAACACACACAATCAGAATGTTGAACTTTAGAATCCTTACTTAAAGTTTTGTGTCAAAGGTCACAAAAACATCATATAAATGTGTGTTTTCCTATTGAAAACGTTGACATATGGGCTTTACTCTAAGAATAAGCATTATGTGGTTCGAGATTTTGTAAACCGTAGATCTGGAACATATGGCTGCAAATCCTCATGAATTAAAGATCACCTAGTTAAAGCTTAGGCCATATGTCCAGGACATTTCTGATGAGCAGTGGAAAAATATATATCTGATTATTTCACCATTACAGTTTTTATTCATTTTTTAACTAATACACTTTTGAACATATTGTAACTATGCAGAAACTATCACCTACGTAGTAAAAACTAGTATCAACCATTAAATATTTTTTATAGATACATACATTTTTCTAAATTTTATCTTAAAATGTTATTAAGGATTTGCACTAAAAATAATTACCCATTTAAGATGTTTCTAAGATTGTTGATTATCTTTTTGGATTGCATTGTTATAAATCCAGTATCCCTATTTTATTTGGAAATATCAAATCAATACTAAAAGTTTTTTCTGTTTTCAGAAAATCCCCAAACACAGTTTGAAAAGGAAAACAGAAAGCGAAACAGAAAACTCTGCTTTAGTCCTCTTTCACACGTCAGTGAAAAACACACACATTTTTTACTAACATGATAAAGGTGCATATGTCCCTCCGTATGCCATGATTTTGGCACACTTGTGATCTCCGTGTGTTATCTGTAATAATACACAGATATCAGGCACTTATACTCACCTGTCAACTGCTGCTATTTGTGGTGCTGAAGTCTCCCACGATGCTGTGTTCGGCCGCCGCTGTCTCCCCTCTGCGGCTACTTTCAGGTCGGCTGTGCAGTGCATATGCATGAGCATAATTAGCTGGCCTGGAAGCAGGAGACAGCAGGGGCTGAAGACAGCATCGCTGGAGACGGGTGAATTTAAAAAGCTTTTTATTTTAAATGTACGTGTTTTTCTAGCATGTGTTTCATGGATCACACCACTGTGTGGTTCATGGGACATCAGTGATGCCAGAAAAAAATGGACTTGTCTCTGTGCGGAACAAACGATTATGCGTGTGCGCTGCATAGAAACACATCAGTAAAAAAATCAGTGATATGTGAGCAGACCCATTGATTTTAATAGGTCTGTGTATGTCCATGATTCAGGTACGCATAAAAACTGAAACATACGTACCAGAATCACTGAAGTGTGAAGGAGGCCTTACTCACCCTACTGCCACTGCTCCAGGTGTCTATG
The DNA here is from genome assembly GCF_048569485.1 of Anomaloglossus baeobatrachus. Lineage (NCBI taxonomy): Eukaryota > Metazoa > Chordata > Amphibia > Anura > Aromobatidae > Anomaloglossus > Anomaloglossus baeobatrachus. The sequence goes on along the minus strand of NC_134354.1, from coordinate 171,243,977 downwards.
ATTGTCTACAGGGCTGATGACAGGGCTCTACCTGAAATTAGCAACATAATATCAGAACTTTGGACAATAACACACTCTAGGACAGAGTACCCCAATGCCAGTCCTCAAGAGCCACCAACAGGGCATGTTTTCAGGATTTCATCAGGATTTAATCACCTGCACAGGTGATGATTCCAACAACCATCCAATGCTAAAGAAAATCCTGAAAACATGATCTGCTGGTGGCTCTTGAGGACTGGAGTTGGGGAACACTGCACTTGGAGCTGGATCTAGGTAGAGTGAGTAAAGTGCAGAATTTTTTTAAACAAGCTCCTCAAGTGACAAGGGTTTTCTATATACAGCTGGAGATATCGCTTCCAATGTGTATATCAATATAACTAGAGAAATAATTATAATACAAGAAACAGAAAAGAATATTCAAAATATATAATTGCTGTCTATAGATTAGGAAATGATTAGTAATGATAGAAAAATACTAATCAGATTAAAATAATCTGAAGGCTATACAAGCTCAAAGAGCTAAGAAATCCAGATTACGTATAGATAAAGGGCCATTAATGCTTTTCTACTTTGATGATATTGTATTTTGATTTTTATTCCATTGGTTATGGCACTAATAAATGCTGAAGGTAAGTTTGCATATTTAGCAATACAAGGTACAAGGAGGAATTTGAATAGAAAATAATTAGCCAAGAGAATATTAAATAACTCAATTTTGAATATTTACTTTTTTTACTTCTCCTCAATTTCTTTTTGGTATTAATGTAATTATTGACTAGCAATTTATTAGTGGTAATTAACGACAAGTGAATTGTAACTATTCGTGTTCGGATTATTTGTAACAAATCCCGAAATACTATTTTGGTATTCATCATGAATAATGACCTTAATGCAAGTCAGTGGGGAACCCAAGCATCTTTTTTGATTATTTCCCAGAAAATGTTAAGGTTCCCCATTGACTTGTATTAGATTTGTTATTCATGACAAATACCAGAATAGTACTTTGGGCTTCATTACAAATAATCAGAACACAAATAGTTTTTTTTTCATATGGGCATTTTTTTGAGAAGACAACCAAGGTGGTTTTCTCATTTAGACATAACTTTTCATATGAAAAACTGATAATATGGTGTTAGTTTGGCATAACATAATCATACTATGGTAGTTTGACAAATTGATCTAAAATTAAGACATAATGATGACAGGGACACTTTGTTTCCCGCATTTCATCCTGAGACCATCTCTGCCTCAAGTGAGCAGCAAGCATAACATAACATGGTATAATTTATCAGACAAGTCACCTACTATTATTGCCCAAGGTCTAGGGCTATGTGCCTATGGGGAAAGTGTCCTGCGGTTATATCCGCAGGACATTCCGCAGGAGCTCCCAGAAATCCGCAGCACAACTTTGTCTGTTTCAATGCTGCGGATGTATTGTGGAATGTCCTGTGGATATGCTGTGGGCATTCTGCATTGAGGATACAGTACCATGGCTTCGGCACTGCATCCTCAATGCAGAACAAGTGATGAGTGATCAGGGAGTTCATACTTACCTCTATCATGCAGCACTTCACTTTCCGGCGTCTCTCAGCATCTGCACTGTGCAGGAGAAGGTGGGCGGGCCTGAACTAGCTCTGGCTGTCACATGACCGGAGATCGTGCAGGCCCCATCCACCTCCTCCTTCCTGTTCCTAGCTCCCGTCCTCTGCACCAGAGGAAAGTGACTCGGGTGTCTGCTATCAAGGCAGGTAAGTATGGGAACAAGGCAGGTAAACCTCTATCTCCATAGTGGAGAGACGGGATTTCCGCAGGAATAATTGACATGCAGTTATGTGCGGCATTCCGCAGCGTGGACACAGACACTCCCCATGTCCCATAGGGTAACATGGGGAGTGTCTGTACTTGCTAAAACCATATAAATCCGCAGGTTTTCTGCGGCAAAATCTGCAGGAGCAAGCTCCCGTGGGCACATAGCCTAATACTCACATGCCTATTGTAGAGTCTTTTGACAATGGACAGGAGTCTGCATGGCCACCATCTGCAGTAAGATGATGTTTACTTTTGTATTCTGACAGCATTTGATCATAGACTGTATTAATGTTTTTCAGACAATTGTACTAAGCAATGTAAAATAGAATAAAATAAAGGCCTGCTCACCATTCGTAATAAATTAATGTACAGGTGAATAAGTCTGCTATGTGGTCAATATACAGACATATACATACACTATGCATCAGCATACTGTGACTAATGATTACAAGAACTCCAATATTGCTGTAAATGTTAAAAACATAAGGTACTTAGATGTGTTTTAATAAAAATGCTTAGTGCCTTACTATCGTTTACAACAGTATTGCAGTTCATTTATTTAGTAATCGCAGTGTGCTGATGCATTATGTATGTATATATTGTACTAAGTAGCTTTTGGATGGAATTGGACCAGTGCTCTTTTGGAACATACCTGAAATAATTCACTGTTGAGGATCTGCAAGATATGTGGAGTCCACCAATATTGAAATTATTCACTGTCTTAGGTGGACAAATTCATAAAATATTACTTGTTTTAGATAATTGAAACTGTAATAAATATCACCACTGTGCCTTTTAAAGTCTATCCTATTTTCTCCCTATCCTAAGATAAAAGGGATTAGATATAGATGGGGGTGGGTGAAAATGGGAAAACCTTTTACATTCACTGATCATTAAATATTTTGTTAAATAAGTGCTGTTGATCCTTATATCATTTTTGTGTGCTGATTTGGAATCTGCTATAAGAATTTTCCTATCAGGCACCAATTTTGCATAATTTTGTTTTTTCCAATAAATTTAGCCTACATTGCCCCTTCATAAATTACTTTCACTTTATGTGTGCTGGGATTATTTTAACTTTGCATTGTTCCTATCATGTCAGCTTGTTTTAATACTTCGGTGACAAGCAGAGAAATGTTTTTTTATTCCAAGGTTGACTAATCTTAGTGATTTGCGTGGTTTGATGTTTTATGGATTCCACAATGAAAATCTTCATCATCTCACTTTCCTTATTGAATATCAGTTGAATTTTTAAAACTGTTTTCTTTTACTTTAAACTGTTGTTATAATATATTTAATTTTAATTCTTTTGTTCTTGTGCCATAGGACAGTCTGTGAAACTTGTTATGCAGTTGTGTAACCACCCTAACATTTGCTATATATGTGATGCAGTGACTTTAATATCACAGAAAAGGCATAAAGCCATTGGTGATGAAAAGTTATCTCCAGTATTTTCAGCACAACATTGGAGATCAAGAGAAACTTTGGGCCCCATATTTGTTACTCATCTTGTGATACATTTCTCACAAATTGTCTCAATGGTAAGCCACGGCACATGCCATTTCCTGTATCAATGATTTGGAGAGAGCCAAGAGACCGTTCCGCAGATTGCTATTTCTGTATGCCAAAGATTGATATAACATGTAGAACAAAAAATTCTGTGAAAAATCCAAACTTTCTTTTAGTAATTAGGCCAGTCTTATATATCTCAGAGCTGTCAGTCCCCACTGTACCAACATTTTGGTCCTTGGATCAGGAAGAAGATTCAGATGCTGATTTGGTGGAATAAGAAGCTTATTAAGAAGATCTTGATCTTTTTAGACTATGAGTTTGGGGAGCTTTACAAACTAAACTCGGTTGATCTAAATGATTTAGTTTGGGATCTGAAGCTATCAAAAAGTCAAAAAGTCAGATGGATCTTTGGGCTTAAATGCTCAATAACTGGCAATTGCTGGAGAAGGGGACCAAAATATGTTCTTTGTGCCATAAGCACCAGGAGCTTAAATACTTATTTTCAATTGATGGGGACCTAGTTTGTTGCAATGATGAGAATTTAATGCTAGATACAGTGGGACAAGAGCAGAAATCTCAAGAATGGAGTTGATGAATGAATTGCTATTTTCGTAAATGGGACAGTAGAGACCGGAAAAAACATTTTACTAAAAATCAGGGACCACCAATAAATAGTTTGACACTTGGAAGAAGGAATGTCCTACATAAGCTACAGAATATGTTTCCTTAAACAACTCCATATAAAACTTGAGTTAATAAAGAACTTTTCAAGTCGAAAAACCATGATGGTGATCATTTGGCATACCTTACAAACAAATGAATGAGGCAAAGATCAAGGAAGAAAATTTTGTGGGGCCAAAAATAAGGGAATTTTTTAAAGGCAATGATTTTGACACAAAACTAAGCTAGACACAGGCAACGACATTGGCGTCATTCAAATATATAGTGATGAACTTCCTTCGCAACCATAAAGCACCAAACTATAGAAATCTTATGTTTCATGCAATATGTCTCAATATGTCTTATGATACATTGCTTGGACTCTCATTTAGATTTTTGCCCCGATATCCTAGGAGATGTTGTGATGAGCATGGGGAGCAGTTTAATCAAGACATTGAAGGCTGTTGTAAAAAGATATTGAGTGTTAAATATTGATCGTAGACTACTGCTAAGGACTAAAGCCTGCTTTACACGTTGCAATTTTGCATACGATATCGCATGCGATTTGCAACGCCCCCATCATATGTGTGGCACGTTAAATTTGTTGAATGTGCCGCACAAACGATTAATCCCCGTCACACGTACTTACTAGTGATGAGCGAGTACTAAAAAGCTCGGGTGCTCGAAGCTCGGGCCGAGCCTCCCAAGATACTCGTGTACTCGGCCCGAGCAACGAGCCCAATGTTATCCTATGGGAGACCCGAGTATTTTTGTGAAATGACCCCCCGGCAGCATGTAGAAACCCTAAAAATGTCACAAAAGTCTCAGAAGAGTGCTCAAATGACATGGCAACAGCATGGGGAAGACCCCTTGAAGCATTTATCACTCAAAAGTCACAGCTGTGAACAATTTTGTCCGCGTTTCACGCCATTTTTACGGACTCACCAGAAAACCTTCCAAAATGACCCCAAAATGATTTTTCATGGCAGAAATGTTAAGGGCACATACCCAATAGTGAGATAGAGCTGGTGTATGTTACTTTTTGAGATTAATACATGAAAGATTTTACGTGAAAACATTGTGTGGCACTCCGATGTCCCTGAGAAGAGACGTACATGAAGGCCTCTTGAGTCTAATGTGCCCATTTTGAGGAAGTGAGTCTTTGTAGTATTTTCCTTTGCCAGGGCAGTCCAAAATTGTGAGGTTCACCAATGCCCCTGCATACAGACGTGCATGAGGGCCTGTAAACCTGAAGTGCCCATTGTAAGGAAATGGGTCTATTGTAGTATAGCCCTTAGGCAGGGCAGCCAAAAATTGGGAGGCTCCACATTGTCCCTGGATAGAGACGTGCATGATGGCCTGTAAACCTGAAGTGCCCATTGGAAGGAAGTGGGTCTATTGTAGTATAGCCCTTAGGCAGGGCAGCCAAAAATTGGGAAGCTCCACGTTGTCCCTGGATAGAGACGTGCATGAGGGCCTGTAAACCTGAAGTGCCCATTGGAAGGAAGTGGGTCTATTGTAGTATAGCCCTTAGGCAGGGCAGCCAAAAATTGGGAGGCTCCACGTTGTCCCTGGATAGAGACGTGCATGAGGGCCTGTAAACCTGAAGTGCCCATTGTCAGGAAGTGGGTGTATTATAGTATAGCCCTTAGGCAGGGCAGCCAAAAATTGGGAGGCTCCACATTGTCCCTGGATAGAGACGTGCATGATGGCCTGTAAACCTGAAGTGCCCATTGTAAGGAAGTGGGTCTATTGTAGTATAGCCCTTAGGCAGGGCAGCCAAAAATTGGGAGGCTCCACGTTGTCCCTGGATAGAGAACTGTTAGGTTCTTAGTGCCTCCGTGCTTGCATTTAAAAACCGCACGTGTGTGCCTGTTGGTGGCAGCTTTCCGCTGCATTTGTGTGAGTTTTGCAAAAACTTGGATATAACGCACAAGTCTAGTGAATACACATCAGCACAGCATTGCAAAATGCGCAAGGGCGTTGTCAACGAACAAGGAAGTGGACGTGATGGTGGTGCAGGCAGAGACCGAGGTTGTGTGCAAGCTCTAATTTCGCCACAACAAAGGGCCACATCTAGTCGCTCGCACGTCCTGTCCCAAATTCTTGGGGACCGCAGCAGTACACCGCTCTTGAACCAAGACCAGTGTCAACAGGTTGTTAGTTGGATAGCGGATAATGCTTCCAGTCAGATTGGCACCACCACAAACACTCTGTCTTCCACACGGTCAAGTGTCAGTAGCCGTGATACTGCACCGCACATTTCAGAACCTGATCCTCCTTCCTACCACCAGGCCGAGTACACGTCCACGGACATTACTGATCCCACACTTGGACACTCGGAAGAGCTGTTCGTTCACGTTTCCATTCACAAATTCTGGCCTCTCGCCAGCTCCTGTTGAAGTGGGCCATGACGAGATTGTATGTACAGATGCCCAAATATTTGAGCAGCCACGTTCTCACGAAGTTGGCAACGTGTCTCAACAAGGGGTGGACGATGATGAGACACAATTGTCAGGAAGTCAGGAGGAGGAGCAGGGTGCGGAAGAGGAAGACGACATGGTGGATGATCCAGTAACTGACCCAACCTGGCAGGAGGATATGCAGAGCGAGGACAGCAGTGCACAGGGGGAGGGAGGCGTAGCATCCCAACAGGCAGTAAGAAGCAGAGTGGTGGCCACAGGCAGACGTCAGGCAACTGTTCCCCGGAACAACACGACACAAGGTGCCTGTACAAATGTTAGGTCTTCCCGAGTCTGGCTGTAATACTATTGTATGTATTGAGGATTTCGATTGCGTTAGGGCAATGACAACCAGAGACGAGTTCTTGGTGCAAGACGTTTATAATATGCAACCAGCAAATATGTACATAAACGGAACAAAAACACAGTAGAACATAAATACAGGAAATACCTTCCAGGGACAGAGCGAAAGGGAATTCCCGGGACCGCGCACCGGACTCCCCCAGGGAGACCACCAAGAGCGAACCCCTATACAGGGACTGTCTGGCAATCACCCCAGAAGCCCTAAATGCGCAGCAGCCGGGACACAAAAGGGCAATAGGTAAGTCCAAAACTGTCTGTACGTGATGTGAGTCCAGAGTGGTATTAAACGGAAGGAACCGGGCAGAAGTGCCGACCAAAGACGGCAAACGGAGTCCGGGCACAGCTAGATGATACCAGATGAAGTCCAGAGTCGGTGTCGGTTGTTTTCCAAGAGGATCCGAATAACAATCAGGAACCAAAAGCAGCAGGGCAGGAGCACACAGGAAGCAGTATACTCAGGCACTGGACTAAGCTTTAGGGGCGGCTTTTAAACAGATGGACAGGAAGTAGGGCAACAGAACAGAAAACTCCATGTTAACAAAGGGCAAGCTCTTTCAAAAGAAAACTGGAAAACCCGGAACTCTGACACTGGCAGTTTTTTAAGTTGGCTCCAGATGATTCTAAAAAGGCCATTTGCAACACCTGCCATGCCAGCATCAGCAGGGGTACCAAAACTAGCAGCCTGACCACCACCAGCATGATCAGGCACATGTCAGCCAAGCACCCGACTTTGTGGGAAGTACAACAGAGTCGAGGAACAGTGCTTGCTGATGTCACTGCTACGTCTTCGCTGGTTGTGCATGCGAGCCAATCCCCTGTCCATGCTGCCTGCGAACAAGCCTCCTCCACTCCTGCACCTGCAGTTGCCTACGCAGAAAGAACACCATCATCAAGCACGTCCTTGTCCCAGCGCAGCGTTCAGTTATCCATTCAGCAAACCTTTGAACGCAGGCGCAAATACACTGCCAACACCCCACATGCCACAGTTCTAAATGCTAACATTTCGCGACTGCTTGCGCTGGAAATGTTGCCTTTTAGGCTGGTTGAGACAGAAGCATTCCGCGACCTGATGGTGGCAGCTGTCCCACGTTACTCGGTCCACAGCCGCCACTATTTCTCCCGGTGTGCCGTCCCCGCATTGCATAACCACGTGTCACAAAACATCACACGTGCCCTGAACAACGCTGTTTCAGCCAAAGTCCACCTAACCACAGACACGTGGACAAGTGCATGTGGGCAAGGCCGCTACATCTCGTTGACGTCACACTGGGTTAATATTGTGCAAGCTGGGACCCAGTCTGAGCGAGGGACGGAACACGTCCTTCACACACCAAGTTTTGCAGGCCCTACCTCAGTCAGGGTTTCACACACACTCTACAGCTCCGGAATGTCATGCTCCTCAGCCTCCTCCTCCTCCTGCGCATCCTGATCCACTTTACCCTCCACACCAGTCCCAAGCTGGAAGTGTCGCGGGCGGAGGAGGGGACGGTGCGCTCTCCCACTGCTCGGGTCCGGCTGACGCTGCTCTACGGCTGCTGCTGCTCGTTGGCTCGAGCGATGGCCGGATCCCGGGGACTCGAGCGGCGCTACTCGCCCGTGAGTGAAAAGGGGTGGTTTGGGTTTTGGGGATATTGTCCGTGACGCCACCCACAGTTGTGGTGATTGTGTGGACACCACCGGTGCTCTGGACGGGGATCCCGGGAGCCTGTGACAGGGAGCAGCTTTGTTGTTATTTCTCCCCTCCGTGGGTAGGGGGGTTGGTTGTCCCGGGGCCTGGTGATGGGGTAGAGATGGATGACAGGCGGGTTGCGGGGCCTGATGAGGTGCAGGGTCGCAGGGGCAGCGCTGTGCCGCACGGCACGGAGGTACTCACTCAGCCCAATGATGATGACACAGTTCACGGTAAAACAAGTGGCTGGATGGACGGGTCACTCGGACGGCTGCGGTTGTTCCTCCCTGCAGGTTAGTGATGACTGTCTCTCCCTGCACCTAAGTTAAGTGTTGGTAGTGATGGTTTCCCAACGGTAACCCGCTCCCCGACCTGGATATGGGCCGGAGGAGCCCCTTTTGCCCACAGGCGCTGGCCCTGGGAGACGGTTGCCCTTGGCGGTGGCGGTGTCTCCCCTTCACGGTTGTACGGTTGCCTTCTATCTGGACTTGGCTGTTTGGAAACCCTGAGGTTCCCTTCACTAACGGATTTGGCAAATTCACGGCGACACCAAGCCTTGCCGGGATCCGAAAGTCCTCTGCCAATGGTGCTGGCTTCTCTTTGTATACCGGTCCGGTACGGCCGGGTCACCACCCGTCCACGGTCCTTACGGCAGACTCCAATCGGCCTCCACTGCAGACGGTCACCACATCCTGCCAACCTTGCCGTCCTGTCCGGGCCACACACCCGGACCAACTTCAGGCTCTTTGCTGTCACTTTTCTCCTCTCTACTACTTTCCTCCTTCCACTTCCTTAGCTTAACTCTCACTGCCTGTGTTTTCCCTCCTCCTCGGTGGGTGGAGACCAACCGCCTGGCTCCACACCCTGGTGTGGACAACAGCCCCTGGGGAAGGCAACAAGGATTTTGTGTTTTGACTATGATATGCCTGCAGGGAGTGTGGGGTGTTTAAGTGTTGTGCTCTGTGGCCCCTGGCTCGTCCAGGGCGACACAGAAGCACTGCAGCACTGCCTCGGCAAAGCGGCAACAGGCAGTGCTGAAGCTAATCTGCATAGGTGACAAACCCCACAATGCAGAAGAGGTGTGGACAGCTCTGAAACAGCAGGCAGATCACTGGCTCACAACTCTGAACCTAAAGCCAGGAAAGGTCGTGTGTGACAATGGCCGGAACCTGGTGGCGGCTTTGAGGCGAGGCCAGCTGACACATGTTCCATGCGTGGCCCATGTGCTCAACCTCGTGGTTCAGCAGTTTCTAAAGTCATACTCAGAGCTGTCTGATCTGCTGGTAAAAGTTCGCCGCCTGTCTGCACATTTTCGAAAGTCACCTACTGCTTCAGCCGGCCTTGCCGGCTTAAGACGTCGTTTGCATCTTCCGGCACACAGACTGGTGTGTGATGTCCCCACGCGTTGGAATTCAACTCTGCACAAGTTGGTCAGGATATGTGAGCAGAAGAGGGCAGTTGTTGAGTACCTGCATCACCTAAGCCGTCGGGAAATGGGTCAAACTCCACACAAAACACCTGAGGAGTGGAGATGGATGTCCGACCTATGCACCATCCGCCAAAACTTTGAGGACTCCACCAAGATGGTGAGCGGCGATGACGACATTATTAGCGTCACCATACCGCTTCTCTGCCTTCTAAAATGGTCTCTGCTCAAAAAACAACCATGATGCATTGCAGGCGGAGCGCGATGAGTTTGAGCAAGAAACAGTAGTGGGTGTGGGTGATGATAACACACAGCCCAGCCTCGTCTCATCACAACGTGCAGTGGAGGACTATGACGAGGAGGAGGATGAAGACATGGAGCAACTCTCTGGCCAAATTGAGGATATGACATGCAGTCATATCCTCGGTTCAGCGTGGCTGGCCAGAGGACAGGGTAGATGATGAGGAGGAGGAGGAGGAGGAGGACAGCATGTTCAGTCATCGTGTTGGTCAGGATACTGAAGTGATGGCTGTTAAGAGTCTGGCACACATGGCTGACTTTATGGTAAGCTGCCTGTCTCGTGACCCTCGCGTTAAGAACATCTTGGCCGACAATCATTACTGGTTGGTAACACTGTTAGACCCACGCTAAAAGGAGAACTTTATGTCTCTTATTCCCGAGGCGGAGAGGTCAGGCAAAATGCAGCAGTTCCAGAAGGCCATAGTCACGGAAGTAGGCAAAGCATTCCCCTCACAAAACGCTAGCGGCATAGGTCAGGAATCAGTGGACAACCAAGGCGTACAGCCGAGAGGGGCACAAGTCCAATCCGCCAGAGGTAGGGGAACAGTCTTTAAGATGTGGGACAGTTTTCTCAGCCCCTCACATACCACAGCCCCTGAGGTGAGGGGTAGTGCCACAAGAAATCCTAAGTTTGGCCAGATGCTCAAGGAGTACCTTGCAGATCAAACAACTGTACTCCGACATTCCTCTGTGCCTTACAATTAATGTGTATCCAAGCTGGACACGTGGCATGAATTGGCTCTCTACGCCTTGGAAGTCCTGGCCTGCCCTGCCGCTAGCGTTTTGTCAGAGCGTGTTTTTAGTGCCGCAGGTGGAATCATTACAGATAAACGCACCCGCCTGTCAACTGTAAATGTTGACAGGCTGACTCTGATCAAGATGAACAAGGGTTGGATTTCGCCAGACTTCACCACACACACCAACAGCAAATTACAGCGGAATTTAAAGTTTGTAACGGGAATTTGCCATGTACTTCCACTCACCCATGGTAACACACTTCTGGACTTTGGCTAATCGCTGGACTGCTCCTCCTTCTCCTCATGCGCCATCATGGTGACCGTTACAATAGTTAAGCCGTTGTTTCAGGTATACCCCCAGTGGTAAATTTTTTCGCCCATTCTTTCTGAATGGGCATTACAACAACAGGAGACCCGCTCCTTTGCAATGGGAACAATGTTTTGAGGCCCTCATGCACATCTCTATCCAGGGACAATGTGGAGCCTCCAAATTTTTGGCTGCCCTGCCTAAGGGTTATACTACAATAGACCCACTTCCTTACAATTGGCACTTCATGTTTACAGGCCATCATGCACGTCTCTATCCAGGGACAATATGGAGCCTGACGCTGCCACCGACTGCCACACACATGCTGTTTTTAAATGCAAGCACGGATGCAATAAGAACCTAACTGGTTTTTAGGAGCGACAATTACTGAGAAGTCTGACACTATCAGACACTGCTGACTGACGTGTATTATACACCAGACTTGTGCGTTATATAATAGTTTGTGCAAAACGCGCACCTGTACGCTGCCACCGACAGACACACACGTGCTGTTTTTAAATGCAAGCACGGACGCAATAAGAACCTAACTGGTTTTTAGGAGCGACAATTACTGAGAAGTCTGACACTATCAGACACTGCTGACTGACGTGTATTATACACTAGACTTGTGCGTTATATAATAGTTTGTGCAAAATGCGCACCTGTACGCTGCCACCGACAGACACACACGTGCTGTTTTTAAATGCAAGCACGGACGCAATAAGAACCTAACTGTTTTTTAGGAGCGACAATTACTGAGAAGTCTGACACTATCAGACACTGCTGACTGACGTGTATTATACACTAGACTTGTGCGTTATATAATAGTTTGTGCAAAACGCGCACCTGTACGCTGCCACCGACAGACACACATGTGCTGTTTTTAAATGCAAGCACGGACGCAATAAGAACCTAACTGGTTTTTAGGAGCGACAATTACTGAGAAGTCTGACACTATCAGACACTGCTGACTGACGTGTATTATACACTAGACTTGTGCGTTATATAATAGTTTGTGCAAAACGCGCACCTGTACGCTGCCACCGACTGCCACACACGTGCTGTTTTTAAATGCAAGCACGGACGCAATAAGAACCTAACTGGTTTTTAGGAGCGACAATTACTGAGAAGTCTGACACTATCAGACACTGCTGACTGACGTGTATTATACACTAGACTTGTGCGTTATATAATAGTTTGTGCAAAACGCGCACCTGTACGCTGCCACCGACAGACACACACGTGCTGTTTTTAAATGCAAGCACGGACGCAATAAGAACCTAACTGGTTTTTAGGAGCGACAATTACTGAGAAGTCTGACACTATCAGACACTGCTGACTGACGTGTATTATACACTAGACTTGTGCGTTATATAATAGTTTGTGCAAAACGCGCACCTGTACCCTGCCACCGACTGCCACACACGTGCTGTTTTTAAATGCAAGCACGGACGCAATAAGAACCTAACTGGTTTTTAGGAGCGACAATTACTGAGAAGTCTGACACTATCTGGACTGTTTTAGACTGTGTACACCAGCCCCAGATATGATGAAGGCTGGTATACGGTCACCACTAGGAATGGCTATATACCCTGCCTGCCTGCCTGCCTGCCTGTATACTGCTACAATAGTCCTGACAAGGACTCTTCTGGTCACTAGCCTGTATTCCGACCTGGCTATACCCTGCCTGTATATAGCAACAATAGTCCTGAGAAGGACTCTGCTACTGTACTCCAACCTGGCTATACCCTGCCTGCCTGTATACAACTAGAATAGTCCTGAGAAGGACTTTTGGTCACACTGTTTGCAGCCCTGCAACTGAAAAAGCTATAAAGGGCCGCAAAGCTTTCCCTGAATCAGCGACAATCTCCCTGCACTGACTGTCTGGATAGCTGTGAGCAGAGCACAGCGCGCCGGCCGGTATAAAGGCTCGGTCACGCTGTGCAGGCCGGCCAATCACTGCAATTCCACAACTAACAGGGCTGTGGCATTGCAGTGGTCTGCCAGCCAATCCCTGCATGAGGGCTGGCTCTCAAAGAGCGCCAACATGCAGAAATGAAGACCACGAGTACAGCACGAGTATCGCGAGATTACTCGGTCCCCGCCGAGCAGCCTGAGTACAGCGATACTCGTGCGAGTACCGAGTAGTTACAAGCATGCTCGCTCATCACTAGTACTTACCCTTTCATACGACCTCGATGTGGGCGGCGAACGTCCACTTCCTGGAGTGGGAGGAACGTCTGGCGTCACATCGACGTCACGCGGCAGTTGGCCAATAGAAGCGGAGGGGCGGAGCTGAGCGGGACGTAAACATCCTGCCCACCTTCTTCCTTCCGCATTACCGGCCGGGAGCCGCAGGACGCAGGTAAGATCTTTTCATTGTTCCCGGGGTGTCACATACTGCGATGTGTGCTACGTGCTACCCTGGGTACGATGAACAATCTGACGTTCAATTCATGAGGAATGAATGACGTGCGTGCGATGAACGTTTTACCGTTCAATCGCAATCGCACGTAGCTGTTACACACTGCAATGTACCTTACAATGCTGGATGTGCATCACTTACGACGTGACCCCGCTGACACATTGTAAGATGTATTGCAGCGTGTAAAGCGGGCTTTAAAAGGGACGTGTCTGCAGCTAAATATTCAAGAAAATTGGATACAGTTTAATTAAACAATTAAAAAAAAACTAAGATTTTTATTAAGTAATTTCTGATAACAATAAATATGTTCAAATATTTTATTTAAAAATTCCTGTTTGATAGAAAAATTCAGAAATCTTATTTGGAATTGGAGGACAAATTACCATAAGAAATAGCATATGTTGATAATTTAACACAAAAATAGTTATGATTATGAAATGGTTTGTCAATATTATTTCCCACAAAATGGGGCACTTGTAGAGCCGCCCCAATAGCCAAAAGGGCACTGAAAGTATTGTTCCAGTACAATATGTTCTGGTTTATACACCACAATATCATAATTTAAGCAATTTATTTTATTGCTGCTTATGTAAGGATTTGAATTGCTCATCAAAAATTATATATTATAGTGCTGTTTATATAACTCAACCTGGCTTACTCAGTTTGTACCATTAGGTATCTATTGTATTTCTTTGCAGGCTATTATGATAGCAGTCATTAATCCCAAAATTAAATGCATCAGATACAAATCTTTTAAGGTGCCAGACTCTAGTTGGGCTAATATAACGTCACCTTTTTTGAGGAACAATTGCACCTTTTCCCTGTGGCTGAGGTAGATGATTAAGGATAACCTTAATATTCCATAATCATGGTACTTAAGGCCCCGTTACACGCAGCGATGTATATAATAACGATATATCGCCGGGGTCACGGATAGAGATGAGCGAACCGGTCGCGGTTCGGCTCGAGGTTGGTTCGCCGAACGGACCTCCCGTTCGAGTTCGGTTCGTCGAACGTTCGACGAACTGAACTCGAACTGCATAGGAAACAATGGCAGGCAATCACAAACACAGAAAAACACCTAGAAAACACCCTCAAAGGTGTCCTAAAGGTGACAAACAACTCAAACACATTGGAAAGTGACAAGGACATATACTCATGCGAAAACAAAACAGCTGGACAAGGAAAAAGAGGAGGACACACAGATATAGGCATGGCACGCCCTTCTAAAATCATGTAAAACACCGCAAGGTGACTCCAAGCGGAGTCTCCATTTTTTCCAAAAATTGGGCCACACACACACCCACCCCTTCAGTGGCAGCAGTTGTGCCCCAGTTGTACACTTCACAGCTACATTTGCATCAAGCACATTCAAAAATACGCCATTCTTATCCGTCCCCAGGATGACACCGGGGTAGGTAGCAAAGTCTTTGCTGATCCCAGCTCTGTTCATCTTGGCTTCTTTTAAAAACACATCAAGCAAGGGTTACTCCAAGCGGAGTCTCCCTTTTTTTCCAAAAATTGGGCCACACAGACACCCACCCCATCAGTGGCAGCACTTGGGCCCTAGTTGCAAACAGGATGTTTTGATTTGCATCAAGCACATTCAAAAATACGCCATTCTTATCCGTCCCCAGGATGACACCGGGGTAGGTAGCAAAGTCTTTCCTGATCCCAGCTCTGTTCATCTTGGCTTCTTTTAAAAACACATCAAGCAAGGGTTACTCCAAGCGGAGTCTCCCTTTTTTTCCAAAAATTGGGCCACACAGACACCCACCCCATCAGTGGCAGCACTTGGGCCCTAGTTGCAAACAGGATGTTTTGATTTGCATCAAGCACATTCAAAAATACGCCATTCTTATCCGTCCCCAGGATGACACCGGGGTAGGTAGCAAAGTCTTTGCTGATCCCAGCTCTGTTCATCTTGGCTTCTTTTAAAAACACATCAAGCAAGGGTTACTCCAAGCGGAGTCTCCCTTTTTTTCCAAAAATTGGGCCACACAGACACCCACCCCATCAGTGGCAGCACTTGGGCCCTAGTTGTACACTTCACAGCTACATTTGCATCAATCACATTCAAAAATACCCCATAATTAACCGTCCCCAGGATGACACCGGGGTAGGTAGCAAAGTCTTTGCTGACCCATGACTTGTTCATCTTGGCTTCTTTTAAAAACAATGTAAGCAAGGGTTACTCCAAGCGGAGTCTCCCTTTTTTCCAAAAATTGGGCCACACAGACACCCACCCCATCAGTGGCAGCACTTGGGCCCTAGTTGCAAACAGGATGTTTTGATTTGCATCAAGCACATTCAAAAATACGCCATTCTTATCCGTCCCCAGGATGACACCGGGGTAGGTAGCAAAGTCTTTCCTGATCCCAGCTCTGTTCATCTTGGCTTCTTTTAAAAACACATCAAGCAAGGGTTACTCCAAGCGGAGTCTCCCTTTTTTTCCAAAAATTGGGCCACACAGACACCCACCCCATCAGTGGCAGCACTTGGGCCCTAGTTGCAAACAGGATGTTTTGATTTGCATCAAGCACATTCAAAAATACGCCATTCTTATCCGTCCCCAGGATGACACCGGGGTAGGTAGCAAAGTCTTTGCTGATCCCAGCTCTGTTCATCTTGGCTTCTTTTACAAACACATCAAGCAAGGGTTACTCCAAGCGGAGTCTCCCTTTTTTTCCAAAAATTGGGCCACACAGACACCCACCCCATCAGTGGCAGCACTTGGGCCCTAGTTGCAAACAGGATGTTTTGATTTGCATCAAGCACATTCAAAAATACGCCATTCTTATCCGTCCCCAGGATGACACCGGGGTAGGTAGCAAAGTCTTTCCTGATCCCAGCTCTGTTCATCTTGGCTTCTTTTAAAAACACATCAAGCAAGGGTTACTCCAAGCGGATTCTCCCTTTTTTTCCAAAAATTGGGCCACACAGACACCCACCCCATCAGTGGCAGCACTTGGGCCCTAGTTGCAAACAGGATGTTTTGATTTGCATCAAGCACATTCAAAAATACGCCATTCTTATCCGTCCCCAGGATGACACCGGGGTAGGTAGCAAAGTCTTTGCTGATCCCAGCTCTGTTCATCTTGGCTTCTTTTAAAAACACATCAAGCAAGGGTTACTCCAAGCGGAGTCTCCCTTTTTTTCCAAAAATTGGGCCACACAGACACCCACCCCATCAGTGGCAGCACTTGGGCCCTAGTTGTACACTTCACAGCTACATTTGCATCAATCACATTCAAAAATACCCCATAATTAACCGTCCCCAGGATGACACCGGGGTAGGTAGCAAAGTCTTTGCTGACCCATGACTTGTTCATCTTGGCTTCTTTTAAAAACAATGTAAGCAAGGGTTACTCCAAGCGGAGTCTCCCTTTTTTCCAAAAATTGGGCCACACAGACACCCACCCCATCAGTGGCAGCACTTGGGCCCTAGTTGCAAACAGGATGTTTTGATTTGCATCAAGCACATTCCAAATCCACAAGCATTTACTCTCCCCAGGATGACACAGGGGTAGTAAATTCCTTCTGGATCCATGACTTGTTCATTTTGATGAACGTCAGTCTGTCCACATTGTCACTGGACAGACGCGTGCGCTTATCTGTCAGCACACACCCAGCAGCACTGAATACACGTTCAGAGACAACGCTGGCAGCTGGACACGACAAAATCTCCAAGGCGTAACTGGAGAGCTCTGGCCATTTTTCTATGTTTGAAGCCCAAAAGGAGCAAGGCTCCAGTTGCACAGTCATGGCATCGATGTTCATTTGGAGATACTCCTGTATCATCCTCTCCAGCCGTTGAGTATGTGTCAGACTTGTTGTCTCTGGTGGCCTTGCAAAAGAGGGTCTAAAAAAATTATGAAAAGATTCCATAAAATTGCTGTTACCGGCACCAGATACGGTCCTACTGGTACGGGTAGACTGGTGAAGATGACGAGACCGTCCCATGTTTGTCAAGTTACAACTGGGAGATTCCCTCCCTGCACCTGCACGGTTGTTTGGTGGAAAAGCCGAGCTAAGATCGAGTAACAGCTTCTGCTGATACTCCTGCATACGTGCGTCCCTTTCTATGGCTGGAATTATGTCACAAAATTTGGACTTGTACCGGGGATCTAATAGTGTGGCAATCCAGTAGTCATCATCACTTCTAATTTTGACAATACGACTGTCATGTTGGAGGTAGTGCAACAAAAAGGCACTCATGTGTCTTGCGCAGCCATGCGGACCAAGTCCACGCTGTGTTTGTGGCATAGAGGTGCTACCCGTTCTTTCTTCCTCTGACATCTCCCCCCAACCTCTTTCAACTGAAATTTGACCAAGGTCTCCCTCATCCGCTGAGTCTTCCATGTCCATGGACAGTTCGTCCTCCATTTCTTCATGTTCTCCTGCACCTTGCTCAACATTTCGCCTGCTACTATGCGCCCTTGTCGATCCCTGTTCCCCATGGTCCCATGCCTGCTGCGTTGGTGATGATGAACGTCTGGACCTTGGTGATGTTGTTGTCCCTTGCACATATGAATCCTCCTGTAGTTCCTCCCCTTCATGTTGTCCCACCCCCTGAATCCGAATAGTGTTTAGCGTGTGCTCCAGCATGTAAATGACTGGAATCGTCATGCTGATAATGGCATTGTCAGAGCTAAACATATTCGTCGCCATGTCGAAACTGTGCAGAAGGGTGCATAGGTCCTTGATCTGAGACCACTCCATCAGGGTGATCTGCCCCACCTCTGCATCTCGTTGGCCCAGGCTATACGTCATGACGTATTGCACCAGGGCTCTGCGGTGCTGCCACAGTCGCTGTAACATGTGGAGAGTTGAATTCCAGCGTGTCGCCACATCGCATTTCAGGCGATGAACCGGCAGGCCGAAAGACTTCTGTAGCGATGCAAGTCGCTCAGCTGCGGCGCTTGAACGCCGGAAGTGAGCAGACAGTTTTCGTGCCCTGTTCAGAAGGCCATCTAGGCCGGGATAGTGTGTTAAAAATTGCTGCACGACAAGGTTCAACACGTGGGCCATACAAGGTACGTGTGTCACCTTGCCCAGGCGAAGGGCCGCACCCAGGTTTGCAGCATTGTCGCACACGGCCTTACCAGGCTGCAGGTTGAGTGGAGACAACCATTTATTAAACTCAGACCGCAGAGCTGACCACAACTCCTCAGCTGTGTGACTCTTATTACCAAGACATGTCAAGCTAAAGACCGCCTGATGCCGTTGCGCTCGGCTGCCAGCATAGTAATGAGGCGTGCGTGATTCCTTCTGCGCAGTGAGAACGCTGGTGGCCTGACCAGGCAGGCTTGGGGCGGAGGTGGAGGACCCAGATGAGGTGGAGGATGCAGAAGCTGTGGCGGAACTTGGACAGACAGAGGATTGACACACAAGTCGTGGGGACGGCAAGACTTGTGCAGCAGACCCTTCACCATCTATCACCATAGTTACCCAGTGCCCAGTCAGTGACATGTAACGTCCCTGTCCATGCTTACTGGTCCAAGTATCGGTGGTGAAATGCACCCGTTCACACACAGAGTTTCTCAAGGAAGCGGTGATGTTGTGTGCGACATGCTGGTGTAGCGCGGGCACACCTTTCTTAGAGAAGTAGTGGCGACTAGGCATCTGGTACTGGGGCACAGCGACAGACATAAGGTCTCTAAAATCCTGTGTGTCCACTAGGCGGAAAGGCAGCATTTCGGTAGCCAACAGCTTACAGAGGGATAGAGTCAACCTCTTAGCTTTGTCATGGGTCGGAGGAAGTGGCCTTTTATTTGACCACATCTGAGGGACAGAGATCTGGCTGCTGTGTGTAGACGGTGTTGAGTAGGGTGTCCCTGGAAAAATGCAGGTTTGTGAGGAAAGTGCAGGCGGAGACATGATGTTGCCTTCATCCAACGTTGGTGCTATCGATGTCTGAGAGAGCTGTACACACTCACTTGTTTCCCCTTCCAAACCAACTGACGACCTTACAAGCAAACTGCCTGTTGCGGTTACAGTGGTGGAAGTTTTGCGTGGAAAAACAGGTGTGACAGCTGTCCCCACAGTCCTAGAAGATGAAGAGCGCGCGGATGCACTGGAAGGGGCGGGCGGTGGATGGTTCGCTCCGCTAGCCGGCATTGCAGCACGGTGAGCTTCCCACCGGGACTTATGATATTTATTCATGTGACGATTCATGGAAGAAGTTGTCAAACTGCTGAGGTTTTGACCTCTACTAACAGAATCATGACAAATGTTACATATCACATGAGTTGGGCGATCTTTTTCGATGTGAAAAAAGGCCCAGGCTAGGCAAGGCTTAGAGGCCATGCGACCTGTTGATCCACCCCGAATAATGCTCATAGGCAGAGTGGTGGCTGAGGATGCAGTTGTAGACGTGCTACCAGTGCTCCGACTCTGTCCAGGAAGGCGCAAGGTAACTTCGTCGTCGGTTGCATCCTCCTCCACCGCCTCTGTTGACCTCCTCGAGTGCCTGACTGGGGGTTGACAGTAGGTGGGATCTAGAACGTCATCATCAATTGTTGTGTTCGCACTCCCCTCCCCCTCAGACCGAGCCTCTTCTTGCCCTGACCGAATATTTAAGTTGTCATCCCAATCGGGTATCTGCGTCTCATCTTCATCAGTATGTTCCTCATTGTCTATAACCACAGGTGTTACAGTTTGTGACAAAGGGTCAACATTATGCTCAGAAACTTGGTCCTCACGGCATGAATCTGAGTCACAAAGGTTCTGGGCATCACTGCAGACCATTTCCTGTTCTGTACTCACTGTAGCTTGGGAGCAGACCTCTGATTCCCAGGCTATAGTGTGACTGAACAGCTCTGCAGACTCAGCCATCTCAGTTCCACCATACTGTGCAGGGCTGATGGAGACTTCAGAGCTGGGAGAAATCAAGTGTGATTGGGATGACAACTCAGAGGAATGGTGTTTTTTGGATGCGGTACTTGAAGTGGCTGAGAGGGCACTTGTTGGACCACTTGAGATCCATTCAAGCATTTTCCTTTTTTGCCCATCATCTACCTTTGTTCCTCTTGTTCGTGTCCGTAAAAAAGGGAGCACATCGGATTGTCCACAATAAGTAGTAGACATCTTACTTTTGCTAGTAGATGGTCTATCTTCAGCAGATGATAATGGAGCTTTGGCACCTTCCCCACTGACAAAACCTTTTTTGCCTTTTCCACCACGCCTCTTCCCCTTTCCACCAGCATCTGTCATTTTGCCACTCATGTTGATTGCGACAAGATTGTGGACTGAAAATGTGGTAGTAAAAATTGAGAGGTGGTGAAGATTGCAGTGGTGGTCTAGCTTTATTAACAGCAGAATAATAAAGAATAAATATCCCTGACAATGTAACTTAGTTATAATTCGTTGGAGTGTGCAACGCAGGCAGACGTGCTGCAAATGTCTTGGCACTAGTGGGACTATAGCAAAGTCCAATAGCCACGTATAGGATGCCACTAGGTACACTGAGTGTGTGCTAGTATAATGGCTTAGTTATAATTAGTTGGAGTGTGCAACGCAGGCAGACGTGCTGCAAATGTCTTGGCACTAGTGGGACTATAGCAAAGTCCAATAGCCACGTATAGGATGCCACTAGGTACACTGAGTGTGTGCTAGTATAATGGCTTAGTTATAATTAGTTGGAGTGTGCAACGCAGGCAGATGTGCTGCAAATGTCTTGGCACTAGTGGGACTATAGCAAAGTCCAATATCCACGTATAGGATGCCACTAGGTTCACTGAGTGTGTGCTAGTATAATGGCTTAGTTATAATTAGTTGGAGTGTGCAACGCAGGCAGATGCGCTCTGCAAATGTCTTGGCACTAGTAGGACTATAGCAAAGTCCAATAGCCACGTATAGGATGCCACTAGGTACACTGAGTGTGTGCTAGTATAATGGCATAGTTATAACTAGTTGGAGTGTGCAACGCAGGCAGACGTGCTGCAAATGTCTTGGCACTAGTGGGACTATAGCAAAGTCCAATATCCACGTATAGGATGCCACTAGGTTCACTGAGTGTGTGCTAGTATAATGGCTTAGTTATAATTAGTTGGAGTGTGCAACGCAGGCAGATGCGCTCTGCAAATGTCTTGGCACTAGTAGGACTATAGCAAAGTCCAATAGCCACGTATAGGATGCCACTAGGTACACTGAGTGTGTGCTAGTATAATGGCTTAGTGATAATTAGTTGGAGTGTGCAACGCAGGCAGACGTGCTGCAAATGTCTTGGCACTAGTGGGACTATAGCAAAGTCCAATAGCCACGTATAGGATGCCACTAAAAAACACTTAGTGTGTGCAAGTATAATGGCTTAGTTATAATTAGTTGGAGTGTGCAACGCAGGCAGATGCGCTCTGCAAATGTCTTGGCACTAGTGGGACTATAGCAAAGTCAAATAGCCACGTATAGGATGCCACTAGGTACACTGAGTGTGTGCTAGTATAATGGCTTAGTGATAATTAGTTGGAGTGTGCAACGCAGGCAGACGTGCTGCAAATGTCTTGGCACTAGTGGGACTATAGCAAAGTCCAATAGCCACGTATAGGATGCCACTAGGTTCACTGAGTGTGTGCTAGTATAATGGCTTAGTTATAATTAGTTGGAGTGTGCAACGCAGGCAGACGTGCTGCAAATGTCTTGGCACTAGTGGGACTATAGCAAAGTCCAATAGCCACGTATAGGATGCCACTAGGTACACTGAGTGTGTGCTAGTATAATGGCTTAGTTATAATTAGTTGGAGTGTGCAACGCAGGCAGACGTGCTGCAAATGTCTTGGCACTAGTGGGACTATAGCAAAGTCCAATAGCCACGTATAGGATGCCACTAGGTACACTGAGTGTGTGCTAGTATAATGGCTTAGTTATAATTAGTTGGAGTGTGCAACGCAGGCAGACGTGCTGCAAATGTCTTGGCACTAGTGGGACTATAGCAAAGTCCAATATCCACGTATAGGATGCCACTAGGTTCACTGAGTGTGTGCTAGTATAATGGCTTAGTTATAATTAGTTGGAGTGTGCAACGCAGGCAGACGTGCTGCAAATGTCTTGGCACTAGTGGGACTATAGCAAAGTCCAATAGCCACGTATAGGATGCCACTAGGTACACTGAGTGTGTGCTAGTATAATGGCTTAGTTATAATTAGTTGGAGTGTGCAACGCAGGCAGACGTGCTGCAAATGTCTTGGCACTAGTGGGACTATAGCAAAGTCCAATAGCCACGTATAGGATGCCACTAGGTACACTGAGTGTGTGCTAGTATAATGGCTTAGTTATAATTAGTTGGAGTGTGCAACGCAGGCAGACGTGCTGCAAATGTCTTGGCACTAGTGGGACTATAGCAAAGTCCAATAGCCACGTATAGGATGCCACTAGGTACACTGAGTGTGTGCTAGTATAATGGCTTAGTTATAATTAGTTGGAGTGTGCAACGCAGGCAGACGTGCTGCAAATGTCTTGGCACTAGTGGGACTATAGCAAAGTCCAATAGCCACGTATAGGATGCCACTAGGTACACTGAGTGTGTGCTAGTATAATGGCTTAGTTATAATTAGTTGGAGTGTGCAACGCAGGCAGACGTGCTGCAAATGTCTTGGCACTAGTGGGACTATAGCAAAGTCCAATATCCACGTATAGGATGCCACTAGGTTCACTGAGTGTGTGCTAGTATAATGGCTTAGTTATAATTAGTTGGAGTGTGCAACGCAGGCAGACGTGCTGCAAATGTCTTGGCACTAGTGGGACTATAGCAAAGTCCAATAGCCACGTATAGGATGCCACTAGGTACACTGAGTGTGTGCTAGTATAATGGCTTAGTTATAATTAGTTGGAGTGTGCAACGCAGGCAGACGTGCTGCAAATGTCTTGGCACTAGTGGGACTATAGCAAAGTCCAATAGCCACGTATAGGATGCCACTAGGTACACTGAGTGTGTGCTAGTATAATGGCTTAGTTATAATTAGTTGGAGTGTGCAACGCAGGCAGACGTGCTGCAAATGTCTTGGCACTAGTGGGACTATAGCAAAGTCCAATAGCCACGTATAGGATGCCACTAGGTACACTGAGTGTGTGCTAGTATAATGGCTTAGTTATAATTAGTTGGAGTGTGCAACGCAGGCAGACGTGCTGCAAATGTCTTGGCACTAGTGGGACTATAGCAAAGTCCAATAGCCACGTATAGGATGCCACTAGGTACACTGAGTGTGTGCTAGTATAATGGCTTAGTTATAATTAGTTGGAGTGTGCAACGCAGGCAGACGTGCTGCAAATGTCTTGGCACTAGTGGGACTATAGCAAAGTCCAATAGCCACGTATAGGATGCCACTAGGTACACTGAGTGTGTGCTAGTATAATGGCTTAGTTATAATTAGTTGGAGTGTGCAACGCAGGCAGACGTGCTGCAAATGTCTTGGCACTAGTGGGACTATAGCAAAGTCCAATATCCACGTATAGGATGCCACTAGGTTCACTGAGTGTGTGCTAGTATAATGGCTTAGTTATAATTAGTTGGAGTGTGCAACGCAGGCAGATGCGCTCTGCAAATGTCTTGGCACTAGTAGGACTATAGCAAAGTCCAATAGCCACGTATAGGATGCCACTAGGTACACTGAGTGTGTGCTAGTATAATGGCTTAGTTATAATTAGTTGGAGTGTGCAACGCAGGCAGACGTGCTGCAAATGTCTTGGCACTAGTGGGACTATAGCAAAGTCCAATAGCCACGTATAGGATGCCACTAGGTACACTGAGTGTGTGCTAGTATAATGGCTTAGTTATAATTAGTTGGAGTGTGCAACGCAGGCAGACGTGCTGCAAATGTCTTGGCACTAGTGGGACTATAGCAAAGTCCAATAGCCACGTATAGGATGCCACTAGGTACACTGAGTGTGTGCTAGTATAATGGCTTAGTTATAATTAGTTGGAGTGTGCAACGCAGGCAGACGTGCTGCAAATGTCTTGGCACTAGTGGCACTATAGCAAAGTCCAATATCCACGTATAGGATGCCACTAGGTTCACTGAGTGTGTGCTAGTATAATGGCTTAGTTATAATTAGTTGGAGTGTGCAACGCAGGCAGATGCGCTCTGCAAATGTCTTGGCACTAGTAGGACTATAGCAAAGTCCAATAGCCACGTATAGGATGCCACTAGGTACACTGAGTGTGTGCTAGTATAATGACTTAGTTATAATTAGTTGGAGTGTGCAACGCAGGCAGACGTGCTGCAAATGTCTTGGCACTAGTGGGACTATAGCAAAGTCCAATATCCACGTATAGGATGCCACTAGGTTCACTGAGTGTGTGCTAGTATAATGGCTTAGTTATAATTAGTTGGAGTGTGCAACGCAGGCAGATGCGCTCTGCAAATGTCTTGGCACTAGTAGGACTATAGCAAAGTCCAATAGCCACGTATAGGATGCCACTAAAAAACACTTAGTGTGTGCAAGTATAATGGCTTAGTTATAATTAGTTGGAGTGTGCAACGCAGGCAGATGCGCTCTGCAAATGTCTTGGCACTAGTGGGACTATAGCAAAGTCCAATAGCCACGTATAGGATGCCACTAGGTACACTGAGTGTTTGCTAGTAAAATTGCTTAGTTTAAAAAAGTTGTAGTGTGCAATGCAGGCAGACGTGCTCTGCAAATGTCTTTGCACTAGTGGGACTATAGCAAAGTCCAATAGCCACGTATAGGATGCCACTAGGTACACTGAATGTTTGCTAGTATAATGGCTTACTTAAAATGAGTTGGAGTGTGCAGAGGACAAGAGGGTACAGTGGCAGGATTGTGGTGCTCTGGGTAGAGGAATGGAAGCCTGCCTTTCTATTCCCTCCTAATGGTGAAATGCAGGGAGGAAATCCCTGACCTGGGCTACACAGACGCTGTTGCTGTTTGCAGGACCTGTCACTTATGGCTCTCTGACCCTGCCGCTTTGAGCCCTTAAAAGGACTGCTAGAATGTGCTCTCCCTAAGCTGTCTAACGCTGTGTATGCAGCGCATACAGCTGTATCGGCTATAGGACTCAGGAGGACGGAGCTGCGACACTGATGTCTGACACCAAAGACGCAGAAGGCAGATAATGGCGTTCGTGAAGAAAATGTCCGGTTTTATAATGCAGGGACATGTGACATGCAGATCCTATCACACATGCCGTTGCTTCTCTGGCTCAAAGTCCACTTAGGTGTGTGTGTGTCTGTGATTGGCTGACATGCTGGCCCGCCCCACAAGACGCGCGCGCTTAGGGAAGGAAGACAAGAAAAAAAAAAAAAAAATGGCGATCGCCATTATAGAAACAGCAGTGATCTGAAGGCGCTGTTCACGCACACTATACACTGAAATGTGATAATAGTTTGATTCACAGAGTGACTTACACTATTACAGCAGAAACCAAGCTAGGATTTAGCTGTTTTTTGGCTGCTAGAACCGTTCTCGAACGTTTCTAGAACTATCGAGCTTTTGCAAAAAGCTCGAGTTCTAGTTCGATCTAGAACATGCCCCAAAATCACTCGAGCCGCGAACTGGAGAACCACAAACCACGAACCGCGCTCAACTCTAGTCACGGATTCCGTGACGCACATCCGGCATTGTTAGCAAAGTCGATGCGTGTGACACTAACAAGCGTCCGTTAATGATGGAAAATACTCACCAAATTGTCCATCGTTGACACGTCATTCATTTTCAAAAAATCGTTGATTGTTGAGGACGCAGGTTGTTCATCATTCCTGAGGCAGCACACATCGCTATGTGTGACACCTTGGGAACGACGAACTACAGCTTACCTGTGGCCACCGGCAATGAGGAAGGAAGGAGGTGGGTGGGATGTTATGGCCGCTAATCTCCGCCCCTCCGCTTCTATTAGGTGGCCGCTTAGTGACACCGCTGTGACGACGCACGAACCGCCCCAATTAGAAAGGAGGCGGTTCGCCGGACACAGCGACGTCGCTAGGCAGGTAAGTCCGTGTGACGGCTCCTAACTGTATTGTGTGCCACGGGCAACGATTGGCCCATGATGCACAACCTACGGGGGCTGGTGCTTTCACCAGCAACATCGCTAGTGATGTCACTGCGTGTAATGCCCCCTTTAGAAATACCTCAGATAATGTGGTATAACCCTACTATTCTGCCAATAATGTGACTCATTAGTTTGAGCATATTTATATTACACTATTGAATTGTTTTGCACTTTAGCCCTTGTGGTCAGCATGGCAAATTCAAATTGGATTTCCATAGATTATTTGAGCTAGCACCCCTCATTATAGCTCCTAAATTGCTTTCAATCATGCATTTCTTTGGCACTGTTGATAAAGCTTGATAATATTTGTAACTGCTGCCTCACTAAATAGTCTATTAGTCGTAGTGCATAGCTCTGAAAGTCTACATATAAACTGTTGATAACCTCATTAGCATGTAGTACCATCTATCCCTACACATTAAGGCTCAGTACACATTGCTTCAAAGCATTTTGTCCACTTCACATTTAGGGAGCACATCTGGATGCACATTATAAAGTTAATTATTGCTCCAGAGATTTTTTTTTTTCCCGGGGTACATTGCAGAGTTATTTGCAATACCTGGCTATCATGCTTTTATAATCTACTACCCATCCCCAGTTGTGACACTTATAAGAAGTGGCCTATCATGCTGCTCCTTACAAAAAACCAGTAGCATGAGCAATGTTATGGTCAGATGACTACACTTCATCGGGATTATGTAGTAGGAAATCGAGCATAAGAGAAACATTCGCTATATTTTCTATTGCCAAGGCCAAATCTATGAATTAATATCATCAAAACCACCAAATTAGTGCTTTAAAATGAACTAACTAATGTTAAAAAATATAAAGGTAAATTGTTCACAATTAATTACCTCTTTCCAGACAGGGCAGTAAACACGTAAGTGATTGTTTTAAATTTACTCAATATTACTTATTACAATTCTAATACAATACAAAAGGTAACAAAACAAAGCTATATATATATATATATATATATATATATATATATATATATATATATATATATATATATATATATATATATATATATATGTATATATATACCAATAGTAAACTGCAAGAGAAGGAATAAATATGTTATTGCACAAGATCAAACATCTCTAGTCATATAGAGCTCTTTGAATACTATAAATCTTGGCTTTTCAGATTACCCTCACAACCTTTTTGTTGTAACAAAAAGTTACATACCAAAGTATCATAATTCTAAGATACACTTTTTGACACTTTATGTGACAAGACAATTGAAGGGTTAACTCAAATCATTGTGCCTGTCATTTACCTGAGTCAAAGGACCAATTACATTAATACTTGCATAAGGTAACACTTTTTTTAAAACAAATATTGACTTTCCTGTGTAGCACAGCGACTCTTATACTTGATTGTCAGATGCTATTAAAATATGGCTTGAAGTTTTTAAACCAGAACTGTCAATTCTCAGACTTAAGCAAGCTGCAAAAATATTTCTTGGCTGTAATTATCTATGATTGTTAAATATATTTAGATATTATTACATACAAAGATTTTAAGGAATGATAGCTGACATAAATCCATAAAGTCACCATATATTGTATAAGTAGTAGAAATATCCAAGTTCACATCGGTCTACTGTTTGCTGTTTGAGTGTGAGATTAAAAAATGTGTATGCTACTAACATGAAGCCAACATGTCTGAGTTTCGATGTGTATAAACTTGATGTGATGAGTTCCTGTTCTTAGAAATGTTACATCTGTCACAATGTGACTGCAGGATAGCAAGGGATAGAATGCTCCTATACTGTCCCATACGCTAGGGGCCCTGGGCTATCCCTGTCCTTAGAGTTACCCCTATTGGCAGGGGTGTCCAACCAGCATATATAGAAGGGGAGTGAATGTGACTGTCTCTGACACAGCATGTAACTAAAGGTGATTAACAAGCAGTTCAGAAGAGATTACCTCTTGCTAGCTTGCCTATAAACTACAAGTCTGTAGGTTGAAGCATGAGTATCCCTTTTCTGATCACAGACATCAGAGAAATTAGAAGGCAGAGTGCAAGCATGGAGTTTCCACAGATCCTGACAGTGGACAATGTGTTCAAAAACCTCCTACAGTAGTTAGAATTTCTCTCTAATAATGTCCCAAATAGATTTCAATTAATTTTTGCTTTTATATAAGTTTTTTTTACGAGGAGAATGGTAGATCCTAGAGAGATGAAACCAGATTTTTATTCCTTTTTGTTTCCATTTTTTAATGTGTTGAGAATAGTAGACCCTACAGAAGGGTAAATCATAAGGAGCTAAAATCCTGACTAAGAGCATAACGGGTTGTCCTGTCTAAATCCACTAGTCTGCAGTCAATCTATGTGACTGCAGACTTATGAATCCTCACATTGCACGCACTGAGTCCTGCATCTATTTGACTTGCAACTATTTAGGATACGCCTAATTATGCAGATTCTTGTCACTGGATTGTTACTGTTTTGCTCTTGATGTTTAAAAAATCTTTTTCGTCCTGTAGACTGCAAATTGCAACCTTTTCACACATACCTTAATAGCTCAGTATCGTAATAGGTTAATTCCCAAGTGAAAAGTCACTGGTTCAAATTGAGGAGCAGCCATGAAGAACATTTCCCTAGAAAAGAGAAACAGCATAATCAAGCTCTTCAATAGTTGTCTCTTAGCCAATAAAATTTCCATACTCATGTGAGTACCATGACAGTTGGAAGAATATTAAACAAAATCCTTTCATCCATTCAAAAGCCAAAAGTTTGACGCCCAGGCAAAATATTGGAGTGAATAAGTCTGCTCATCACAAGGTCTATCAGTTCTGGTGTGACAAACATGGGAGTGGAGGTGGCTTGTCTGCTTCATAATAGTGAGATCAAAGTTGTCCATGCCAGCATTGTACAACACACATGTTGGCCTGAATAAAAGTGAAGAATCCTTGACTTCTATTTCATCATAAGAGTCACCGGCTTGAATTTTCAAAAAAATACGAAAAGTGGACAGTATAAAATTAGAAACTGTTGATTTGGAGCGATGAGACGAGAGTCCCTGGAAACAAGGTAAAAGGGCCTAGTGCATTGAGAAACTGAAGGAACTGTCATGTTTGGTGGTGTAAGGCTGATGATATGGGGCTGTTTCACAGCCAAAGACATGGATACTTGATATAGGATTGGTGGTGATTTCAATGCTGAACTATATGTGAGTACCCTACAAGATGAGTTGCTTCATACACTCGAGTACTATGGGTGTAAAAAGTATGAGATAGTATTCCAGCAGGACAACAATCCAAAAAATGTGTCGAGATTGGTGAAGAAATCATTCAATAATTAAATAGAAGTGCTGGATTAGCCCCCAAAGTTTCCAGACCTCAAATCAATCATTCACTTGTGGATAGAGTTGAAGAAAAAGCTGTATAAATACTCAAGCGAGTTTTCCAGAAAAAGAGACCTGTGATCAGATTTCAATCAAGGTATTCTTGACCAACATTTTTTTAAGCCAAAAGTTGATTTACAAAATAATAACAAAATAATGAAAATCTAACTAGATTTTTGGGAGCAAAACAGTAACAATGCAGTAACATGACAAGAATCTGTGTAGCTAATCGTATAATAAACAGTTACAGGTTAAATTTACGCATGAGATAGCGAAGATGATTTTCTATGAAATGAAGGTAATCTCACGATCAAAGCTGTAGTGGATGGAGAGCTATGGAGTCTGAAAATCAAAAGTTCAAAACATTGTTATTCTTTTGGTCTCCACTGTATGTATAGTTTTATGCTTTGCTTTTTTATTTTTTTCCTTGTCATGGAGTTGTATAAAGATTTTTTATTTTATTATGTGCACTCTATAATTATAAATTCTCACCAACATCTATTCCATATTGCATCCTTATAGATCCAAGATCTGTTTTCAACTATTCATTAAGAACTTTCTGTTTGGTTCCAGTTGATAAAAATTTGTTCTGTCATGTGATGATTGCTGTATTATGTATTTCCATGGCTTGCAATGGGGCTAAACTTTCATAAACATTAATCAGCGAACGGTTTTAATTAAATTCACTTAATCATTTAAAGGATCCTAGCGTATGTTAGGCCTGTTTCACATGTCAGTAAAATACACAGATGTTTTTCACTGACGTGTTAAAAACGCCTATGCCCCTCTGTGTGCTGTGATACATGGCACACATGGGTTGTCCATGTGCAATCCGTGATAACATGATCTGTACTCCGTGATTACACATGGCGATAAACTCACCTGCCCCCGTTCCTGCTGTCCGTGGTGCTGAAGTCTCTAGCTCTGCTACATCCAGCCGCCGCTGTCTCTCACCTCTGCAGCTACTTTCAGGTCAGCTCTGGCTGCATAAATGAATATGCATGCCATAATGAGCCGGCCAGGAAGAAGCAGAGAGCAGCAGCCGGAGACAATGTCGCTGGAGAAGGTGAGTTGAAAATGCTTTTTATTTACAATGTCCGTGTTTTTCTGGTACGTGTTTCACGGACCACATCATAGTGTGGTCTGTGGAACATCAGTGTTGCCAGAAAAAAATGAACATGTCGCCATGCAGCAATAATGGACATGCATGTATGCTGTACGGAGACATGGTCAGTGAAAAATCACTGATATGTGTGCAGACCCATTGATTACAATGGGTCTGCGTATGTCCGTGATTCTAGTACATATAAAAACTAGAACATACGTACCAGAATCCCTGACGTCTGAAACAGGCCTTACAGGTAGAGATGAATATCCTTTACAATACTGTGTTTTTAATTATTGTATTATAATAAAATGACTACTTTAAAAAAATAAAAAAATAGAATAATGTGACATTATTTTAGTCATTAATGCAGAAAAACACGGCACTCCCAGAAACGTAGGTGCCCAGATAGGCCCCAATTCTTCACAATCAGTGACAATCAGGCACCAGCAGTGGCCACTCAGGGACCGCCACATCACCAATGTCGTCATCAAGGGCCAATCAGCGGCCTCCACATCACCGGCGACGTCATCGATGGCCAATCAGCGGCTACCGCATCACTGGTGACATCATTGCCGGTCAATCAGGAGCCGCTGCGTCACTGGTGATGTCCCGTACAAGCGAAGTACTGCAAATCCCACACTAAGGCGGGCTTTGCACATTGCAACATCGCCAGACGATGCTGCGATGACGCACGCGATAGTCCCCGCCCCCGTCGCAGGTACGATATTTTGTGATAGCTGGCGTAGCGAAAACTATTGCTATGCCAGCTTCACATGCACTCACCTGCCCTGCGACCGTTGCTCGGGCCGGCGACCCGCCTCCTTCCTAAGGGGGCAGGTCGTGCGGCGTCATAGCGACGTCACACGGCAGGCGGCCAATAGCGTTGGAGGGGCGGAGATGAGCAGGATGTAAACATCCCGCCCACCTCCTTCCTTCCATATAGCCGCCGGCGGCAGGTAAGGAGATGTTCCTCGCTCCTGCGGCTTTACACACAGCAATGTGTGCTGCCGCAGGAACGAGGAACAGCATTGTACCTGTCGCGGCCGCGTAATTATGAAAAAGTCGGAGCCTGCACCGATGATACGATAACGACGCTTTTGCGCTCGTTAATCGTATCATCTAGGATTTACACACAACGATGTCGAAAGTGAACCCGGATGTGCGTCACTTTCGATTTGACTCCACCGACATCGCACGTGCGATGTTGCAATGTGCAAAGCCGCCCTTAGAGCCAGGAAAGGCAGTGAGAACACGTGCATGTGCGATAGTGAAAAACAGGGACTTAGCCATACAACTCACAAAGACCCTGAACACCTGATGCCTAGCAGCCAGGCACTGGAGCGGCAGACAGGTGGTACAGGACAGTGAGTTGGCACAACAGCAGGAGATGAAAATGGATCAGGGGTGGTTTGAGACTCAGTAGAACCACAAATCTTAACAGGGGTTCCCAGTATTTTTGATAAACAGCCAAGGTAAAGCAGACAATTGGGGTTGTCGTTATCAAGCTGAGAAGTTCCATGGTTATTTGGACCTTTCCAGCCTAATAATGGCAGCACGTAGTCATACCTGAAGTGGCACATCCATTAAATGTGTCAAATATGGCTCTTTGTTTAGCCCTTGTCAATTGCCCTAGTGCATTAGCAATCAGGATAATACTTTTGGGGTTGATGTCAGCTGTGAATTGACAGCTGACATCAAGCCCAGGGGTTAGTAAAGTATAGTCATCTGTCACACACCCCCATTACTAACTCGGCAAGTCTAGAGTCAAAAAACACAAACACAGTAGAATAAAAATTGTTTATTTGAATAAAGATCCCCCGCGCCCTAATTCACCAATTTATTAATTAAAAAGAAATCCTTGAAGTTTCAACGTAATCCAATGGTGTAATGTCCCACAATGCCTATCGATTCCTATGGTCAGCGGCAGACATGGAAATTCTCATGCTCGTAAGTATTCTGGACCTGCTACTGATTGACAGTGACCAATAAAGCATCTTTCTAAACACCTTCTCATAACAAGGCTCCATAGATCACTCCCTTTCAGCTGTAGGTACGGAATTTATCATGAGAAATTTCATGCCTGCCACTGACATGGAGTGATCTATGCAACCTTGTTTTGAAAACATTCTCAGAACAAAGCTCCATAGGAATCAATGGGCGTTGTGTGACATTACACCATTGGAGTACATCATAATTTTGTGGATTTCTTTTTATTAAAGAAATTGATGAATGAGGGAATGTGGGGGGTCCTTTTTCCCCAACTGAATTACATCAGAACTTTGAGGATTTTTTATTTAAGAAATTGGTGAACAAGAGAGTGCGGCAGAGTGTTAATTCAATTCATATAATTCACCCCTCCTTTTTGTTTGTTTTCTAACTTTTGTTCCTCTTGAATTATCACTTTATTCTCTGCAGCTCTTTGTTTACATGCAGCTCAACCAAACATGACATCTTCCTGTGCCAAACCTCACAGTCAGAGCTGGCACTGCCCGGCCTCAGTGTCCAGCCCTGCCCTCTGCAAACTCTCTGCACACACATTCCCTGTCAGTATTCTGCTCCAGCACTGACCATTATTACATTATATGTGAGGTGGAGGTGAGGTGATATCACAGATGAGATATCATTGCTCTGTATATCCAATCATTGGTAGTACAGAGCAGTGATCCTCACATCCACCGCATATATAATATAGTAATGTCCCCTTTCCCTGTCCCCACACTATAGTAATGTGCCCATCCCTGTCCCCATACTATAGTAATATGCCCCATCCTTGTGCCCATCCCTGTCGCCATACTATAGTAATATGCCCCATCCTAGTGCACATCCATGTCCCCATAGTATAGTAATGTCCCCTTTCCTTGTGCCCATCCTGTAGAAAAAAAACAATTGGGCTCCTCTGCTTGTAGCAATGCTCTCTCCTGTAGAATTGCCCCCAAGTCTGCCATTCTTCACACACACAGAAAAAAACAAACACCAATCCTTCTCACCTGTCCTGGTTCCCTTAGTGCCATGTGTTCTGCCTCTTGCGGCCGCAGCTCCCTCCTTGCTTTTTGCTGCTGTTGCGGGGGCTGGGCAGTAAGCGCTTTATAGCAGAGGACTGATTTAAAGGCACTGTGCAGAGCTGAGCTCTCTATGCAGCTTCTCCAGTGATCTGCTGATGGCCTCTGATTGGCCGGCAGCTGATCATAGCTGTATACAGAGCTTGGCTCTGTAGAGCTGAACTCTGTATACGCTACTGCAATGATCCGCTGCTGGCCTTTGATTGGCCGGCGGATGTTCATCGCTGCATCCAGCACTCCCATCTGCAGAGCAACCGGGAACCAGTCATCTGCTGTACAGCACGGACTGCAGGGGCCTCTGCACAGGCTGCAATCAGCAAGGGGCCACTGCCTGCACGCCGCCAGCAGCATCAGGGGCTGCATGCAGCATACAGGCAGTGAGACGCCTGCACTATGGAGTGTGAGGAGGGTGCGAGGGAGGGGGGGCGGGGACTCCAGCACCATGTACCTGCCCTGCAGTGCGGCTACATGATGTCAGCTGTGATGCCCGTCGACAAAGCAGCATAAGCGCATGCCCAGTCATCGTGCCATCACAGCAAACTGCAAAATCACAGCAGGAGCGGTCTTATGACCGCTCTGAGCTGGGGGAGAAGGGCTGACAGCAGGGCAGGTAGGTAGTCATTATCTACTTACCTGCCCCAATGTAGCCCAATAGTGTAATAACAAAAAAAGTCAAAATAAGCCGGATAACCCCTTTAACTCTACACTTGCCAGGTTAGTACTGGGGATATCTGATAGATGCCTATCCATTACTAATACCTATTAGTTTTGTCAGCTGGCATTTACACAGCTGACATTTGCTCCAAAAGTATTACCTCAATGTTGCCGCGGCTGTTTAAAAGCCTGGAATCCTATGTCATAACCTGCCTCGCAATGAAGTGATGACATTTTTAGTTAGCTGTGTCATAAATTTCATTGCATGATATGATTTTGCTCCATTTTTTTTTTTGTTTTTAAATACACTTTATGCGGTTTAAGCTACTCATAGCATGTATAGTAAGAACTGGAGAATAGTAGCCTCAATTATGTTGCAATATCTTTTGCTATTTGATAACTCCAAGAAATGTTTTACTAGAAGTATCCTGAAGAAGGTTGAACGAGTAAGTCAGAAGAAGCCAATAACTTTGTGGCTTGTACCTTACTTGACTGTAGACCTTGTAATGCCAGTAGAATTGTGCTTCATCTTTTGAGACTATGATATTTAAGAACTGCTTGCTGAAGTAATTCAACATTTAATGTGCCTTTAAATACTCAATAAGCTTATAATAGATATGTTTTAGTAGATTCATTAGAAAATTTACATTTGTAAACTATAACATATGAATATACACTGCATACATGGAGTTAAACAAGAGCTTCTTCATTTGTAATCATATAATTCTGCTTGACTGAACTGTCACACTGAACCATAGACCTGACTTATGAGATTGCGCGCTTAAAGTGAAATTGTCATTGGAAACAGATTTTATGAGTCTCAGAGATATTTATCTCCTCTTACAAGATTACCTTGTCAAATACGCAAGAGGTATCAGCAGTCTTATATTACCTGTCACTGCAATATATTTCTATCCTTAGACCTTCATATAGCTTACTCGGAGTGCAAATAAACAATTATTGATCAGATTTTGACATTATCTGAGTAT
Source organism: Anomaloglossus baeobatrachus (assembly GCF_048569485.1). Lineage (NCBI taxonomy): Eukaryota > Metazoa > Chordata > Amphibia > Anura > Aromobatidae > Anomaloglossus > Anomaloglossus baeobatrachus. Next base: position 171,208,139 of record NC_134354.1, on the reverse strand, counting down.
GATATTTGGTTAAATAAGCAAAGTCACCCCTAGATAAAAGAAATAAAGGAAAAATATCTAGATGTCCTTCGAATGTCTACTGGACTTAATAGGAAGTAATCAACCCATCAGATATCTGGAATTGCATATTTTGGATATTTCCAAGTAGCCGTACTGTAATTTGATGGAATGTTCTTCTTTTTAGGGACTTGACAAAATAACAACATAAGTTGTTTTTAAAATATTAGGCTTCATTTATCAAACTTATCTAAAAGAAAACTCTTTTTAAAAATCACAATGAAAGTTGCATTATTATTTGCTGCACAACAAGATGTAATTTTTTTTTTAAAATGCCGTTGTCTATAACTAGGTGGTAGCTTAGTTTAATTTTAACAAAACTGTGTTCAAACTTTAGACTGGCATAAAAGACTGACGATGTAGCCATGAATGTGTACAGTATTACTGTAGATGTATTACTATTAGTATGAAGATACTGTATATTAGGTGTAGATCAACCTATTATCTTTTGTGTGTAAAATTAATTTGTGATAAAGCTGAATTAGCTCACAATTTGGGTTGTTGCTACAATGTTGTAGCCATTATTTCAGCTTTGAAATTGGAAAATAAATATGTAATGACTTTTTTAACCCCTTCAGCCCCCAGCCTGTTTTCACCTTTAGGCTATGTTCACACTAGAAAAATGATTTTTCTTAAGAAATTTCTTAAGAAATTTCTTAAGAGTGCACCTGTGTTAAAAAACGCACCAAAAAAGCACCTGCGTTTTTGCCGCGTTTTCGGTGCGTTTTTGGTCCGTTTTTGGTGCGTTTTTACCGCTGGTTGCTCCCTGCGTTATTGTGCCAATTATCTATGGCAAAAAACGCAGTTAGCTGCAGAAAAGAAGTGACATGCTCATTCTTTTTCTTAAGAAAATCTACTGAAAGAATTTTCTTAAGAAAAAAACGCAGTGTGTGCACAGCTAATTTTTTTTGCCATAGGTTTTGCTGGGGAATGTCTGCAGAAAGGTTACAAGAATTTCTCAAGAAATTTCTGCAGCAAAAACGGACCAAAAATGGACCAAAAACGCAGGTAAAAAACGCAGTGTGTGAACACAGCCTAAAGACCCGGCCATTTTTTGCAATTTTGACCAGTGTCACTTTGACAGGTTATAACTCTGGAACACTTCAACGGATCCTGTCGATTCTGAGATTGTTTTTTCGTGACATATTGTACTTCATGTCAGTGGTAAATTTAGTCCGATATGTTTGGCGTTTATTTGTGAAAATTTCAGAAATTTGGCGAAGATTTTGAAAATTTTGCAATTTTCAAAATTTGAAATTTTATGCCCATAAATCTGAGAGATATGTCACACAAAAAAGTTACTAAATAACATTTCCCACATGTCTACTTTACACCAGCGCAATTTTTGAAAAAAAAAAAATTTCCGTTAGGAAGTTAGAAGGGTTCAAAGTTCATCACCAATTTCTCATTTTTCCAACAAAATTTACAAAAAAAAATTGTTTAGGTACCACATCACATTTGGAGTGATTTGAGAAACCTAGGCGACAGAAAATACCCAAAAGTGACCCAATTCTAAAATCTGCACCCCTCACTCTGCTCAAAACCACATCCAAGAAGTTTATTAACCCTTTAGGAGCTTCACAGCAACCAAAGCAATGTAGACGAAAAAATGAAAATTTTACTTTTTTAACACAAAAATGTTACTTTAGCCATAAAAATTAGTATTTTCACAAGGGTATCAGGAAAAATGCATCATAAAATGTATCGTGCATTTTCTCCTGAGTACGCAGATACCCCATATGTGGTAATAATCAAATGTTTGGACACACGGCAGTGCTCGGAAGGCAAGGAGCGCCATTTTGAGTGCACCCTCCCCCCACATGTGCTGCAAGCCAGCCACCCTCCTCCCACATGTGCTGCAAGCCAGCCACCCTCCCCCCACATGTGCTGCAAGCCAGCCACCCTCCCCCCACATGTGCTGCAAGCCACCCTCCCCCAACATGTGCTGCAAGCCACCCTCCCCCCACGTGGGGGGAGGGTGGCTTGCAGCACATGGAAGGATAGGTGGTGTGGCGATGGAGAAGAAGGGGCAGCCGATGAAGGAGGCGGCGGCGGCCGCCGATCGGGAACAGTGGGGGCCGATTCGGGGGCAGCAGCGGCTGAAAAAGGTGGGTGCGACGGCGGCGGGGACAGTGGCGAGCATGGCGGCGGGGACAGCGGTGGATCGGGAGCGGCGGCGGGGACAGCGGTGGAGCGGGAGCATGGTGGCGGGGACAGCGGTGCATCGGGAGCATGGCGGCGGGGACAGCGGTGGAGCGGGAGCATGGCGCCGGGGACAGCGGTGCATCGGGAGCATGGCGGCGGGGACAGCGGTGCATCGGGAGCATGGCGGCGGGGACAGCGGTGAAGCGGCACCAGCGGCAGGGCGATCGGAGACAGCGGCAGCAGCGGCGGGGCGATCGGAGAAGGCGGCGGGGACAGCGGTGAAGCGGAAGCAGCGGCGGGCCGATCGGAGACAGCGGCAGCAGCGGCGGGGCGATCGGAGACAGCGGCAGCAGCGGCGGGGCAATCGGAGACAGCGGCGGGGACAGCGGTGAAGCGGAAGCAGCGCCGGGGCAATCGGAGACAGCGGCGGGGACAGCGGTGAAGCGGGAGCAGCGGCGGGGACAGCGGTGAAGCGGGAGCAGCGGCGGGGCGATCGGGGACAGGGGCGGGCGGCGGGGACAACAACTTACCGCTCTCCTCGGCTTCCAGGGACGGTCACAGGCCGCAGATCCACATTGATTGGAGAGAGCGGTCACAAGACCGGTCTCTCCAATCAGAGCTGGGGGCGGGTGAAGCATCGATCACCCAGCTCCAGCCAATCGCCAGTGCTACAGCAGCACTGATCAGGGCTGGATTTCAATGTTCCAGCCATTTTCAATGGCTGGAACATTACAGTGGCTGTAATTGGCTGAGAGGCGTTCGTCAGCCAATCACAGCCTCTGTAGGTTCGGGGAGGAGGCACCACCCCTCCTGAGGTCAGGCAGAGGTCACCTCCTTCCCGAATCTACCGTTTAAGTAAACAAATTTCACTCCCCGGGGCTCCGGGACCGCGATTTCGCCATGAAGTACTGAGTACGTCATGAATCGTTTAGCACCATGTCACCATGACGTACTCAGTACGTCCAAGGTCGTTAAGGGGTTATAGAAGCACTCTAAAAAAACCTTTTCTAATGTGCGTGACATAAATAGTAGTGAAAAGCACACGAGTCTGATTATAAGGGCTCTTTTTCACTTGCAATTTCTCTGTGCGAGTGCGATACGATAAAACATCGGATTGCACTCGCACCAGTGTTAATCAATGAGGCAGTGTCCTCTTGCTCATTTTTCTTCTTCACAAATCGTGCTCTCGGTACAATCGCAGCATGCTGCATTTGGCAGCGAGTCTCAGCTCACGCACCATCATACAAGCCTATGGGAACGTGGGAAACATTGCACTTCAATCACATGTTATGCGACTGCAGTGCAATATACGCAGAGACAGACAAAGGAGATGGGGAGAAAGTGGTCCCTCCCTCTTCTCAGCAGCTGTGATACAATCACAAGATTGCATCACAGTCGCATGATCATCGGCTGACACACACAGCAGAGGGTCATTAGCATATCGCTTCTGATGCTCTCGCATTCGAAGCGGTACACAAGTGGAAAAGTACCCTAATACTCAATGAACAATACATAGTGAATAGAAGCATCAGTAATACCAATGATTCCAATGGATCCAGTATTCACATACCAGGTTTCTGCCTGATAAAGCAGAGCATTTAAGTCTTACAAGATCCAGGGAAGATTCACTTTTAACCATTAGTATGGGATAAATCTTCTAGTTACTGGGAAATTAATGTTAGCAGAGGTAAGGCCTCTCTCCCACTTGCGATTTACACAGATGAGTGCAATCTGATAAAACAATGGATTGCACTTGCACCAGTGTTAAACAATTAGGCAATGTCCATGTGCTATGTTTTTCTCATGCATGCCTAACTGGCAAAAGTAAAAAAAATCACAGCATGCTGTGTTTGGCAGCGAGTATTGCATCATACGCATCCATATAAGTCTTTGAGTGAGTGTGAAGGATCGGTCTGCGATCAGATGTCATCTGAGTGCAGTGCAACATGTGTAAAGACAGGCAGCGGAGATGGAGAGATTAATCCCTCCTTCTTCTCCGCACCTGTGATGCAATTGGGGGATCGGATTACAGTTCCTTGACACTTTGCTCACGGTTGCCTCAGAACTTGAGCCAAGTGTCATTAACATATTGCATCCAATGCTATTGCATCAGATGCGATAGGCCAGTAGGAGCAAGGGCTAAGCCCCAAAGAAATGTAATGTCCCCAAAAGATCTTTCTTAAAAGATATATGATGTAATAAATGTACTGTATGTAAATACAAAACATGTGAAACAAATGTATGTGAAAAACTTTTTGTGCCACTTGTATTCTGAGTAATAACCTCAAGACTCCTTGTTGGCCAAAGAAGTCCCACTCCTTCTAAATGTAATTGTTTCTTTAGGCCCATATCTACATATGTTCCAGGGTGTATTGAAGTTCTTCCTCATATTTTTTGGAAACCCTTGCACATAGTCCCACTCCTTCCCAATGGGGAAAAATTGATTTCTGAGGCCGTCCTCTACTTATATTCCAGGGTGAATTGCAATCCCTTCTTTTAACTTTTCATAGGCCTTGAACTTAAGGCATAAGCTTTACCTGCCTAGGAATCCCACTACTTAGAAATGGAAAATTAATTTGCAAAATCTCGTGCACACAATTCATTTTTTCTCTTGACTAAAATGGAAAAATACTGCATTTTTGAAAGGAGCATGTGTTACACGGGGGGATAGTTAGAGCCAAAAAGAAGAGAAGTTCTAACGTCTCCCGAGGTCATCTGGGCAAGTGGTAAAGCCACAGATGGACAAGCGACCAGAAGGCACAGCTTCAGAGGATCAAGAAAATAAAAAACACAATCGTTGGTGTTAGCACCCACCGAGTACTGGAACTCTCCTGTTATTAGCACAGGGAGTCCTGAACGAGACTGTTTGTGCACGTAGGGGGAACACCGGGACAGTAGGCAAATCCCAGTTTGCTCCACTAAGCTGCTTCAGTAGTTATGTATTATAAAAAGGAGGCAAAACGTAAGGCTTCATTCAAGCCATCCAGAGCCATGGTGCCCAAGGTGGTAATCCATCTATTCTCTCTTTGGGCAAGTAATTTTTTAATATTACCACCTCAAATTCTGCCATAAAGAATATCTGTTCCCTTTGCTATACCCATTTCACTGGTTGTATTATATCTGCCTAGAGTTTCTTGTGCTGTCTTTGTTCATCTTGTATATGTTATATTTTAATAAAATAATACTGATTTTAGCCATTTACCCCAGTGTTCGCCATTGTCATACGTGTGAACATAGTCTAAGAGGTGGAGGAGGTGGTTCATCTATTTAGTTACATTTGTGTTATTTATAAGTCATTATACATGAAAGAATGTTTCCAAATTTTTTTTCCCTCTAAAATCCATTTTCTCTTTGTTTGGAATGTTTTATTGTCAGTCTGTAAAAGTGGCTTATTACCTGGGACTTGGGAGTCAGAGAGGCACCCAGGCATCTTCCCCATGCCATTGCCATTCCATTTGAGCACTGCTTCCATCCATTTCAGCGATTTTCCTGGCCCCAGACATACTGGGAGTGTCTGCCAGAAAAATGTTTCCCATTGACTTCCATTATGCATATTACTTGAGATAAGCAAATTACAAATTGCTCAACTCGAGTACAGAGCACCAGAGCATTTTAGTGCTCGTCTGTCACTACTATTCCTATAACTGTAATAACCTGGAAAAAAAATTGGTGTAAAACATACTCAGTATGAAAAATAAACCAACATTTTGTTTTCAGTGATCAATTTGCAAAAAATGTTGAAAATGTATTCGAACTTCCAAATAGTTTACAATTAGACATTATTTACATCATAATGTTTAGCTGTTTAGATTAAACGATAACAAGTTTTACATTGTTTGTACTTCAGTGGTAAAAAAGTTAAAAGTTTTTTTTGGTTACCACAATATCATATGCAGATTATTTCAATGAGAGGCTCAATATTACTGATTAAGCACTTTTACATTATTGATCTGTGAATAGAATACAGCTTTAAATGGGCTTTACCACAGTAGAAAAAATATGATCACAATTCACTAAATGGATGAATGGATGGGTATTTTCCTCCTTGAATGACAATTTTAAAAAGCACTTTCATATTTTCATTTTAAATGTGCCCCGATGATTGACTTTTATTTTTGTTTAGAAAAATGAGATTGAAATAAATACATTTGTAGTTGAGTGGCCTGATTGAAATGGAAGGTACTGCGTTTTTACATTTATCAAATATTGGATATTAAAGCTGTCATGAACCTACTTTTTTTTTAGTAAGCGACAGGGTAATACATGTACTGTACTTTATAAGAAAAGTGGAATGCAAACCTAAGGTTACAGTAATGACAGAAAATGTTGTGAGGAACAGTACATATATCAATATGTACAGATCAAGGTGATATACCATAAGATGTCTAAATGCATAAACTAAAAGGAATGAATAATTCCAGGTGGAATTGAAAATGAAGTTAGCTGTCAACATTTTGTGTTGTTGTTTGACATAATTTATAAATAGAGATGAGCGAACCTCTCAGGGTTTGGTTTGCCAAGCCCAACCAAAGAAGTGGTATGTTCTCCGAACCTTTATCGTACCAAACTTCGAACCTTTCTTTAATTTTTCTGAACCTATTTAAATTCAATGGGAGGCCAAACGTAAGGCAGAAAAAACACCTTTAGTGATGTTGAAAACCTTCCCAAACAGCAAAAATGCATTTTATAGTGCAGCGGCACTGCTTTGGCATAGCGATTAGCTTCCTAGGCTATTGACAGAAAAGAAATAGAGGTGGATGAGAGACACTGATAAGGCTGGTGCTCCCATACCCCTGCCTATACAGACAAGACACAACTTGGAGACCCATCTTGGAGTCTAGAGATTTAAATACATTTCAGGCAGGCAGCAGGACAGTGGCATCAATTGCTCCCCCTTCCCCATTTCCCCATAGTGCATTTACACAGCAGGAAGGTATGGTCCATGCAACACACAGGATTAGGCCTGGCCTTTTCATTTTAAAAATAAAGAGATGCATAAGTGACATGAATAGGGCTGGTGCTCCCATACCCCTGGCACTACAGACAAAAGCCAACTATGAGACCCTACTTGGAGTCTCCACGTTTCCAAAAATTAAGGTCAGGCAAGAGGAAAAGTGGCAACATTTGGAATACACTACAAATAGGCCAACTAAGCAACATGGCTGCATTTTTATTAGCCCTGGAACAAGGCCTGAACCAGAATTTCTGCCTTCACCACAGACAGCAAGATAAAAGACAGGAGTAGGGCTGGTGGTCCCATACCCCTGGCACTACAGACAAAGCCAACTTGGAGACTCTACTTGGAGTCTCCACATTTCCAAAAATTAAGGTCAGGTAAGAGATAAAGTGGCAATAAGTGTCACACATTACAAATAGGCCAACTAAGCAATATGGCTATGTGGGATCAACCCTGGAACAAGGCCTGAACCAGCATTTCTACATTTTTCAGAGAAAGCAAGATAGACGACAGGCGTATGGCTAGTGCTCCCATATCCCTGGCACTACAGACAAAAGCCAACTTGGAGACCCTACTTGGAGTGTCCACAAGTTCAAGTAACAGGAAAAATGGCAACAATTGGAACATGCTACAAATAGGCCAACTAAGCAATATGGCTGCATAGTACTGGCCCTGGAACAATGCCTGGATCAGTATTTCTACCTTCACCAGAGACAGCAAGACAAAATACAGGTGTAGAATTCGTGCTCCCATACCCCTGGCACTACAGACAAAAGTCAACTGGAGTCCTTAATTGGAGTGTCCACATTTCCAAAAATTAAGGTCAGGTAAAAGGAAAAGTAGGAACAATTGGCACACAATACAAATGGGCAACTAGCCAACATAGGTGCATGGGACTGGCCCTGGAACAAGGCATGAACCAGGATTTCTACCTTCACCAGAGACAAGTTTAAAGGCAGGCATAGGTTTCATGCTTCCATACCCCTGGCACCACAGACAAAAGCCAACTTGGAGACCCTACTTGTAGTCTCCACATTTCTAAAAATTAAGGTCAGGTAAAAGGAAAAGTGGCAAAAATTGGCACACAATACAAATAGGCCAACTAAGCAAAAAGCCTGCATAGGAACGGCTCTAGAACAAGACCTGAACCAGAATTTCACCAGAGACAGAATGATAAAAAACAGGCATAGGACTCTTGCTCTCAGACCACTGAAACTGCAGTCAAAAGAGAATCTTGAAAACCGACTTGTGTTGAGATTTAAAAACCTTTCAGGCAGACAGCAGTACAGTATTATCAATTTCCTCCCTCCTCATAGGGCTTTAAAAGAGCAGGGAGGTAAGGTCCATGCAACACATAGGCCGTGGCCTGGCATTTTAATTTTAAAAATGAAGACATGCCTGAGTGGCAGGTGTAGGCCTGTTCCTCACAGAAGCCTAGCACTAGCCACAAGACACAACTTTGAGACCCATTTTGGAGTCTCAACCTTCAAAATCCTTTCAGGCAGACAGCAGTACAGTAGCATCAATTGCCCCTCCCCATAGGGCATTAAAAGAGCAGGGAGGTACGGTCCAGCAACACACAGGCTGTGGACCTGGCATTTCAATTTTAAAAAGTGAGCACACAGTAGCCATGCCTTCTGCAGCAGCGCATCCAAGACATAATACTGCCCTAGAAATTGCTGTACAACTAGGTTGATCCATGCAGTGCATATGTGATGTCACCCAGGCATAGTGTCACCCAGCCATAGTGCCACCACTAGGTTTGCACCGTAATTGAACATGGCCTTCCCAAGCTCCAAGTTCAGTGGAGACAGCCATTTATCAAAGTAGGCCTGGATACTGTTCCACAACTCTGCACCTGTGTGTTAGGGCCAGGTGGACGGGCAGACCCAGGAGGTGGATCCACTGGGCCGAACTCCTTGATGAAGGTAAGGGGTCCGGTAGCTGGAGCACTACGGGTAGTAGGACAGTCCGTGCACAAGAGGAGAATGGAGAAGTCCCTTGGACCACGGAGTCACTGATGGTAGTCCGGGTGACGGAGCTCAGGTTCGGAAGCCGAGATGTTGTCAGGCGGAGTCCGGAACCGATGGAGCGAGAGGACGGGTCACCGCAGGGATTAGAGATGGAACGGACTGTCAGGATGGCAGATAGGCAGCGTTCGGGGTTCGGGATTCGGCAGGACCGATGGCGAGGCAGGATCGACTCTAGAAGAGAGAGGTGAGTATATCACAGGAACACAAGGAGACCTGACTCCTAGCTTGGGAAACACGAAGAACAGGCCCCGCCCACTTGGACACTAAACACCTTTATACCCTGTACCTGTGTGCTCAATTTCCTGTCAGTGGACGCTGGCCCTTTAAGAAAGGGTCAATGACCGCAGGCGCGCCCTAATGCGCATGCGCGCGGCCCGGGTGCCAGAAGCCAGGGCAGGGAGCGGTGAGGAGGAAGCAGCAGAGCCGGGCTGGGGCTGAGTAGCCGACGGGCGCCGGGAGCGGGGACCAGGACGCCTGGGAACCGCAGGCAATGGAGGCTGGAGACCGGGGAGCGGCGGATGCCGGACAGAAGAACCGGGGAGCGACGCAGGGAAGCCGGGGAGCGTGGCAGGTGAGCCGGGAAGCCGAGCAGGGGACCCGGGGAGCGTGACACTGTGTCACTTGGTTCTCTGATGCACATTAATGTAAGTACTGCCTAATTGTGTTGACTTACACACAGAATGTTGCTTGGCATTTAAATTTTAAAACACAACAGAAATGTTTAAAAACCTTTCAGGCAGATATCAGTACAGTAACATCAATTCCCCCCTCCGCGTAGGGCTTTAAAAGAGCAGGGAGGTACGGTCCATGCAACACACAGGATTTGGATCAATATTAGAATTTGTAAAAGGAAGACATGCTACAGTGACCAATGTAGGCCTCTTGCTCACAGAAGACTGGCACTACAGACAAAAATCTCTTTACATGTGTAGGTGGAAAAAGAAGGTATCTTTTTAATCTAGACTGTAACAACATCATTAGATTTGGAGTGATGCATTTGCACCCTAGTTTGGCAGTATTGCTGCCCTTGCATGAGCAGATTAATAAAGACTCTATCTGGAAAGGCCACAGCTCAGCGATCAAGAGCTGATGCAGCATATGCAGAAATTTCTGCAAATATGATGACGAAAAGGACCTCTCACAAGAAACAGAAATATGGCACCAAGTAAAACAATTTCTCAACCAAGAAGAAATATTATAGGTTGCAGGATACAACATGGCTGGAAAGAGGGTAGTGGGCCAATAACTCAATGTAAAGGAAGTGCTTTATATCAAGTACCAGTCATCCTTTCTGTCTATTATGTAAAATATGATATTGATTTGAGCTTCACAAAGATGAAAGGGTGTCTGTTCTTGAAGTTCTACCAGATAGAATTGCATCATCCCGAATAAGTGATGCTCATTTAGCAGGGGGGCAGCACCGGGGACACCTGCAGGGAACATCTTCATGACAACAACCTGCCTTTTGGTGGCATTTCATGGTTGAAAATATCTTTATGGGTGAGGTGGAAAGAAAGGGTATCTTTTTCATGTAAATTGTAATGACATCATCAGACTTTGATTGACTCATTTTAACCCCACTTTGGCAGGATTTCTGCCCTTGCATACACATATGAATGAAGACTCTTTTTGGGAATTGCCAATTTAACCTCCTCGGCTTACTCCCCTCCTCCTTATCTGTTTAGCTACACAGTGGGATCTACAACTTCATCATGAGGCTCTATGTTGTCCCACTACGCTTACTGACCTGACATCACAGGACAGTACATATGTGCCTCTGGTATCTGAGTCTTATCATCATCACCTCCACCAGTTGATGAGGGTTGGGATCCTGCTGGGACCCTTTTGCGTCCTAGCCAGGATCCAAGTCAAAAAGATTTTGGGCATCGGTGCAGATGCTTTCCTCTACTTCAGGGAATTTTTGAGCAGACCTGTGATGCCCATGGGATAGAATTTGTGAACAGCTCTTGAGACTTGTTCATATGTGGTTTCCCACAGTCAGTTTGCTGGTTAGAGATTTGTGACGTGGGTGGAAACAAGTGTAATTAGGGTGGTACCTCTGAGGAATGAACTGTGTGTAATGTTGAGCTCCAGGAAGAGGAGAAGAGGCCACTTGATGCAGCGCTTGCCATCCACTCTAGCACCTGCTGTTTATCAGCCTGATTTAAAAGTTGAAGAGATGTGCGGCTGCCAAAGAAACATAATAAAGTAGGCTATCCAGTAACAAAAGTTGTTCTAATTACTATGGGGATAGGATGAGCCGGCGTTTGCTCACTATTCCTTTGACTAACAGAACTTCCCACACGTACACCGCCAACACCGTCTATTCCCTCTTCCATGACAAACTCGTGATTTACCACTCATGGTTAATGTTCCATTCCTCTATCAAAAAAATGATTTGAAATCCTATACCACCACCTGGCTGATACTTGACAAAAAAGATTAATTATTTATTCCTGCCTGAGTTAGCAATATTGTGAAAGCACTAAAAAGTACCACTACCTACAAATGAGTTTCACTGCTTAATTTGGAGCAGACACAGAAAAGTGCCATGAAGACCTTTTTAGCTTGTTCAATAACAAATTTTCAGATGGCACTAGTAAGAATAGTTATAAATATGTTTCACTGTGTAATATTGAGTAGGCAATTAAAATTGTCAAGAACAAGTTTTTACATACGTCCTTAAATTTTGACCAATCAATATGCAGTAAATTGCCAAGAACCACTTGTTAGATACTTCTCTAGCAACTTTTTTTTAGGCCAGGCACTAACAAGTAAGAATACAGTACCTACAGTTGAAACCAGAAGTTTACATGCACTATTTAAAAAGATACATGAATGTTTTTCTCACTATCTGACATGAAATAAGAATAAACTTTTCCTGTTAAAGGTCAATTTTTTATTAAATAATTTATATTTGCCAAATGCCAGAATAATTACAGAGAGAGAATGTTTTAAGGCATTTTCTTACTTTCAACAAAGTCAAAAGTTTACACACATTTCATTTGTATTTAGTACCATTGCCCTTAAACTGTATGACTTTGGTCAAATGTTTTTGATATCCTTATACAAGCTACTCACAATGGTTGGTAGAAATTTGGGCCAAGTTTGATGGTTGCCATGCTCGCACCTGCCTTTTCAGCTTTGCCCATACATTTTCAATAGGATTGACATCAGAGCTCTGTGATGGCCACTGCAAAACATTGACTTTGTTATCCTTCAGCCACTTTGTAACCAGTTTAGCAGTATGCTTTGGGTTATTCTCCATTTGGAAGACCCATTTTCTTGGAAGCTTGAAGTTCCTGGCTGATGCCTTGAGTTATTACTTCAGTTTTACCACATAATTTTCTTTCCTCATGATGCCATCGATTTTGAAAAGTGCACCAGTCCCTCCTGCAGCAAAACAACCCCACAATATGATTCTGCCACCTTCATCTTTCAAAGTTTGGATGGTGTTTTTAGGCTTCAAAGCTTCTCCCTTTTTCATTCGAACATAACAATGATCATTCTGGCCAAACAGTTCAGTTTAACTGTGTCAGACCACAAGACATGTCTCCAAAAATTAAAATCATAATTCCTGTTTGCATTAGGAAACATTAATCTGGCTTTTTTATGTTTATTTAGGAGTAATGGCTTCTTCCTGGAAGAGTGACCTTTCAGCCCATGTAGATACAGTACTCTTTTCACTGTGGATAATGACACAATCTTACCAGCTTCAGTCAGTATCTTCACAAGCTCTTTCGCTTTTGTTCTTGGGTTGATATGCACATGTCTGACCAAAGCACTTCATCTCTGGTACACAGAACTCATCTCCTTCCTAAGTGGTATGATTAGTGGACATTCCGATCTTGTTTGTACTTGTGCATAATTGTTTGTACAGATGAAGAAGGCACCTTCAGGTATCTGGAAATTGCACCCAAGGATGAATCAGATTTGTTCACAATTCTCTTCCCGAGATTTTGGCTGATTTGTTTGACTTTCCCATGATGCTACACAAAGAAGCAGAGTGTTTCAGGTGTGCATTAAAATACATCTGCAGGTGTGTCTCTAATTAACAAACATTTTCCAAAGGCATGACATCATCATAGGGTCTGTCCATTATTGTTTAATGTCATAGTGCTCTTAGTGTACTACACTTTTGGCTTTGCAGAAAGTAATAAAAATGCCGTAAAACATTCTCTCTCATTATTCTGACATTTGACAAATATAAATAATTTTGGTAACCTAAATTGACCTAAAGATTTATCTGATTTCATGTCGGATTGTGAGAAAAACATGCAGATTTGTCTTTTTAGATAGTGTATTTAAACATCTGGTTTCCACTGTATAACTGTGTTTGCAGAATTTTGACTTCGTAATTAAAATTGCCAAGTATCATTTTTCAGAAACTTCCTTAGCAACATTTTTAGGCCAGGCACTAACAAGTAAGAATACAGTCCCTGACAGAAGTTTTGTCGCTTATCCATGTTATGTAAATAAAAGCTTATAACCTGACTTTAAATTCATCCATTGGTTTCATAAATTACTCTTTTGAAAGCTGAAACCCTCTTAAATTTGGTTTAGGTTATGCAAATAAAGTTGCTGCAAAGCTGAAATATTGATCATTTAATGAACACAGAAAGGTTAGATTTTGGCAAGACAAAAGTTTTGTCGCCTTGTCATATAATGTACTCAATCCTAGTTTAAATCCTCACCTGTGCTCACTAAATGATTGTTTAATTAGTGGGTGTCTATAAAAAGATACCCAGCACCCGAGACCTTCAGTTGAACTGCAACGTGACCTTTGAAAACATGCCAAAAATCCACCCTGTGACCATAGCCTTGATTATCAAGAGGCTGAATAACAGATCCACTGCGGACGTGGCTGACACCTTTAATGTGTCTCAGCATCAAGTACAAAGAATTAAAATAATTTTTGAAGAGACTGGAGATGTTTTTGACAAGCCCAGGTCCGACAGACCCCGCAAGACAACTGCTCAGGAGGAACGTTTGTTGCTTAGAAAATCCAAAGCCAGCCCCTCTTCCACTGCAGCAGAGCTCCAAAAGTCCCTGTGTCAACTAGAACAGTTTGTAGGATTCTGTCTCGAAATGGCCTCCATGGTCGAATCAGTGCCCAGAAGCCAGCACTAAACAAAAGGGAATTAAAAAACTGTGTAGCATTTGCCAAGTCCCACAGCCTGCCAAGCAGATGGACGCTAGAAAAGTGGCAGTAGGTGGATTTCTCGGATGAATCTTCAGTTGAATTACACCACAGGCGCCACAAATACTGCAGGAGAGCTACTGGACCCCGTATGGATCCAGAAAACAGTTAAGTTTGGTGGTGGAAAGATCATGGTCTGGGGTTACATTCAGTATAGGGGTGTGCGAAACATTTGCAAGGTGGAAGGCAATATCAATAGCCTAAAATATCAAGTATTAGCTACCTCTTATATTCCCAATTATAAAAGGGGTCAAATTCTGCAGCAGGATGGTGCTCCATCTAATACATCAATCTCTACAACAAAGTTCCTCCTGGCAAAGAAGATCAAGGTGCTCAAGGATTGGCCAGCCCAGTCACCAGACATGAACATAATTGAGCATGTTTGGGGTAGGATGAAAGAGGAAGCTTGGAAGACAAAACCAAAGAATCTAGATGAACTCTGGGAGGCACGTAAGACTGCATTATTTTCTTTTTCTGATGACTTTATCAATAAATTGTGTGAATCATTGTTCAACCGCATGGATGCAGTCCTTCAAGCTCATGGAAGTCACACAAAATATTAAATATGGTTCTAATAGCACCACAACTTCATTCACCAATGTATGCAACATATCTTTGTATTAGAAGTTAATTATTTGTTTGAATTTCACATTACTTTCTGTGGGCGACAAAACTTTTGTCTTGCTAAAATCTGACCTTTCTGTGTTCCATATATGATCATTAATATTTCAGCTTTGCAGCAACTTTATTTTCATAACCTAAACCAAATTTGGGAGGGTTTCAGCTTTCAAAAAAGTAATTTATGAAACCAATGGATGAATTTAAAGTCAGGTTATAAGCTTTTATTTACATAACATGGATAAGCGACAGACCTTCTGTCAAGGACTGTACTTATAACTGTGTGTTTGCAGAATTTTGAGCAGGCAACAATACATAGCAATACCTATTTATATGTTTCACAGGCAACTATTTAGCAGGCACTAAAGGTACCAATCCTTATTTCGATCATGAAATGTACTGATTTGTGGCACACACACACCTTTCCCTACAGTGCACGTCCCAATTCTAAATTATCGCTCTCCTATCTATCTCAACTACCTAGCATTAAACCCCTAACTTTACTCACTGTCTAGCAGCTCTGGTGGCAGCATTGGCAACAGCACTTTCACTAATGTTTCACATTCATAAAATTGTGAGGATGCAACATGTCCACACTTTATATGCAGACGGACATGTGACTTTGGCAGCCAATGACAGAAGCCCTTGTGTATGAACCTTGAGGATGTTTGCTGTGCCATGATTGGCTGCAGGAATATCTGCAAATAAAGTTAAGAAGACAAAAAAATGGCGCAGTGTGCCAAAAAGCCTTCTCCTGAGTCCCCACTCCTCCATTGATTCTACACATCCCCCCATTCATCAGACACCATCACAATCCTATAAAAAAGCTGAAAAGATTGTCATAAAAGCATTTTTTTGAAATACAGACAGTGTTTGGAGGCAAAAACCAACAAAACAGAAGATCGGTGACTATTGGGGAAAGTGTTCGGGGTAACGGAACTCACATGAACATACAAGGCTCATGCAGAATTTGAAATTGCCGAACCTTTATCAACCAGATTCGCTCATCTCTATTTAGCTCCATCAGTTCTGACCAGCTTCCTTTTCCCTGTTGAAGAAAAGAACCATGCCACCACCATGTTTGATTGTCAATGGTGTTTTAAAGTTGATATGCAATCTTAGTTTTCGGCCACACATAACATTTTGCTTTAAGCCAAAAAAGTTCTACTTTGGTGTCATCGGACCAGAGCAGCTTATTTCACATGCTAGTTGTGCTCCCTACAGGGCTTTTTTGCAAGCTACAAAATTGATTTTGTATGGCTTGTTATCTACAATGACTTTCTTCTTGCCACTGCTCACTTCAATAAAGGCCAGATTTGTGGACTGTATGACTAATTTAATTGTGGATTTGCACCTGAGCTATGGATCTCTACAACTTCTCTAAAGTGACCATGGGCATCTTGACTGATTCTTTAATTAGTGCTTTCCTTGCTTGTAATGCAAGTTAAGTTGTATAACTATGTCTTGGTAGGTTTGCAGCTGTGCCATACTGTTTCCATTTGTGGATGATGGATTAAGCAGTATTCCATCAGACTTTCAGAGCTTGGGCTACTGTTTTATAACTTAACCTTGGTTTACTGTACTCCACAACCTTATCTCTAACCTGTCTGCTGTGTTCCTTAGTTTTTATGATGCTGTTTGATCCATAATGTTCTTAACCAAACCTCTGAGGACTTCACAGAACAGCTGTAGTTATAATGTGAATAAATTACACACAGATGGACTCAATTTACTAAATAGATGACTGGAGGCAATTGGTCACTCTGGAATTTATTTAACTCCTTCATCCCCAAGCCTATTTTTCACCTTCTTGGCCAGATCATTTTTTTCAATTTTGACCTGTGTCAATTTATGAGATTATAATTCTGGAACACTTCAAGTGTTCCCTGTGATTCAAAGACAGGTTTTTTTTCAAGAGATATTGTACTCCATGATAATCATATATTTAGAACAATATATTTTGCTTTTGTTTGTGAAAATATCAGAAATAGAGAGATACGTTATACAAAATATTTAATAAATTACCTTTCCCAAACTCTACTTTATACCAGCACAATTTTTAAAGCATAATTTCTTTCTTAGGAAGTTAGAAGAGCTCAAAATTTCTCAGTAATTTATCTTTTTTCTAACAAAAATTACAAAACCAATTTTTTAAGGACCACGTCACATTAGAAGTGACTTTGAGATGCATAGGTTATAGAAAATACCCCAAAGTGACACCATTCTAAAAACTGCACCCCTCAAACTGCTCAAAAACACATTCAAGAAGTTTCTTAACCCTTTAGCTACTTCACAGGACCTAAAGCAATACGGAAGGAAAAAAATAAAATTTCACTTTTTCACACAAAAATGTTAATTTAGCTCCAAATTTTGCATTTTTACAAGGATAACAAGAAAAAAATGCACCCTAAATATTGTTGTGCAATTTATCCTGAGTACATCCGAGGTACCCCGTATGTGGTGGAAATCTACTACTGGAGTGCACGGCAGGGCTGGGAAACGAAGCCATGTGAATTTTAGAGCCCAACTTATCTGGAAAGATAGCGGATGCCATATCACGTTTGGAGAGACCCTGGTGTGCCCAAGCAGTGGACCTTCCCCATAAGTGACCCCATTTTGGAAACTAGACTTCTCAAGTAGAGTTGAGCGATGTTCAAGGTTCGCCAATTTCATGTTCGAGTGATTTTGGGGGTGCTCGAGATCGAACTCGAACTCGAGCTTTTTGCTAAAAGCTCGACAGTTCGAGTTACGTTCGAGAACGGTTCGATCACCAAAAGCAGGGCTTTTTACAGCTACAGTGTGCAGGGAGCCATCACTGGCAGCCTGCGGTAAGCCGGTAACCAAGATAAATATCGGGTATCCAAGCAAAGCGCTTTGCTTGGTAACCCGATATTTACCCTAGTTATGTGTGCAGGGAACCGACACTTCCCCAATGGGCTCCGCCCCCTCCTGCACTCGACAAGTACACACACACACACACACTCACACTCACCTGTCCCCAGCCATGCAGTCCCCGGCACTGACGTCCGCAGCGCCACATGGCCCCGCTAGGCTCTACCCACTTCGCACTCCGCCGCCGGCACACATGGCCCCACTAGACTCCACCCACTTTGTACTCCGCCACCCGCACACATGGCCCCGCTAGTCTCCACCCACTTTGAACTCCGCACACAATACCCCGCTTAGCTCCACCCATCTCTCACTCCACACACATTACCCCGCTTGGCTCCACCCACCTGGCACTCTGCACACACTACCCCGCTTGGCTCCACCCACCTCGCACTCCACACACATGGCCCCGCATGGCTCCACCCACCTCGCACTCCGCACACATTACCTCGCTTATCTCCACTCACCTCGCACTCCGCACACATTACCCCGCTTGGCTCCACCCACCTGGCACTCTGCACACATTACCCCACTTGGCTCCACCCACCTCGCACTTCACACACATTACCATGCTCGGCTTACCTGCGGTGATGAAGTCCCGCCCTCTCAACCTCAGCGCTGTCACTGTCCTCCATGGCCTCCGCTTGTCACATCTCCTCCTCTCGCTGCAGACCCGAGACTGTGACTAGCGGTGACATCACAGGCTCCTGCGATACTTGGCTGTGAAGGCGGCGGTCATCGAAGTCAGTGACAGCTCTGCTATCAGCAGTGCAGGAGATCGTCACCGCAGGTAATGTACCTAGCTACTGACAGCAGCACTTGTTATGCCCTGCAGTGACCTGGGCTGACCTATTGATGTTAGCTCAGGTCACTGCATTGCTCTCACAGCCAATGGGGAACATTCTGTTCTTCATTTACTGGGACATTGACTATGGTATGGATCGTCATGGGAACCCCTTGGATTACAGCAGACCTGGATTTGTTTTTCTTTCTAATAAATTGGTGAAAGAGGGACTGTTTTGGGCAGTGTTTATTCAAATAAAAATGTGTTTGTCGTCTAGTTTTTTTTATTACTGACTGGGTTGGTGATGTCGGGTATCTGATAGACTCCTGACCTCACGAACGCCAGGGCTTGATGCCAGGTGACATTGCACATCTGGTATTAACCCCATATATTACCCCGTTTGCCACCGCACCAGGGCACGGGATGAGCTGGGGCGAAGCACCAGGATTGGCACGTCTAATGGATGCGCCACTTCTGGGGCGGCTGCAGCATGCTATTTTTAGGGAGAGAGTCCAATAACCATGGACCTCCCTAGTCTGAGAATATCAGACCCCAGCTGTCCGCTTTACCTTGGCTGGTGAACCAATTTTGGGGGGCCCCCACGTGTTATTTTTTTAGTTATTTATTTAATTTAAAATAACAGCGTGGGGTGCCCTCAGTTTTGGATTACCAGCCAAGGTGAAGCTACCAGCTGTGGTCTGCAGGATGCAACTGTCTGCTTTACCCGAGCTGGCTACAAAAATAGGGGGAATTCCACATCATTTTTTTTTTATTTATTTATTTTCTTGCCTAAATACAAGGCTAAGCACCCCTTAGTGCCACATGAAAGGCACCAAAGGGTGCAAAATTACAAAATGCAGGAGAGTGGGACATGATGTGTCTTTCTGCCATTATAATGACAGAAAAGACTGATATGAAGTGTACAAGCACAGGAAAATCACCAGAGCGCTCTATGCTGGCACTGGAGTGAACATGTGACCGTATCATGTAGGTTGAAGCTATGGATCCTGGGTAAATTTATGTATTTTCCCTCCTTCAGTTTTTTTGCAGTACGCAAAAAAACAGAAGGCACACGGATGACAAACGGATGACATATGGACCGTATATGGAACGGAAACGGATGCCACACGGATGCACCCGTGAAAAAAGGACCGTTTTTTGCGGACCGCAAAAACGGATCGGTCGTGTGAATGTAGCCTTATTATGATCTACTGTTTATAAATAGTGATGAGCGAGCATGCTTGTAACTACTCGGTACTCGCACGAGTATCGCTGTACTCGGGCTGCTCGGCGGGGACCGAGTAATCTCGCGATACTCGTGCTGTACTCGTGGTCTTCATTTCTGCATGTTGGCGCTCTTTTGAGAGCCAGCCCTCATGCAGGGATTGGCTGGCAGACCACTGCAATGCCGCAGCCCTGTTAGTTGTGGAATTGCAGTGATTGGCCGGCCTGCACAGCGTGACCGAGCCTTTATACCGGCCGGCGCGCTGTGCTCTGCTCACAACTATCCAGACAGTCAGTGCAGGGAGAGTGTCGCTGATTCAGGGAAAGCTTTGCGGCCCTTTATAGTTAGTTCCGGAGCAGGGCTGCAAACAGTGTGACCAGAAGTCCTTCTCAGGACTATTCTAGTTGTATACAGGCAGGCAGGGTATAGCCAGGTCGGAGAACAGTAGCAGAGTCCTTCTCAGGACTATTGTTGCTATATACAGGCAGGG